>NW_020173198.1:737818-774123 GCF_003031525.2 Neophocaena asiaeorientalis asiaeorientalis
TTCCTTTTTCCCCCTAATACTTTCATTTCACTTTTTAAAAGCTCGAGAGCCTGGACCGGCCCTTGTTCCACCCTAAAGCCCTAAAATAAGGAGGCCTAGGGTCTGGAGGTCGTAGTGAAAGGGGGTCTAGTCCGGGGAGTGACAGGAGAAAGTTGGGGCGGCAGGGACGGCTGGCAGGAATCTTCGCTTCCCAAGCCTGGGATCTGGGGCTGAGGGGTGATAGAGCCCAGGGTTTTCCCGTCTGAAAAATAAGGGGTGTGCTGACTAGTTCCCAAGACCCCTTCCAACTCTAAATCAAGCGGTACTCCCAGGAGGTGCTCTGTGGTCGTCTTTAGAGTTAGAAGAGCCTATAACGTTGTTCAAGCTGGGGCCGAGGGCAGGGGATTGGAAAATTGAGGCGGGAGGACTCTTGATTCCACCTAGTGAAGGATAAACAAGACTGGGAGATTTCAACAACTGTCTTCTAGACAGCATGTCACAGGGCCACAGTTTCTGGAGAGCCTCTATCTCCCCCGTTTTGTCTACGAGCCCTTCCCCCATCCCTCAGCACTTATTCTTTAGGCTCTGCCAGCTGGCCCCTCCTTCAGGCTATTTTAGTGCTGCCCAGGGGTTACTTAAGGCTGCAAACCTCTGCTCTAAGGAATTAGATCTCCGAGATCATATCCAGGAAGCAGGGTGAGGGAAAAGGGACCAACTGTCTCCACGAGGCAGCGATGGAAACCAAAGAAGAGCCACAGAGCCAGGAAAACCACCAAAACCAGTACTGGTCTTTATTGAGGTGTCAGGGTGCAGTAATACCATGAAGGGCCAGAGCCTGAGGCCTTGAAGACACAGAGGCAGCATTTAAGGGTCTCAGACAAGCCTGGGTCTCCCGGCTAGGAGGAAGGCAGCCTGCGATCGGGCGCTCACAAGGACTTCAGGAAGTTCCTGTATTTGTCCAGGAAAGAGGCAGACAGAGTATTCAGCTCTTGCCGAAGCTCCTGCACAGCCTTGTCCTGCTCTTGCTGCTCCCCCACCATCTGCTGCCTATAATAGCTGATGTAGAAGTTCACCCAGTCATTCACCACAGTCACCATGTCTTCTTCAGGGACAACAGGACCAGAGAAGACCTGGAGGGGGGCGGTGGGATTGGGATAGGGGAGGTCAGGATTTGGCAAGGGAGACCACGCTCGGCCATGTGATTCAGGGATAACCACAAACTCTGACACCCTCTTTTCTCTGATTTGTATTACCTGTCTCTAGTTGTTTCCATCAACTCAACCATTACCCTCCCAGCTCCAAATTATTCTCCCTTCTCTGTCCTCACCCACCTCCCAACGCTCCAGGCCTGTCCTCTGAAACAGAGCACCAGACTTACCTGCTGATTTAGCAGAATGTTAAATTCCTTCATTCCTGTAGCAATGAGATCCTTATTGGTTTGAAGAAGGGCCATCTGCCTGATTAGAGAAAGAGATGGAATTTAAGTATCTTTTTCTCCCAGGGTATTTCCCCCAGTCTCCTCACTCCCCTTAAGCATCCCTGGGGCCCTGCAGGGTCACCTCCCCTCCACCACCTTTCAAACCGTGCCCTGCTCTGAGATCACATTTCCCCCCAGGTTGGCTCACTGTCAGGTCCAACAGTGCTATGTATAGACGTCTCACCCACACTTTTCAGGGTCTGGATGTCCCTCTGTGCCAAGCTAGATGTAGACAAGGGGTCCAGTGTCAGCCAAAGAGGGAAACGCCCTGCATTTAGGTCCTGAGGGAGGGTGATAGGCCAACCAGGGGAGGGGAAGGAGGGAGAGGCTTCCCTGAAATTAGAAAGATAGCAAAGCCAAGAGAAGAGATAAGTGGGGAGACCCAGAAAACCAAACCAGGGATAGAGCCATGCCCTCTCCCCCACATCCCAGGATCCAGGCTCCAAACGCTAATGAAACTAACAGTAACTGTTAGATGCCCTGTTACGAGAAAGGCACTTTTAAAATCATCCTAACAAGTGGTGGCCATTATTCTCCCAATTCATAGGTGATATGTTAATAGCAGCTAACATTACAGTCATCATTTGTGCCAGCCACTGTTTCAAGCAAGTATTAAGGTATTTATTCTTGGGAGTTCCCTGGTGGCCTAGTGGTTAGGATTCAGGGCTTTCACTGCCATGACCTGGGTTCAATCCCTGGTCAGGAAACTGAGATCCTGCAAGCCACATGGCGTGGCCAAAAAAAGAATAAGTATTTATTCTTATGAAAACTCTTGTTAGGCAAATTCCAATAACACTCATATTTTGCAGATAAGCCTTCGGTAAGATGGGGGGGACTGGACTCTACTAGGCTGAGTTCCACAGGAATGGAGACACACGTGTCTTATTCTCTAACATATCATCGGGTACTTCACAAAGCAAAAATACTTCTTTTCTTTTTTTAAAATATTTTCCTAATGTTTTCCATTTTTAATAGATTTTTTCAAATTTCAAAATCACCATATAATAACTGAAATAAGTGAAACGTTATAAAAATTCACACTGATAAGTGGATCATTTCTGCTCCCTCCCCCGACAAAGTAACCAGCATGCAAGATGTGTGTATTTCCTGTCCCATCTTCCTCCATTCAAAAACCAGTTTTCATAGGCACCTATACACTCATGGCTTGTTGCTCTGCTTTTTTGTTTATAGCATTATCTTAATTAATACACAGCAAATTAACGTTCTTTTGGTGTACGACGTTTGCATTTTAATATGTAGATTCATGTAACTACTACCACAATCAGGATACAGAACATTTCCATTGCCCCAAAACTCCTTCGTGCTACCCCTTTGTAGTCTCATCCCTAAATCCTGCCAACCACTGATCTGTTCCCCATCACTACAGTTCAGTGTTTTTGAGGATGTCTTATGATGGAGTCATACAACATCTAACCTTTGAGACTGGCTTCTTTCACTCAGAATAATGCCCTTAAGCTCCATCCAAATCGTTTCAAGTAGCAGTGGGTTGTTCCTTTCCATTGCTAAGCGTGCATTGTATGGATGCACTACAGTTTGTTTATTCATTGACTCACTGGAGGACATCTGGATTGTTTGCAGTTATTGGCAAGTATGAATAGAGCTGCTATAAATATCTGTGTACAGATTTTTGTGTAAACGTGTTTTCATTTATTTAGGGTAGAAAGTATGTGTTACCACTAGGAGAAATAATTGCAATACGACCTGACCAAAAAAAAAAATGTATACAGGGCTTCCCTGGTGGCACAGTGGTTGAGAATCTGCCTGCTAATGCAGAGGACAGGGGTTCGAGCCCTGGTCTGGGAAGATCCTACATGCCGCGGAGCAACTAGGCCCGTGAGCCGCAGCTACTGAGCCTGCGCGTCTGGAGCCTGTGCTCCGCAACAAGAGAGGCCGCGATAGTGAGAGGCCACGCACCGCGATGAAGAGTGGCCCCCCGCCTGCCACAACTAGAGAAAAGCCCTCGCACAGAAATGAAGACCCAAGACAGCCAAAAATAAAATAAATAAATAAATAATAATTTCAAAAGCCAAGCATTTGAAGCCCTTTAAAAAAAATGTATACAGAATTTAAAACAAACTCTTGATAGTTCAATAATAAGACAACCCAGTTTTTTTTAATGGCCAAAAGATTGGAACTGGCACTTCACAAAGAAGATATACAAATAGCCAATAAGCACACGAAGAGATGTTCAACATTATTATTCATCAGGAAAATGCAGATGAAAGCTATAATGTGATACCACTACATACCCACTACAGCTCCTGCAAGTTAAAAAGACTGATTAAGTGTTGGTAAGGATATAGGACAACTAGAAATCTCATACATTGCCAGTGGGAGGGTAAAATGAAATGTCTGAAAAAACAATTTGGCAAGTTCTCATAAAGTTCAACATACACTTACCACATGACCTGGCAATTCCACTCCTAGGTGGAGTCCATACACATCTACAAAAATACTTCCATGCAAATGCAAATGTTCATAGCAGCTTTATTTATAATAACCCCAAACTGGAAACAACCCAAATGTCCAATAACCAGTGAGTGCATATACAAACTGTGGTATATTCATACAATGGAATACTACTCAGCAATAAAAAGAAACAGACTGGGCTTCCCTGGTGGTGCAGTGGTTGAGAGTCCGCCTGCCGATGCAGGGGACACAGGTTCGTGCCCCGGTCCGGGAAGATCCCACATGCCGCGGAGTGGCTGGGCCCGTGAGCCATGGCTGCGGAGCCCGCGCGTCCGGAGCCTGTGCTCTGCAATGGGAGAGGCCACAACGGTGAGAGGCCCGCGTACCGCAAAAAAAAAAAAAGAAACAGACTAATGGTACTCATGACAACGTGGAAGAATCTCAAAATCATTATGCTGAGCAAAAGAAGCTAAGCATGAAAGACCATGTACAGTATAACTCCACTTCTATGAAATTCTAGAAGAAGCAGAAATAATCTATAGTGACCAGAAAGCACATTAGGGGTTATCTGCGATCAGAATACAAGAGTGGACATTAAAATGCACAGGTGCCCAAGAGAACTTTTTTAGATAATGGCAATACATATCTTGACGATGACAAGCATTCTTATATACTGTTAGTAGGAGTGTAAATTGGTAAAGCTTTTTAGAGAGATAGTTTGACAATCCTTGTTCAAATTAAAATACACATACCCTTCAGCCCAACAATTCTGCTTTTGACTCATTTTAAAGAAATAGTCATATTCAATGTACAGAAAGGCCTGTACAAGGAATTTATCATACCTATTTGTAATAATGAAAAAAGCAATATGGGGAATCTTTATAGAAACTATGGCACATTCACACCATGGCATGACATGCAACTATTAAAATAAATGAGGTAGCTACATGTGTGCTGATAGGAAAAGATCTCAAAGACAATGTTAAATGAACTATAATTACAGCAGGCTACCTCAGGCTGCGAGTATGGGAGAGGGGAGTAAATGTAAAATTATATTTCTCTCTCTGTCTCTCTGTCTCTGTCTCTCTCTCTCTCTCATGGTAAATAATGTTTACTTCTGGGCATTGACTGGTATTTGTTGAAAAATGGAAAGAGGGATAAATGTCAAGGGAGAATTTGACCTTCTCCATCTATATTATTGTTTGAATTATTTTACAGTGAGAATGTATCCTTCCATTATTTTTATAATACTTAACAAGAATACAAAATAAAAAAGAAAGAAACAAGATGGTATAGTTCTGAAACCATTAGCCTCAAATTGGACACCTGCCTCAGGGCCTAGAAGAATAGCAGCTTCTCACTAAATATCTGTTGAATGAATAGGAGAATGAATGCTTTTGCCACTTTTCAGCTCTGTCACCTTGTTGAAGTCACTTCACACATGCAAACCCCAGTTTCTCTGTTTAAAGGAGGAATGAAATAATACCTATGAGGGTTATTGAGAAAATAAATTCATTCATTCCACAAATAGGTATTTGGCACCTGCCTTGTGCCAGGCCCTGGGAATGCATCAGTGCCAAAGACAAAGTTCCTCTTCTCTGGAAGCTTATGTTCTAGTGGGGGGAGTGAGAGGATGAACCGTAAGGGGTGAAGTCTGAAAGATGGAGCAGGGCCCAATCTACAGAGCTTCATGGGCCATGACAAGAAGTTCATGTTTTATTTTCAAATATGAAGGAAAGTCATTGAAGGGTTTGGAGGAGAATATTGCAATCCTCTTCCATAAAAGTAACAGGAAGCTGCTGAAAGGTTTTGAGCCGGGGAGTTTTAAGCTGTGTAGGGAGTAGACCATAAGCGGGTAGTTGTGGAAGTGGGGAGATCAGTGAGGATAAAGTCAAGGAGATGAGCAGCTTGGAGTGTTCTGCCTGGTGCTTACTATACTGCTGAATGCAGGCTGCCAAGAGGTCTCAGGGGGTAGGGGAAGAGGAAGCATCCTTCATCTCTTTGTCAAGCCACTGATCTGGACCCTGGGGTTGCAAAGAATTGTATGAGTCCTTGTCAGGCACTTACAGTCCACTTGGGAAGACAGGACTTAGATACCTAATAAAAGCAAGTACAAACTGGCTCCAGAAAGCATATGCTAAGCGTTAAATAAGTTCTACAGTGAACAAGGGTTGCCATGGTCTCTGAGCAGGGAGAGGTCAGTGTGGACAAAGATGGTCAGTAAAGCCTAGAGGGTTGCTAAATAGTGTGACCATATTTCTCAGTTTGCCCAGGATGGCTCCAGTCTGTTAGCCCAATGTGATTATTAACGGTGCCTCCTTTAAAGACACTCTCAAAAATCCTGATTTGGGGAATTCCCTGGCGGTCCAGTGGTTAGGACTCGGTGCTTTCACTGCCATGGCGCCGGGTTCAATCAATCCCTGGTCTGGGAACTAAGATCCCGCAAGTTGCGCCGCGCAGCCAAAAAAAAAAAAATCCTGGTTTGGACAATATTTCATAGAGTAGTGCTGGTCATGAGGGCCCTGTGGAGCAAAGGGCCTCACATTTGAATACTTGACATTAACTCCAAATAATGGTCAACACTTAAATAGCATGCACTATGTACCAAACATAGTTTAAGAGCTTTACACATACGACTCATTTAATCCTCATCCCAACCCTATATGGTAGGTACTAGTATTATTCCCCTTGTACAGGTGAGGAAACTGAAGGACAGAGTGGTGAGAAACTTGCCCAAGGTCTCACAGATACTAAGTGACAGATACTAAGTGACAAACTAAACTAAGTGACAGATACTAAGTGACAAACTAAAGCCCTCTGGTGGAATTCATTCCTGGAGGTTAGTCTCAGTTCAATATACCCAGAGAAGCTAACATTTAAAATATTACACGTTTGTATCCCTTCAATTTTTCACTCTCACAGGAACCACACAAACAAACAAAAAATCAAATGCCCTGGGTCTACCTCAGCCTCAGAGACTCTGTCTAGCTTTTAGGTAAGGTGAGGTGAGGTGGAAGAGCATTCCAGGCTGAGGTCCAAGAGAAAGATGATAGTTAGGGAGAATCAGAAGTTTCAAGCAGGGAATCAAACTGTGAGGGTCCAAGAATGCTGGGCTAAGGAACCAGGATATTTTATTTTCTGAAGAAAAGAGAACGCTTTTAGCAAATTTCTATTTTGAAGGCAGTACATTGCACTAGATGGGAAGGAGAAAGGGAGAGAAGAGAGGGAAAGAGAAAAAGAGGTGAGTTTGGAGGGAAACACTGTCTTTAGACTTTCCCCCCAATTTCATAGACCCTCTCCCCCAATAAACACAGAAGAACTTCTTGCCTATTTCTCCTATTTGCTGACACTATTCACTACAATCCCTTGATTTCCTTGCTCCTCAAAAGTTCTTAGGATCCTTTCAGAAATAATACTCTTCCAGTCAGGAAAGGCTGAAGGGCTGAAAATTTCTAGTGGAGGGCCAGAGACGCCCAAAAGGAAAACAAACCCCCCCAAAAAACACAAACAAACAAAAAGGAAACCTTTACAGGGCCTCAGGGATCATCTGGTCCAACTTCTCATCATGCATGCATTCATTCATAAATATTATCTCTTTTACGCACCTACTATGTGTTGGGTACCCGGGAAAGAATAGGAGCAAAATACAGGCCCCGGCCTCACAGCAAAGAAGCCACCCGAGAACCAGAGAGGGACACTGAGCTGCCCAAAGCCACACAGCGAAAAATTCTGTGGCCGCACCGGGTCTCAACACGATTCCCTAGGGACGCCCTCTTCCCTTCTCCCCATAACTGTAAGTCGGGGGTCACAGCAAAACAGGTACCTTCAGGGCTTGGCGGCCCAAAGGGCTCCCGCGGCCCCAGACAAGATGCTACAAAGAACCAGGACCGGGACCAGCCCCGAGGGGTCGAGGCGGGGCCGGGAGGTCGGAAACGAACCATCTGGTTCCTGGACTGTCTGGAAGAGTACGCGGAGGCAGGAGGCCCTTTCGCGAAGGAATAATGCCCCTCTGCAGCTGCCGTAGCCGAGCAGGACGCGTCTTCCGGCCACGTTTCTCTGCCCGCGGAACTAAAGGGAGGAATTCAGGATGGCATATGTCGCCAGGAGTGAGGCCCTGCTGTGCTCCGAGCAGTTCGGCTCCGGGACGGCCCGGGGCTGCCGCGCCGCTGCCGACGGGAGCCTGCAGTGGGAGCCCTGGGGGCGGCGCTGGTGGGGGTTCTCTGGGGCCTTCACAACGAAACCCGGAGGAAGAGATGGGGGCGAAAGGGTGGCTCCCGGGACGGCCGTCCCACCTCTTTCCCGGCTCCTGGCTGTCTTCCTGCCTCAGGGCTTCCCCGATAGCGTCAGCCCGGACTATCTGCCCTACCAGCTGTGGGATTCCGTGCAGGTCAGCCCGGCCGACTGGGGAAGGGAGCGACATGTAGCCGGGGCAGGGGAGACAGCGCGCCACCTCTCCCTCCCCGTTTGGACACTGAGGCCCAGAGCCGAGCTGTGACACGTCCCAGGCCACACACCCAGGAGAGCTGATAACAGGTCTTAGACCTCCATGCTCCTGCGCCCACTCCTCACCCCACTTCTTTTTTTCTCCAGGCCTTTGCTTCCAGCCTCTCGGGTTCCCTGGCCACCCACGCAGTCTTGCTGGGCATAGGGGTAGGGAACGCAAAAGCCTCTGTTTCAGCTGCCACGGCCACCTGGCTCGTGAAAGGTGAGCTGGACCCCTAGAGTCTCACCGATCGCTCCTCTCAGCTCTGCCATTTCTCTGTCCACTTTTTCCTTCGGCTGGGAAGCCCAGCCCCTCCTTTCCCCTTCTCCCAGTGTTTTGGCACCTAGCTCTGGGCTCTGATGAGTATGTTTATTTATGCATTCCTGTCTGATTAGATCCGGGAGCCAAGCCTCCCCACTTCCTAGAAGAGTGCCTTGTACCTCGTTAAAAAACAAAATTCAACTGAGTAAATTTTAAAGATTTGTATTGGCTTTATTGACGACTGACTAGTAACCCATGGCGGGAACACCCTCATCCCACCCACTAGCCTTGGTAGCTGCACTCCGTTCCCCATACGTACTGTGCAGTGTCCCTTAATCATCTGGAGCCCAGATCCCTAAGTAAACCGTCCCCTCCCGTTTACTCCTAATCTGTGGAGGACTGCCTAAGAGTTTGGTTTTGAATAAAACTGCCAACTGCCTTGGGTGTGGGAAATTAGTTAATTCTAGACAGAAAGAGTTTTGTAATAGGTCCTGAGTGGCAGAGAGGAGGTTCGGGGAAGGATAAAAGGCGTTTTATATCCTCTGGGATACCAGATGATGCCATGAATAATAACTATAGTAACTATCTGTTGAATGTGTACCGCTTTTTGAAAAACCACTAAGGGGGGGAGAAAAAGATACAGTTTGGTACCGTGCTACTTAGAGAGTGAAGTAGAGAAGAAAAGGGAAACTGCCCACATCAGGAGGGCCAATGGCTCTCTCCACAATCCGTTGTCTTTCACTGTTGTTCCCAGTGGAGGTTTAAATCAGACCCAAGGTAAGGCTCATTCTGCACCTGGCATCAGCCTGGCCACAGCTCTGGTGAGCCTCCGTGGACCTTTTGGAGAATCTGGAGGCTCCTGCTTATACCCTTACCATGAAGACGAGCATACTGTCCAAATGTGAGTCACTGCTGGAAAGAAGCTCTTTCTCTGAGACTGCATATCAGTGGAGAAGTGGTGGTGATCTGTGCCTCTTGTCCTAGTTGTCTCTTCTTTTAATAATAATAGTTCCTGAACAGTACTTACTGTGTACCGGTCTTTAAATGTCCTGACTCAGTCTCCACAATAGTTCTGAGATGGGTATTGTCATTATCTCCATTTTATAGATGGGAAAACTGAGGCACAGAACGGTAACTTGCCCAGGGTCACGGATGTGAACCCAGGAGGTTTAGTTCCAGAGTACATTTTCATACCACCGCACTGTGCTTAATTTGGATCTTTTCCATTCCTCTCCTATTGGTTAATTGTTTGGAATGCAGTGGGAGCTTGGGTCAGTAGTTCCATGTCATTTCTAAGCACCCTAGTCTTATCACCAACATGTTGCTTATGTATGTCTTCAGCTCAGGCAAGTTATTAAGAAAAAAATAAGACCATTTTAAGATGTGGAAAAATATCCTCTTACTTTAAAGCCTGTTGTTGATATTAAAGGAAACCCCCTTAACTAGAAAGGATATTACAAACTTGTTTCCATCAAACATGGGAAATTTGTATGCAGAGCTTTATATAAGAAACTCCCTTGGAATTTTTTGATGTGGTCACTTTTAGTTACAGATCTCTTAATAGAACATGATGTTAATTGTCATAACTAGCAATAGTAATACTACTAGCAGCCAATATTTTGCCAGCTGAGTGTATGCCAGGCGTTTTGACGTGTAATATGTAACTTAATCTCTGCGGCAGCTATATTAGGTAGATGCCTTTATGAGTATCTTTTTCAGAGGGGGAAGCTGAGGCACAGAGAGGTTTAGTAACTTGCCTAAGGTCACATAGGGCCAGGATTTGGACCCAGGCCCACTGACTCCTGTGTCCCACTCTTAACCACCCACTCTTTGGCCAGTTAGGATTTCAGAGTGGAGCCGAGTACAATTTATGGACAGTTGATCCCTTACTAGGACTCAAAATTTTGAGATCTTACAGCATGGACAGTTGTAAGTGAGGCAGAGAGGAGCAGGTGGGAATTAAGTTTCCTGGTCAGCTAATAGGGAGGATGTATGTCACTGCATCCTATTGCCAACCTCCAGATTCTGACAAGGGCCCTGCCGACCGCCTCCGATGAAAGATAGAGTAGGCCCCTTTCTTGTGTGAAGGACATACATACCTGATTGGCAAAGACTGTGCAGTCGGAGGGAAGAAAAATAGTCTGGCCCTGTGAGCTCTCACCCCGTAAAAGTAACCTTGCCATGTTCAGAGTCACTAAAATGATCCAATACAAAAATCTTGAACAATGAAAATTTTGTGTAGAATTAAAAGTACTTGAAAGGAGGAGTGTGGGTGAGTGACAGCGGGAGGAGGCTTCTAAACCCACCCTGGGAAGTATAACTTCCATGGACAGAGGGGACAGAAATAGAGAAGCCAAGCAGGCCAGATGGGAAATGTGTTGTACACACGCCTCTGAATGAGGCAGCTGCTACTCAGCCCCAGCCAACTGGAGCGGTAAGGGGAAGCAGGCCTGGTGCTGCCGTGTCTTCAGGTTCTTCTCGGAAAGCTGTAAATCCAGATTTTCTTGAAAATGCCCCATTTTCGTTTATCAATCCTCGAGCTTCAGTTGCTTCATCTAAAGGGGATGATCCCTCAAGCTTGTAGAATTGTTGTGACGATTGAAAGACTTGGGTATTTCAGGTTTCTGCCAGAGTGCTTAGTGGTCTCCTTCAAGTCCAAGGCTGGGTAAAGATGTCTAGCTAGAAGGGGTCAATGCCCAAGGATAGCCGCCGTGGCAAGAGGAGAATGAGGAAGGCTGGCCCATGTCACCACCTTTATATGTCGTGGGACGTTCTCATCCCTCCTACCCACAACCTAGTTCTCCTTCTTGCAGTCCCCCACTTAAGGGTCCCTTCCCTCAAACTCAAACAAGCTAAGGGTCCTCTGCCTGCTCTGCCTGTCCTTCCCAGTGCCCGCAGTGTGAGGCCTTCTCAGTTTGATTCTAGAACAGTCCTTCTTTGTGATCCCCCTGCTGGGCTTAATGAGTACTACTCTCAGTATAAGGTAGGGTCTAAATCAGTGGTCGGCAAACTTTCTGTAAAGGACCAGACTGTAAAGATTTTGCACTTTGCAGGCTGTACAGTTTCACTTGCAGCAACTTGATATTGCCGTCGTGTTATGAAAAAAGCCATAGACAGTCTGGAAACAAATAGCACAGCTGTGTTCCAGTAAAACTATTTACAAAAACGGTGAAGAAGCCCACAGACCACCGTTAACTGACCCTTGGTCTAAATCAGTGTTTTTCGTAGTGGCTGCTGTCTGCTTTTACACTGGCTTTTGAGCCTGGAACCATGGCTCTGGCTCACTGTGGTGCGCTCCAGGCCTCACGGCAGTGGGTAGCCAAGAAGCACTTGTGCAAGTGAAGGTCTAGTGGATTCCAGAGACCTCTGTGACTCTCCCTAGTCTGAGGAGGCCTCTCCCTCTGCCCCACACTCCCAGCTTGCTTGTCACCAGCCTGCAGTTCAGATCCTTTTTACTTATTTATACTCTGATGACCACCTGTGAACCCACTGCGCAACCTAAGAGCTAGAATATCAACAATAACCTCTGAACTTTCCACACAGAATTTCCTGCTTTTTATAAAAATAGTTTTACCATATAGATATATATACCCAAACAGTATATTGTTTAGTCTCAGTCGTTTTCGAGCTTTATGAAGAGTGTACTGTGCTGTACGTAGTCATCATGACTTACTTTTCCATGCAGGATGATAATACTAGGATTCATCCATGCCGATGTGGGTAATTGTGGTCCATTAGATTTTCACTGCTGTCTAGTATGCCCCTGAGTAAATGTACCAGAATTTGTTTATGCATTCTCCTGTTGATGAGCATTTGCATTATTCCCAGGTTTTTGCTGTTATAAACAATGCTGCAAAGAATATTCCTGGTCCTTGTCTCTTGGTGTGCATGGGTACCTAGTTCTCTGGGGTACATGCTGAGGGACTGCTAAGTCTAGGCACTTCTGACCCCATAATGCAGCTATGTCTGTCTAGAACTTATACCAGACTGAGCTTCCAAGGGCAGCGATCCAAGATGGAAAGCCGTCTCAGTGCCAGTCTCTGCCAGGCCCTACAGCCCCCAAGGCTCTTGCTTGTTCCTTACCGATGCCTCTCTCCCTCAGATTCAACTGGCATGCTGGGCCGCATCATCTTTGCCTGGTGGATGGGGTGAGTTTTTCTTCCCGATCTGCAGACTTCTAGCCACTCTCCCTAGACAGGAGTCATGTCTTTCTCAGCCCTGGCTGTATTTTCAGCTCCCCCTCTTTCCTACCAGTCTCCAGGGGCGGGGAGATTTAGCAGGTATATCAGAGCTAAGGAGTCTTTAGTGAGTACCCAGTACAGGTGACTTGCCCGGGGTCACCAAGCAGTGAAGCCACAGAGCCATTGCCAGGATGAGATCTGCCTTCAAGAGCACCGATTTGCCCCTCTGCTGCCCATCATGGAAAAGCACAGGGAGCCACAGGCTCTGAGCATCCTCTGCTGGCTTGTTAAAGACAAGCTTGGATGGGACAGTGCTTAGCCCGGAAGGAATACCTTTACTCCAGAGGCTACTGTGGCGGCTTAGATACTTGGTTGGACTTTGCTAAGATGAGTGGGGAGTGGGCTTGGGTAGGTTATCAGGATCCCTGTCCGACGTGGGATCCACATCACCATTTATCTAGAAGGGATTGAGGGTGTCGTGCTGCCTGCTTCCTCCTTGAGTCACTACTGGGTGACCTCAGGAGTGAGTTAGTATCTGCCATCAGTCGTGGTTGTAAGGTGCAGTGAACTACGTAAAGTGCTTAGCACATAATAAGTGTTCAGTAAACACCAACTGCAATTACTAACCCTAACTGGGCCTCACCAGCTCTCTGTGTATCCTCTCCAGTCCTTATAATAACTGTGTAGAGTAGGATTGAATGTGTACCTTTTCCAGATGTGAAGCAGACCAAGTCACACAGCTTGTAACTGGTGGGATGGGATTTGAACCTAAAGCCTGTGGTCTTTCTGTGGCATCAGGCAGAGCCCAAGACCAGGCCCACGTGTTCTAGTCCTGCCTTTGCCATATATTCGCTCCATCAGGAGTTCCCCATGTGTGTCCCATGCCCCGTCCAGGAATGCTCCCTTTCCCGCTAGGAGATTTCAAGTTAAGGGTCAGGGCTAATGCTGCAAATTCTGAGCTGGGCAGGGGACTGCAGCATCTCCTGCCACTGGGATCTTGGAGAAGTAGTCCCTGGGGGTTTGTGCAAGGGCCAGGGTGTCACTCGGCCTGCAGAGGAGGGAACCATCTGCGGCATCGTGTAATAGAGATATCCTAGGCTGGATGTCAGAGCCTGGCTCTTTCGGCCTTTTCCCCCCACTCCCATCTGATCCGAGGGAAGTCATATCCCTCTCTGGGCTAGTTGTCTATAACATGCAGGATAGTGTTTACACTGAATGTATTGTTTATAGAATATGTGGACTTCTTGCTGGGTACCTTCTATGAAGCAGAAGGAAGAGGAGGGGAGTTGGCAGAGGACCCCAAGGATGGCCTTTCTCCCAGGAGGACCTGAGGGTGGGGAGCAGCCACAAGGCAGTCAGCTTTTTCCTTTGGTGCCTCATGGGTTAGTAACGGGGAAATATGAGTGACCACTGAAGGTCCTCCCAGCTAATGGTGGCATTTCAGGCAGCAGTGACAGGGTGTGGGGACAGATGTCTGGCTGGGGTGTGGGTTTTCCTGAGCCCTTCGGACCTTTCCAAGGCATAGGAATGGCCTGCACTGCCCACAGGCTGTGTTTTCTCCTTAAATCCAAATTGCAAACCAACCTCTCCTCCCCCACAGGAGCAAAATGGACTGTAATGCCAAGCAGTGGAGGTGAGAAGGGGCTGGAACTGAGGGGAGGGGAGTCTTCTAGTATGAAGGTCTCTGACCTCTGACCTCTTATCCCTTCCCCCAGGCTTTTTGCCGACATCCTCAATGATGTAGCCATGTTCCTCGAGATTATGGCTCCCATATTCCCCATCTGTTTCACCATGACCATCTGCATCAGCAACCTGGCCAAGGTACCCACCTCTGGGGCACCCCTGGACCCAAGATGCCTGCCCTGGTGGTGCTGTGTGCAGGCTCACTCGGGGCCCACAGGGGATCCCAGCCTGGACCCAGTGTTCAAGGCATTTCTAGAAGAGTGAAGAAGTTCAGATGTTTCTTCTGGGACTCAGCCATGTATTCTGATCCTCCTCCAGCCAGACAGCCTCTAGAGCCTCAGAGAGTCAGTCTAAGGCAGTGTCTGGAGCCACGGGACTGGTGAGGGAGCTCTGAGCTGAAAGAGAGTACGGGTGGTCCAGTGTCAACATCTTGGGACCAGCTCCCTGGCTACCTTTCATTCTTTCAGTAAAATATTTAGGGTGCCTACTGCATGTTCGGCACAAAATACAGGCCCTCCCATCTTTGAAAGAAAGCCACACATAATTAAATATTTATCAAGTGATAGCTATAGGTATTCCAAATGAGAAGTGTAGGGGGCTGCAGGAGGGTTCATCAGGGAATCTGGCCTGGTCCAGGGATGTAGGAAGGTCTTCCCTGGAGCTGGGTTCTGAAGTATGAGTGTGAGGTACAGCGTGGGCATTCTGAGCAGAAAGAACAGTGCAGGTCAAGGTCCAGTGGCAAGACAGCACAGACCGGAGAGCAAGGCTGAAGGGTGATTGGGCTGAATCCAAGCTCTTCTCCGCCATGCTGCTCACCCTCATGGTTCCTTCAAGTTGGCCTCATCCAGATGAGGAAACAGGCCTAGCAAGGTTCGGTAAAGAGCTCAGCCTGTCTTCCCCACAGGGTTAAGTACCTGGCACAGAGTAAAGAGTCTTAAGATATGTAAGACCCATCTTAAAGGCCCATCCATCTGTTCAGAATCACTTGTGTTTCTCTGCTGGGCACTACTGATATTTAGGATTTTAGGAACAGTTCTTTGTGGTGGAGGCCACTGAGCTTCCCTGGCCCAGGCGCTAAAGGCCGTGAGCACCCCCTCCCCCTCCAGGGCAGGCGACCACAGAGAAACCAAGGATTGTGACCTCTGCCTAAATTCTGCACTAAGCTCCGCCTTGCGGGCCTCGGTCTCTTCATCTGTCGAATAAGGGACTCGAACAGGGCCATGAACTTCCCCTTCCCCACCTTCCTGCCCCTCCCTGGAGTTCCAGCACCTCCATCCCTGAGGTGCACCAACCAGAAGCCTGGTTGTCACCCATGCCTTCATCTCCTCCCCCTTTACCTGTCACCCTCAGCTAAACCTCCATTCACGTCTGTTATTTGCACTCTTAAATCTCTCCAGTCCTTTCACGCCTCCATCACCACGTCACCTGGTGATTCCTTGCTGCTGAAAAAGCACAGTTATTTCCTAGGTCATCTCCCTGCGTCTATTCTCACCCCTCTTCAGTCCTTCTCAGAGCAACCCTATAGTCCTTATCAGAGTGGAAATCAAATCAGGTCACTTCCCTGTGCCCGTTGCTCTTGGTATAAAGACCTTACAAGGCTTGGTAAGTTCTATGTGATCAGGTCCCCGCCCATAACTCCAGCCTCATTTTGATCCACATTCCTCTTACTTTCAAACAAACACTGCCTATGTAACAACTTGTTTATTTGTTTACCATCTGATGATTTATAAGCTTCATGAGGGCAGGGGTTGTATTGAAGTCTCTCACAGCACCTAAATCTGTATCTGACATCTAAAAGAGATTTGATAAACATGAACGAAGTCAGTGACCCTAATCGATGAGCTCTCCCATCTCAGAGGGAGAGCCCTAGGAGGTCAGGGCCACTGGTGTGGGTTTGGAACTGGCCTGGAAGGCTTGGCTAGGCCTCGACTGGGGCAGGAAGAGAGTGGAGTTAGTTCCAGGCAGGCAGAATGTAAGCACCAAGTTGGAAACCAGACTTGGCTCTGCAAGGGGGAGGGTGCAGCCAAAGCAGAAGTTGGAGGCTGGGGAGGTTCTGGGCTAAGAATGGTCTGTGGGCCTCCACCTTGCGGGGAGAAAGTGAGTTTCCTTGGGGCTGGGTCCACAGGGTGGTGTGACAGGCAGACCTTCAGTTTTCTCCTGGAGCAAGACAGGGGAGGTGGGCCTAGTGGAAATGCGGCGTGAGAACAGGAGACCAAGGACGGCATTCAGGGTTTTGCTGCGGGGTGGCCTGAGGCCCAGTTTTCTTAAACTGGTTTGAGCCATTTGTTTGGCTCACCCACAGAAACTCCTGTGTTGCATTAGGTTATGGCCACTCTGACTTTCACTCTTCCCTTTCCCAACCCAGTGCATTGTGGGCGTGGCTGGTGGGGCCACTCGGGCCGCACTGACCATGCATCAGGCCCGGAGAAACAACATGGCCGACGTGTCAGCCAAGGACGGCAGCCAGGTGAGCAGCCAGAATTGGAGGGATGGTGGGGGGTGCGCGGATGTACCGGAGGGGATCAGACATCAGACCAAGCCACGATTTGGGCATATGAAGAGAAGCACCTGAGTGCTCCTACGGGGCGGGGTGGGAGACAGGCGGGAGGAAATGTAGCTTCTCCCTGCTCTGACTCTTAGGATAGGTAGTCGGTGTGAGGGCTCGGGCTCGGGCTCTGGCGGCAACAAGTCCGAGCTGGTCATCTCAGCCCCTGCCTGCTGCCCTTGAGGCCAAGAGGGACCCCTTGCCCTGGACCTCACCCTCTCTAGGCAGAGCCCCACCCTGGGAGGTGCATGTTCTGACCCCATGAGGCCCCACACGTTAAAGCGCCTGGCATGTGAGGAGGCCGGAGTCACTGCAGAGGCCTCCACTGGGCAGTCTAGCGAAGCCCTTCCGGCCCAGCCCTCACCTGACCAAAGGAGCCTGAAGTGGAGGTGGAGGCACCCTTAGGCTGAACCCTTCAGGTATCGCCTCCCTCCGTACCCCGGTGCTAAGTGCCTATGTGCACTGCATCGTTTACCTCTCACACCAACCCTCTAAGGTGGATACTGTTATTATATCTCTTTTACAGATGGGGAAAGTGAGGCCCAGGGTGGTCACAAGTGTGATGGTTTTCTTTGACACTGAAGCAATTTAGAAACCTCTGTTCTCTCCAGTCCTACTTTCTGGCCTTCTCTTATATTGTTTTATTAAATAGAATTTCATTTAAAAAATTGACTAAGTCCTTTCAATAATATTAACACAAGCTAATGTTTTTTAAACATTAACCATGTGCCAACTATTTCATGTGGATGAACTCGTTAAATCCTTACAGTGGTCTTGTGCAGGGCTGTTCATTGTTGCCACTCTACAGATGAGGGGGAAAAAGGCACCGAATGGTTGAGTCTCCCTGGGTCCCTTTGGACACATCCCTTCTCCCCGGAAATGGTTGGATGAGTTCTTCCCCATTATCACTTCCACAGGTTGTTAGGGAGGGGAAATAAGTACAACCAGCCCCGTGCCTGCTGTCTCACCTGCCCTCTTTCTAACCCCCAGCCCCTTCCACCCCCAGATGCATTTTCCCAGGCCCCAGGGCTTCCTCAGTTCACGCAGGCAGTAACATCAGTGGGGCAACGAGACGCGTGCTCAGCCCCAGACTCAGCCCCTGCTTTCTGCTGTTGTTGCTTTGCTGCCAGTTGATGTGGCTGCTGGAAATGACTGTTCCCACCTGGGGGGAGGGGAGGTCCCTCTGCCCCTGAGCTCCAAGGCCCCTGATCCCCAGTTTACTGTCACACCCACAGCCTTTATTTCCACGGCCCGTCCCTTTGCCAGGACGACTGGGTAAGAAGAGCTGCAGTCTCAGGCCCCCTCTGTGCCAGAACCAACTCTCCCCGGGAACCCCGTAGTCAGGGACACCAGTCCAGACTCCTCCTCTCTCATGATGAGTTGGGGGGCGGTGGCCAGGGGTCTTTTCCCCTGGGGTAAGCTCAGTCGGGCCATCTCAGACCATCAGAGGGTCTGATAATGTTGATTCTCAAGGGAAGTTTGGATCTTGTGCTTTTCTTCCTGGGTGGTTCCTTGACCCCTTTGCAAAAAGCATCTGCTGGTTACTGGGCGGATGGACCTTTTTTTCTGTTTTTCGGGGTTTTTTGTTTGTTCTGGCCACGCTGCATGGTTTGCAGGATCTTAGTTCCCTGACCGGGGATCGAACTCATGCCCCCTGCAGTGGAAGTGCGGAGTCCTAACCACAGGACTGCCAGGGAATTCCCTTTTTTTTTTTTTTTTTAAACCACCAAATAAAGTAGTTTTAATCTGTGGACATTTACTTGCCTGAGTGTAGGGCTACACTTTGACTCTTGCAAAACAAAGAAGGCATGTTCCACAGGCATTCCAAGGGCATTGCACCTACCTGGGCAGAGAAGCAGCTGGTATCTTAAATGACAGCTCACTCATCAAAAACGTTAAAAGTTTCCTAGGCACCCTTATCAGTGTAGGGAGTGTCTGGGGCAGGGAGGGGTGTGGTGAAAGGCACTCAGGGGTATTCCTTCTGGCCTGGAGGGGAGCCCTCCAGCTCCCATCCCCTCTGCCATTTTCCAGGAGACGCTGGTAAGCCTGGCAGGGCTCCTGGTCAGCCTCTTGATGCTTCCCCTGGTGTCAGATTGCCCTAGGTAAGCCGGGACCAAGGGCAGCGAGGAGGCGCCCCGCTGGGCCTCTGCTCCTGTTGACCACCTCACTCTGTCACCCCAGCTTAAGCCTTGGCTGCTTCTTTCTCCTCACTGCCCTCCACATCTATGCCAACTACCGGGCAGTCCGGGCCCTTGTCATAGAGACCTTGAACGAAGGCCGGCTCTGGCTGGTCCTGAAGCACTTCCTTCAGCGGGGAGAGGTACTTGGCCCCGCTTCAGCCAATCAGATGGAGCCGCTGTGGACAGGTGAGCCAGCCCCTCGGTTTCAAGTTTCCTATGTCTCCCCCTGCCTGGGCCTCCTGACTCCAGCTTCCCACAGGTTTCTGGCCATCTCTGTCTCTATCCCTGGGGGTCCCCCTACACCGTGTGACTTCCAGGTGAGTGGCCCAGCGTCTCCCACCCATCACCACGGTCACCCCCTCCCCACACGGGCTCCCTGTTCTGATCATGCACTGGCCTCCCCCAACCAAGCCCCACCTCTCTGGTTCTCTATTTCCACCGAACAGACTTGGGGGTCAGTGTGGGTGCTTGAGGGCAGCAGGTGTATAACATGAAGTAGATATAAGGGATCTTATATTTGTTGGATGCAGGAAGAAAGGAAGGGTTGATGTGGGGGAGGGGTAACGGCTGAGGGATGGATGGCAAGGAGGTGCAGGACAGTTAGGTGGCTCTGCAGTTGACTGGGTGGTCACTGCTGCCTTTGTCTTCTCCTCCCCCACTGCACGCTCTTCTCTCCTTCAGTGTCTTTGAGCTGCAAAAGCTGGTTGAGGGGCACCAAGAACCCTACCTCCTTCGCTGGGACCGGTCACAAAGTAAGTGTGCTGCGTTCCCCCAGCTTCCGACTCACCCTCCCGGGCTCAGCCTCTCATTCCTCCAGCCCCGGGGCCCCAAGCCCTGGACACGCGCTGGACAGTTTGGAGTCTGCCTAGTGTCCTGAAGGGAGCTCTAGACTAAGACTGATGCATTCAGCTTGTAGCTACATGCCCCAGTAAAGTTCCCTTTACCACTCTGTAAAATGGCGCTAACAATACCTGCCTTATTAGCTGCAGGGTTTCCATGAGGATCAAATAAGGTGACTATGTAAAAGCACTGTGTACATTGTAGCACACTCAGATAGGGTTAAGACCTTTGGTTATCCCTGAGGAGCCACTTTCCTCTCCTATCCGGTGTCACCTCTTGAGGAAACGTACTAAAGTTTACTGGTCTGCTGGTCGTGTGTTAAAAGCTGCTTATTCTCACTAGCCATTAAAGACGTGCAAAATAAACCCACCTCAGGGAGCTGCTCTGAAGTTGTATCTTGGAAATTACTTGGCCGGAGCACTGGGGAGCAACATGAGATGAAGTTGGAAAGGAAAGGGTGAGAGATGGCCTTTCATGCCAGGCCAAGGCCTTTGGGCCAGACAGGGATGAAGCAGGCTGGTAGGCCTGAGAGTGTTTGGGGACGTGGCCCTTCCCTGGTACCAGTCTGTCCCTGGGTCTCTCCAGACCAGGTACAGGCTGTCCTGAGCCAGATGGCAGGCCCTGAGACCATTCTGAGGGCTGCCACTCACGGACTGGTGCTTGGAGCCCTGCAGGGAGATGGACCCCTCCCAGGAGAGCTGGAGGGACTGAGGAACCGAGTACGGGCTGGTAAGCGCCTCACAATCTAGGCTGCTTCTGACTCAAAGCGGGGTGGAGAGAGGAAGGACCCTGTTCGGCTTGGGGAACCCAAGAGCTTCTGGTTCTTCACCCCACTCCAGGTCCTGAGAAAGAGAGCTGCGTCATCGTCAGAGAGACCCACCAAGTGTTGGACAAGCTATTTCCAAAGTTCTTGAAAGGTAATATCCTTCTGCTTCATGGCTCCTAGGCCTTCTCCCAGAGGCCCTGCCTACCCCCATCCCCACCCCTTCACCTAGAGGGTGGAAGACCTGGGTTTCTCTCTGTGATCTCAAGTCTGGACCTCAGTTTCCCTGTCTGCAGGATGGGGAGGGTAGGATGGTCTCTGAGGCGCTGTCAGTGTTGACAGACTATGAATCCCAGTTGGCATTGGAGAATGGTGGGCGGGGGGTGGGGTAAGGCTCACAAATTACTGATGATGCTCTTTCATTTAGCACCTACTCCATTCTGGTCCTTTTTCATGTGCTGCTCAATTAATTTTTGCTACAACCAGATGAGGTTTTAGGCTCATTTTATGCCAGAGATTACCCAGCAGAGGCAAGGGGAACCTGAGCAGTACACCCAGCCCGTGCTGCTCCTTCCCCCTCCCCAGGGTCAGCCCAGAGTCTCCTCCCCAGCAGTATCCCTATGCCCCCTCCCCAGGGTCAGCCCAGAGTCTCCTCCCCAGCAGTATCCCTATGCCCCCTCCCCAGGGTCAGCCCAGAGTCTCCTCCCCAGCAGTATCCCTATGCCCCCTCCCCAGGGTCAGCCCAGAGTCTCCTCCCCAGCAGTATCCCTATGTGCTATCCCCAGGACTGCAGGATGCGGGCTGGAGGACTGAAAATCACCAGCTAGAGGTGGATGAGTGGAGGGCCACATGGCTCCTGTGTCCAGAAAAGAAGCTCTTGTGAGCAGCCCAGCCAGAGGCCCAGGTCCCAGGACAGGAGCCTGGAGCAAGGACACTTCGGTCACAGCAGGACCTGGGAAAGGCAGCTTTATTTTTGCTTAGGGGCACCGATGTGGCCATTTGGCCAAGAAAGTGACTACCAATCAGATGGACTGGGCCCCAGGCAGAGACAAGGTGGAGAGAAGGGCTATCAGGGCCTTCCCCCGCACTCTCCTGCTCCAGGCCCTTCTCACCACTGCAGGCTCCCCACCCCCACTTGCTGCAAGGCTGTGGCTCATGGCAGCCGACACAGTTGACCTCAGGCATAAAAGCCCCAGAGGAACGTGGCCACGGCCATCATGAGCAGGGCATTGAGGTTGACGACTCGGGCCCAGCTTGGGTCCTCACTGATGTCCTCCAGTCGCCTGGCTGCGGCAGCCATCTCCTCCTGGGTAGGGCGTGGGGGACTGCCTGCCCCACCCCTGCTCATTCCACAGAACCAGAGCAGGCACTGGCGGAACCGGCCTGGAGCTGGGGGCGGGGGCTCTGGGAGAAATGGCAGCCGCACAGTTAGTCTGCCCCCCAGCTCCCCCACCCCAACTCCCCGGGCAGTGCCTTACCCTCCATCTCCACCGCGTGCTCAGGGCGCCCGTTCTGTACAGGGGCTGAGGCTGGACCTTCTAGCTCCTCAGCATCCAGGTCCTCGCGCTCCTCCTTGCTGTACCGGAGACTGAAAACCAGGCGGTGGAGCTGGGGAAGGGTGGGAGCAGGGACCAAGTGGGAGTGCTGTTCCCCCACCCCGAACCTGGAGGTCCCCCATCCACACCGGCACTCCCTCACCTCCCTCTGTCCAGCCTGCACACCTGCCCAGGCTCACTCCAGGATGACCTTGCATGGCTGCCCTTTGCCCTCAGGCTAAACCCAAGCTCCTCAGCTGGGTGTTTAAAGCTCTTGGCCCTCTCAGCCCTCTGCTTCATCACCCTGTCTACACTCACGATTGTAGTACTTTAGTCTTACAGCCCTGCTAACAGTGTTCCTTCCTGTGGGTGTTTGCTCACAGGGTTCCTTCCTGTTGCCTTTCCCCTTCTCCACCTGTGGGTTCCTGCCCATCCTTCTGGGCCCACTTCTTTTGTCCTTCCCCCAGTCAGCTCTGCCCTGGGCCACCTGCCTTGCCACAGCACAAGACCAAACCCTGTTGGGGCTTTCAGGGTAGTACTCTGTCCCTCTCCCCCACCAATCAGGCCGAGACTCTGGGGGGCTTTAACCTCCCCTACAGTCTTCTTCAAGCCACCTCCAAAGCACCTCAAATAAATGTGATTTAAATAAAAACATTGTACTTGCTTTGCAAATGAAGCTTCAGACTGGACTCTCAGCCTGCCCTCACCAAGCCTCGGTATAGAAATTCAGGTGCTACCCACTGGGAGTTCTGGGAAGCAGGCTGGCCGACTGCTGGTGGAGAGGGCCCGCAGCAGCCCACGTTTGTTGCCCGGTCCAGAGGCCCGCACTTACGTGCTTGCGCGGGATGGGCGGTGTGCACAGCGAGACCACGAGGGTGAGGAGGCCGGAGCAGATGAAGAGCACGATGGCGAAGTAGAGGTAGTGCACGCGGCAGAGGAGCGCGGGGCACGCCGAGGGGCGCACGCAGCTGCCCGAGCCAAAGGAGAACTCGGGAACCAGGCGTGCCAGACCCATCAGCAGGCCCCCGATCAGTCCCCAGAAGGCGCCCTGCGAGGCCAGAGAGCGCATCAGCCTCGGGTTTCCAAGTCCGGCCCCGAGCTCCCAATGAGCACACACACTCACCTTCTCATTGACGCGGGGCACGAAGAGCGCCAGCACGAAGACGGCCGACACCGGCGGCGCCAGGTAGCTGGAGACCGACTGGATGTAATCAAAGAGCTGCCCGCCCTGCGCCGCCTGCACTACGGGAAGCCAGGCCACCGACACGGCCACGATGAACACCACCCAGAGCCTGCGGTGGACGGCCATCAGGTGGTTTCACCCAGGACCCCGTCTCCCCCTGTCCCTACGAGGGCTCCCTGCCCGCACCCGGGGCTGATTCGTGGGGCAGGAGATGGAAAACCCAGGCCCACCGTCCTACTAGCAGCAACTCGCGGTCGCCCGCGCGGGGCCGCAGGCGCGTGTAGATGTCCATGGTGAAAAGCGTGCTGCTGCTGTTAAAGATCGAGGCCAGCGAGGACATGAGCGCGGCCAGCATGACCGCCAGCATGAGTCCGCGCAGACCTGCGGGCCGACGGAGCCGTGAGTCTGGGGCCACGAGGGGGTCCCGGGAGGGTGCGGGCTGGGCGAGGGGTGACTCCTCCCACTGGCGCCTGTGGGCAGCGGGGCAACCTGGGGGCCCGCCCTCACCGTTGGGCATGAGCTTCACGACAAGCCGCGGGTAGGCGATGTTGGAGCACCCCACCTCGGTGCCACACACGCGCTTGCACACCTCTGGCACCACGCACGCCACCTCGTCTGCGGGGAAGGGCACGACGCGGCTATGGCGGCACCGGGTCTGAACCTTCGGATCCCAGAAGTGGGGACGGGGAATCCCAGTGGAGGAGACATGGGCCCCCCGGGAGGGAGGTGGGACTGGGTGGCCCAGATCTTAGGATGGGAACGGAAATGGGAGACAGGCACCCGTATCTTTGCACAAGAAAGGGGCTGGATGGGGCACAGGACTCTCGGTCGGGGCGGGGTTGCAGACGTTACCCGGATAAAGAATGCGGCTGATCATGCCCGGCATGACCATGAGGAACATGGGCATCAGCTTCAAGTAGCCGCACAGGATGCAGCCCGCCTTGATGTGGGTCAGGTTTTTCCCAGCCAGACAGCGCTGCACTATGACCTGCGACGAGGGGCGTTCAACTAACTGCGTCCAGTCCCGGGTACCCGCCCCTCCCGCCTTGCCTCAACTCGCCGCTCAAATCCAGACCCCGCGGCTGGCCCATCGAAGCGGGCAATTCAGCTCCAAGCGCAGACCCTGACTCGGATCCGGCTCCATCTGGTTTAGCTCTAACTGGCGGGCTTCCCGCTCCCTCGGACCACGCCTTCCACCTGGCTTCCCAGATGGGTTCAGGTTCCACCCATCTCAGCTCCGCCCACCGCGGTTCCAGTTCTGCCCCAGCCTCGCTCGCCGCGCAGGCCCTGACCCCGCACCTGGTCGCTGCACCAGTACCAGCTTGAGACAATGGTAAGCCCCAGAAGCAGCGCAGGCCACGGCAGGTCCCCCGTCACAGGGTCCCGGAGCAGATGGTAGGAGTCGGGCCGGGGTAGATAGCAGGAGCTGGAGATGTTGCCCACCGCCGGATCCTCGGACACCGTCAGGGACGTCATTGCCCCCAGGTATTTGTCGAAAAGCCCCGAATACCCGCCCACCGCGTGGAAGGCTGTGAGGGCAAAGCAGTTAGGGGACATGGTGCCCGCGACAAGGCCCTCCCTAGGACCCACATGCCGCAGACGCGCGATGTCCCTGCTCCCAGGTGGAGAGATCCGCGAACTGTGACCTCTGCGCCCCTCCCCCATCGGCTGAGCCCGTACCGTAACCCATGAGGACGAAGGCCCCCGCGAGAATGACGAAGGTCTGCACCGTATCCGTGTACATCAGCGCTGCCAGCCCTCCTGCAATGGCCTGGGTCAGTGGAGACAGCCCAGACAGGCTGCCACTAGTACATACAGTGTCTTTGTGCGAATTGGAAAAGGGCTCCCCTTTCCTGGAGGGCAAATTTCAAAAGGATGGCCCATTCCCTGGGCTCACGCACTCCGGCATCAGGAGGCAGGGCTGCGTGAGCACAGTGGGGCTGAGTTTTAGGCTCCACTAATGCCAGGTGCCCACGTGCAGGACTTCCACTACAGGCCCTCCCCTCAGCCCCAGTTTTCTCTTCTGTGTGATAGGAGGAGGTGATTCTCTAAGGTCCGATTCTCATCCCATTCGAAGGGACGGGCCCCTCAAGCCGGCCTTGGTACCAGGCCCCACCCACGCTGCTCCAGCGTCAGGCCTCGGGCACCACCCCAGAATCCTCCAACCTGCACAGGGTTTGGTGAACTTTAGAGTCTGGCCAAGTCGGCTCTCCCTTCCCAGGTGTTCAAGAGCTGTTAAATCTTCCTTTTTGCCCAGGCCCAGGACGGGCTCAGATCTCTGAACTTCCAGACCAAATCCAAGGAACGTGGAGGGGGGGAGTAGTTTGCTTTCCAAAGATTTAGGTCCTTCTCCTGCTTGGATCACATGGCACTTAAGAACTTCTCCAGCCCGCTTTCCTTTGGTGACTCCCCTAAGCCCCGCCCACAGATCCACGCTCCCTTCTCTAAGCCCCTGCCACCTGCCACCTGCCACCTGTCACAGTGTAGATCATGGTGATGCCCAGAAGCGCGATGACGGAGGCATAGATATTCCAGCCCAGAGCCTGTTGAATGAATACTGCCCCGGAGAACATATCCACCTTGGGGGGAGGAGCAAGCGCACAGGTCAGGACACAGGGGCCAGGGTGGGGACCCAGGTCCACTTCCTACCCAGATCACGACCCTATGTGGCCACACCTCAAAGGTTCCCTCGTTTTTTGATGCCCTGGTCTTCCCAGATACCTCTCACTATGGTTGTCGCCCCAGAAGCCTATTCCTTCCAGGCCCTGCCTCCATCACGGTTCTTACAGCCATTGCTCCTTGGTCCCGCCCCATCCAGGGCTTTCCAGAGACCTCCACTGGGTGATCCCACCCTACCAGGGTCCCGACCGGTTCCCCGCGCATGCGCACCGAAATCTTGGTGAAGATGTACAGAAAAAGCGAGAGCACGGACAAGTAGAGGCGGATTCGACGGCCACCAAAGCGCTTTCGCAGGTACTGCGGCATCGTAATGACGCCCGCGGTCAGGTACACGGGCACGAAGAGCCAGCCAAGTAGCAGCACCACGAACAGCGCCTGCGGGCACAGCGCGACAGCTGAGGGTCACTCCCTGTGGGAGATCCTGCCATGAGTGCGTCCTCGCCCCTGATGGGTCTGAGGAAACTTCTTCTCTTGATGAAAAGTGCTACTCCAAGGCAAGGTTGCAGGAGGGGCCCAGAGGACACAGATGCAGATGTCCCTGGGCCCTGGTCATTAGGGACAAGGTCTAGATACTTTGTTGGGCCCTTAACTAGAGCCCTTCTTGCCCTGCCAGGACGTGACCCCTGGCCATCCCTCCCAAGATGATCCCTATCCTCCTCGTCCCCCACAACACACACACACCTGAATCCAAGCACAGAACCCTCAGGCTGACCCCCAACTTCTGCCTTCCCTCTCCTCTCCACCCACCCAAACCTTCTGTCCCTCAAGGCTCAGCTCAGAGGCCTCCTCCTCCAGGAAGCCCTGAGCTCAAAGCCCTGATTTTGCTGACCCTCCAAGGTGAGCCTCAGTCCCAGAGCTTCGTCTCCTGCCCCCTTCTGCAAGGGGCTTTCATTTAGCCTAGTGAACCTCACAGGCAACAGATTCAGAGAGCATCAGAAGAAGCACTTCACTATCCTTGAGACTGTTCATCCCACTTCAGAGAGGAGTAAAATCAAGGCCACAGAGGGCGTGGCTGGTCCAGGCTCACATAGCAATAGTGAGTCAGGAGCAGGGCCTACCCCTGCCCTGAACGTGGTATCTCCCACATGCCTCTGCCTCCAAGCTGGCTGCGTGAGCCTCCCTCGAAGCCCAACCCCACCTCACAGCTGGGAAGTCCCACCTCTGGTCTCACATCCCCACCTCTCCCACCTGGAGCCTCTCCAGGTGTGACCCTTCCAGGGGTTCCCACGGGGAGGTGGGGGTTATTGGCAAAATGGGGCGCTCACATTCCACTCAAATCCAGCCACAGCCAGGCCACTTGCCGCGCCCGTCCCTGCCAGGCCCACGAAATGGCCACTGCCGATGTTGCTGGCGAAGAGAGAGGCCCCGACCTGGGTGGCCAGAAGTTGGGGTGAGCCAGGCTGCTCCCTTAGGCCTCCACCCACTCCATAGCCCAGTCTCTCTCACCGGCCACCACGCCATGCTTCGTCCCGCCAGGAAGTAGCCGCCAACGGTGCCTCTGTTGGTTCTGCACATGGACTGCGGGACGGGAGTGGGGAGAGGCCTGGGTTTGGGGCACATCTTTGGACCTCATTAGCCTCCTCAACACATTCCTCGGCCTTGTTTCAGGCTGAAGATTAACCAGCGCACGGCTCCCCTGACGGTTCATACCTGCACCCCCAGCCTCTTCCCAGGCACCCAGATCTACCCAGACCCTAACCTAGGGTCCGGTTCCCCAAGCCTGAGTGTGGCTGCATTCAGCCGCACTTTCCTGGGGACCCTGGATTTGGGCTTCTGGTCAGCCAGCCATTATGTAGAAGAGATCTCATTTAGAATGCTGTCCCGATGAAGATCCACCAACCCCTCAACTAGTCCAATCCAAAGGTGGACAGACAAGGCATGCCTGAGTGTGGGCTGGGCCACCCTGGGGCTAGCAAAAAACTTACTTGCCCCCCACCCCGGGTTTTTCCCTCAAAGATCCAGGCATCCTTCCCCTACCACACATCAGGACTGTCCGAGACTTTTCCCCCAGGCTCCAAAAGCGGGCCCCCAGCAGCATCCCCCAACTTCTCACCCACAAGCCGACACCAATGACCAGCAGGAAATAAGCCGCAATGACCAGGATGTCGGCAGGGTTGTCAATTAGGGCCCTCTGTTCCCCCAGCCCTGGTGCTGAGCCTGCCTCTGTGTGTTCCTCCATTCTGCCCAGAATCTGCCCTTCAGGGCACCAGCCCCTGGATTCCCCCCCAGGGAAGGATTAATGGTTACCCTTGGGGCAATGAGCCGACAAGTCCCCCCTCCCTGGCTTTGTTTAGCTGAATCAGTTCTCAGCGAGGCTGCAGGCTGGTCCTGCGGAGCTGGACACTTTCAAATTCAAGAGCACTCCCCTTCCTGGGCCTTAGCCCCCACCCCTTCCCCAGAGCTCCAGGCTCAAAATCACTTCTTTCACCCTTTAAAAATACTTACCCTTCAGCTTTGACCTAGGGATCCCGGCTGAGCCAGCCCCCTGATTCTGACTAACCCAGAGGGATCATTTTCAAACCCAAATCTGACAGTGTCACTCCCCTGCTTAGGAAGCCTCCATAGCTCCCCATCACACCCAGGAGGAGGCAGCAGCTTCTCAGCCTGATGCCCCGACCCCTGCCCACCCTTCCCCTTGCTCCTCCATACCAAACCCAGAGTGAAATCATATTTCCTTCCCATTCCCTTGCCCAACCCAGCCCCTGTATTCTCATACCCTCAAACTTCTGTATAAGCTGTGCCTTCTGCCTAGAATGCCTCCCTGCCTCTCAAATGGTCAGCTCCTACTTAGCCTTTCGTGCCCAGCCCATGGCATCTCTTTGGGAAAAACTTCTTGGACTTTGCTGACACAGTTCTGAGCACATTGCATGGACCTTGCCTGGGTCCAGGTCTGTCTCCCCAGTTGACCAAAGACTCCTCAAGAGCAGGAAATGATCTGATTCATCCCTGGAGTCCCATTGCTCAGCACAGGGCTGGATGCAAGAAGGGAGAGGCTGGATAAATATCCATACCTCTGCCTTTCTAGAAGAACTGACCAGACTTGGATGTCTGATTTTGGGAACTGGGTTCATGCTGGAGATGGGGAACGGAGAACAATATTTTAGGGGAATGTGATGAGTTATTTAAGGAATGCCTTCATTTTGGTCCCTTCAAAAGCAGACTCTACGATGAGAATTGGGGTGCAATGACTGTACTGGGGAGCCGATCCCAGTAAGGAGTGGGGAAGAGAGACAAAGAAAGGAGAAAAGCCAATAAAGCATGTGTTGATCGAAAGGTTACCACTGTGACAATCCCAGTGGGGACCCTCTGAGACACTGTGGAGAACTCACCTCAGAACTGACCCCCAAGGGGCCAGAAAGCTGGAGTATTCATGCACCAATCCCTGTGAAAAAAAAACAACCTGAGACAGAAACTCAGGGAGCAGCTGGGGAGACTGAGTGTCTGGGAAGTGTCTGCATACGACTTCCCAGGTGGGCCAGGTGGATATGGGCAGGGCACCCACAGTGTCTGCTTCAGTGGGTGATGAATTTGAAGGGCCTGGGAGAAATCCAGGGGCAAGCATCCGAGGACACGTTGGGGTTATGGGCACTTAAAATCAAATCTATGTGTCCTCGCGGGGTCCTGCAAAGCCCTTCGTGATGTGGCACCTAATTCCTCTTTGACCTCATCTCCAACTACTCTCTCCCTTGCTCACTCTAATCAACCACACTGGCCTTCTTTTCTTTCTTCCAATGTGCCAAGCTCTTTCCTACCGCCTGGCCTTTGCACTTGCTGTTTCCTCTGCCTGGGATGCTCTCCTCAGGCTCTTTGCCTGGCTGCCTCTTTCCTCAACCTTCAAAGTCTCAATGTACATATTCACAGAGGCCTTCTCTGACAATCTGGTTCAAGTACTCCCTTCCCCACCTTCACTAACTTAGTTCTCTATATTTTCCTTCTAGCCTTCGCTCCTTTCCTTCCTTCCTCATTCCTTCCTTCATTAGCAAACATTTATGGAGCACTTACCACATGCTAGACAGCATCCTAGACGCTGGACAGATAAAACAAACATGTCATCTGACAAACAAACTCCCAGGAGCTTGCCTTCATTTCAGAAATAAACAAGCAACAAACAAACACTTATTTGCAATAGTGATAAGTGAGGGACTAGGGAGGTGCTGTGGGTGGAAACTAGAGGGAAGGGCCAGCTTTACCTAGGCCATCAAGGAAGTCCCCATTACTTCATCATGCTTGTCACTGTGTGTTTGTTTTTCCTCTGTCTCCCCTACTAGACTGTGAGGCCAAGGAACATGTTCCCTATGGTCTCCCCAGCACCTGGCATGGAGCCTAGGACAGCACGTGCTCAGTAAACACCTGGTAAATGAATGGCTCAAGACTTGGTGGTGGTTACAAGCCAAGGGATGGAAAGCATTCCCCAGGAAGAATTTGTGGAAGAGGAAGAGCAGGAGGCCTAGGAAGACCCAGGGGGTGGAGCCTCAGAGAGGAAAGGATCTGGGGGTTCTGCCCGAGGCCAAGACAGAGAACCTCACCTTTGTCTCTTGCCCACTCATGTTCTCCTTGGCTGTTAGCTCCTCCTTGAGCTGGAAGGGCCTCTGATAATCCATTGTTTCCAGCCTCAAAGGTCCCTGTAGTTAGGACCCAGGAGTCCAGGCCCCCTCCCTAGGGAACTTCAGAGTCTAAGGTACCAGGCTTAGAGAGGCCTCTGGGGCTTAGTGATTCAGATGGAGCCTGAACTTCTCCATACTTAAGAACCCCTGGCCCCACCCTTCTCTGCTGGGGCTAGGCTCAGGTGTCACCTCCTCCAGGAAGCCCTCCTTGACTTCCAATCTGAGTTAGAAGCCTCCTTCTGGCTCTTACAGCCCCCAGCGCTTCCCTCAGTCACTGCCCTGACCACCCCAAGTGTCATCCTCTGCCTAGCGGAGCTGTTATGAGTCAATACCCATATGAGGGAAGCTGTAATTCAATGCCCAGATCCAAAGGGTGGGCACAAATTGGCACTTGAATGGAGCCCCATCTCTGAGGGTCTTTTAAGGAGGGGGAAAAATCTGGAAACCACCCAAGGTGGCAAGGTGGAAGGGAGTGGGAGGGGTACAGATTAAGTGCTTATTTCGAGGATATAAGGAAACGAAGGATGGGGGGTTGGGGACGGGAAGGTTTGGTGGGTCCTGCTTGAGCTCCCGTCCCGGCTTGTCACCGTCTGTACAATCCTGCGCAGGTGGCCAGCTTTTCCTCAGGCGCATCTGACAGATGAAGGGCAGCCTGCAAGGGCTGAGTCTGAAGGTCCGGCTCCCGCCACAGAGCTGTGGCCTAGAACGCATCACGCATCACAGTATAAGGGGCGGGGCGTCGCAACGCGAGGCAGTCCCGCGCAGAGACACAGCACCTGTGTGACGTGGAATGTGTGTTTATGTAGGTAGAAAAAAGTGCACTGAGCAGTGAGGGGCGGGGAGAGGGACATCCTGGCCTGGCCTCGGATTCGTGGTTATTGCAAGGGCCCTCCTCCAGTCGGGGGGCTCCCTCAAGGCTGGGAATAAAGTGAAGGGCTCACGCGGGATCGCTTGCCAGTGTACGACCCACTTCGTGGGGCGCGTGGCCTTAGGATCTGCGGGGCTTTTCTGAACTCGCCCATGGAGAACGTACAGTACCTTCGGGGCCTGTCCCTCCAGTGGGTGGGGCCTCACGGAGCTGGGCTGGGGGAGCCCCACGCTCTAAGAGCAAGGCCTTGGGGTCTGGAGAGCCCGGTCTTTTCGGGAAGGGCGAGGTTTCGGGGGCCGCGCTCTCCCAAAGGGGCGAGCCCGGCAGGCGGTCAGCCGAAGAGCTTGAGGAAGCAGGGCTGGCAGTAGGGCTTGCCCGCGCGCTCCTGGAAGGAGCCCTTGGTGAGCGGGCGCAGGCAGAAGGTGCAGGTGAAGTGGTCCGGATGGAAGCGGCGGCCCAGGGCCGACACGCATCGGCCGGTCACCGGGAGGCCACACGTGGCGCACAGCGACCCGCGCCGCGCGTGGAAATGGTTCTCGCACAGCGGACGGCCCTCGTGCTCAAAAAAGCTGCCTCCCGAGAAGGGCGCGAAGCATTCCTGGGGAAGGGCAACCGACAAAGGATGGGTCAGCGCCGATCTCCAGACGAAATAACTTGCCCTACGAGCTGAATAACCCGACCCCAGTCCCAAGACCCCCCCGCAGCCCCTCGCACTGCCCTCAAAGGCGAAGCCTTGCCTACCCAGGACCCTGCTCTGAATAATCGCCCCGCCCCAGGCTCCTAGTCCCGCCCCGCGCTGGCCAGTCCCTCCCAGGCCACGCCCCCCCAGCCACGCACCCTGCAGACAAAACAGTCTGGGTGCCAGAGTGCGCTGAGCGCCGAGATGTAGTTATCCAGAATGGGGCCTTGGCAGCCCTGGCAGCGCGGGGCGAAGAGCTGCAGGAAGTCTCGGCGGCAGTAGGGGCGGCCCTCCCGCTCGTGGAAACCTAGGAGCGGGAACCGAGTAGGAGGAAGGAAAAGAGTGCGCGGTGGCACCAGGAGCCCCACAAAATCTGAGGCTATGGGGCCAGGGGAGGCGGTAGGCCGAGAGGGATGGGGTCTGGGGCGGGAGCAGAGCGGGAACGGATGGGATGGGAACACACAGGTGGGACAGGTTGGGGCCAGGAGAGAGCAGGAGAAAATTCGCGGCCCCGAGGACTTCGGAGGTCGTAGTGCGCTGGCCCAAAGAGAGCAGGGCGGGATGTCAAGCGGACCCGCGGCTTTCAAGGTGGGAGTCAAGCTCTCACCCTCATCTCCGAAGGGCTCCCCGCAACTGACGCAGCAGAAATGCTCCGGGTGCCAGTGGGTGCCCAAGGCAGTAACCATCTTCTGCGGGGAATAAAAGGGAACACTCAGTGTGGCCCTCAATTTCTACTCCCCTCCCTCTTCCGCCCTGAACCTAGGTGATTGGGTTGAAGTACGAGTGTAAGGTGTGGGAGACCTAAGCAGGAACTTGGGAATCAAAGAGAGAGGGCGAAGTCTAAAGGGCCGTGGACGAGAACGAGGGACGGGGCTGGGGTGGGCGTGGGAATGGGAGAAGTGTAAGTGGATGAGGCCCATCCCACAGGCGCCTTGGGTGAGACAGAGGCGGGGCTCACGTGTCGGATGGGTTGATTGCAGAGGCCACATCGTGGGGAGAAGCGCTCGAAGTAGCACTCGGGACAGAAGGGAGCTCCATCCTTCTCGAAGAAGCTGCTGCCTCCCAGGGCTGTGGAACAGCCACCGCAAACGAAGTGCTCAGGGTGCCAAGCACGGCCGAGCGCCGTCACCACCTGCGAGTTGGGGGGTGAGGCCTGGGTCAGAGTGGCCCTCGGGCTGCCATGTGCCCAGTGAGTCAAGGTTTGCATAGCACTTTTCGAATCTTATCTCTGAGCAATCAGGATGAAGAATCTAACGTTCAAGTCACTCAGTCTGTAAGTGATGGAGACTCAACCCGTCTTCCAGCACAGTGCCTAGGGCCCAGCATACTTTAGGAACCCACAAAAATGTTGTAGTTTCTTTTAAAATTAGAAGAAAAAATGAGCTAGGAGAAGAATGACTTCATATATAATACTAATATATTCATTTTATACCAACACAGTCATAAAATGCAATTTTTAATATATTTTATTAATGGAAGAAGGGGCCCATGAAGGTGAAAGTGCTTAGGGCCCACGAAAGTCATAATGCCACCCTGCTTTGCTGAGATTGGAAATTCTAGGATGGTGGTAGGGTGCTTTATCTAGCAGGAGGAACTAGGTCAACCACTGGGCACCGTTGCCAGTAACATCTGCTCAGTAATAAGCCAAGGACCGGAGCTCCTGAACCAGACAGGTGGGTGGAGCCAATGAGGCTTTTGTGGAGATTAATTGAGATGGGGGTTTGTAAAGGAGCTAGCGTAGAGCCTGGCACACAGTAGGACCAGAATAAATAACAACTGGATTGGAATTCTTACTCTGCCACTTACTTGCTATGTGACTTGGAGTTTCAGTTTCCTCATCCGTAAAATATGAACAACAATAATGCCCACTGGCTCTCAGTAAAGATGGGTCTGTGGGTCTCTACTCCCTTATTCGCAGGGCTCCACTTACTTGCCCAGCAATGGGTTTATTGCAGGAGCCACAGAGGCCCTTGGCTTGGGTGGGAACGCCTCGGCGGCTGAGGTCAGACTGAAGCAGCCCCAGCATGGTGTCTAGGCTGCCTTTGCCAGCGGGCCCTGGTGGGGAGGGGGAGCCCTCATTCACGGAGCTTGGCACTGGTGGCTGGGTTGGCCCAGAGGCCGGAAGCTGCAGCAGAGAGGACAGGAGAGTTGAGTCAGCAAGGCAGCAGATGTGGGAGGGTCTAAAATGTGTTGAGAGCCACAAATCCACACTGGCCCACCCCTCACTCCCTGAGTGACTCACATGATTCTGGACACGGAAGTCAGAGAGTGAGGCCATCAGCCTATCTAGCTCCAGGGTGGCTGAGGTGGCCGAAGGCTTTGGGAGAACAGGGGATGGACTGGGAGGGCTGTGAAGAACACAACTTGTGTCAGCTTAGAGCCCCAGAGTAACGCTTCCTCCTGTAACTCAGGCATCCAGGACTGATCACCCCTCTCCCAGCCCTGCCAACTATGCCAAACTCACAGGCTGGGCCTTTTCTTGTCCTCAGATTGGTCCTCCTTCTGCTCTCCTGCAGTCTCCTTGCTAGATGGGAACTGAGACATTATTTCATCTGCAAAGAGGATAGAAGGGCACTGGACATGGGGCCATGCTCTAGCCTCCTTCCCAGTTACAGCTTTAGCTGCTACTCTGGGAAGGCTATACCCACTTAGTGTCTGCCCTGCCCTGCCCGCCATCACATCAAGCCCTGCCCCAGTTACCCTGGTACCTGTGATGTTGAACTGAGTAGCGTTAAGTTCCTGAAGCAACCGGTCTAGCTCACAGAGACCCGTGCCCAAGACACCACAGGAAGAGGAGAATGGAGGGGCTGCAGGGGCCGCAGGCTTCGGGGACCGAGGCTTGCATACCGTGCTGGGAAACAGGGTGGGGGCCTGGGTTCAGGGGTGGGGAATACAAGACTGAGTCTCAATGGGCTCCCCCATCCCCCAGTACCCAGCCCCCTCACCTGTACAGATGATCCTTGTCCCCAGAGGCTCCTGAAGATTCCCCGGACCCCATCTATAGAGAAGGACATATGTGTGGGATGATAGGCCTGTACCGTACCCACTCAGGCCTAGATTCCCTTTGCCCCTACCAAACCTGGCCCTAGTGGTTGCCGCAGTCCCCAGCATCTGATCTCACCTGTGTCAGAGGAGACGTGAGGGGCTCTGGGGGCCGCTCTTTTAGAGCCCCTGACCTTGGCATGTGAGAGGTTGTGGTCTCCAGGTCAGAGAGCAGGGCATCTGCAGGGAGAGGCCGTCAGGGTGAGAGGTTGGGAGGTCAAGGTTAAGGCAGAGACAGGGCCTTAAGAGATCAGAGAACAAGTGTTCTAAGTGGACAGTGTTTGAGGAAGATGGAAGCCAGTATTAGGAGCAGAGGTCAAGAATCAGAAGAAACACAAAGCCAGACCAAGGCAGAGATGTGGAAGGGCAGCAAGGACTATTTATGATCAGAACATCCCACGTGGCTCATCCTGAGATTCATATACAAATTCAGCTACCTGATTCTTTTATTCTCTGAATCTTCCGTAATGCAGTCAGAAGCGGCTTTTTACTGGAGCCAAATTTGGCTTCACCCCAAATTGCTCAATTGGCTGTATGCCCGACACCAGCTTTCTGATTGGATGTTCTTTCTGCCACACCCCCTACACCTAAAGAGACCCCTCCCAGCCCTGGCCCACCTCCAGACGCCACTGGGCTCCACCCTATGCACCTCATTGGTGAGTCCGCTGGGACCTGCTTTCTGATTGGCTTATTCTTCACCGTACCAGTGCACGTTACCCCAGCTGAGCAGCACCCCCTACTGCAGGGTGCTGGAACATTTTCTCTCCCACGAAGGGCACAGCCTTCCAGTCCCAGTTCTGACAGGGAGGATGAGATGCCTGGGTGCGCCTTCCTGCCCCAAGACCGACCGACAGACAGATAGATACACACACACACACACACACACACACACA
>NW_020173198.1:774148-779175 GCF_003031525.2 Neophocaena asiaeorientalis asiaeorientalis
CCCCCTCCCCTGCCCCCCAGGCCTGCATCCCCAGATCCGAATCCTTTGAACTCATTACCTTCCAGAATTTAGAAGTCCCTGACCCTTTACTCCGCATCTCTGAGCGCCTTGGTAGAACACTTAACCTCTCCCTGGCATCTTGGCACTCATCTATTATACTTTCTGCCCCAAGGACCTGACCCCTACCATACTTAAGGGCCCTTAACTCTTTCGTTCCCAAAACCCTAGGGCAAGCCCATTTTCTTCTCCAGAACTTGATGTCATATTCTCCCTTCCCGTCTACTTTCCCAGTCCCTGGACCCAAGGTGCCTTTAACTCCTCCCTTCCCAGAGCTCCTGAGCCCAGACGCCGACAGGCGCTGCGCCTCCCTGCCCATCCGTCCGCAGCCAGTGGTGGAGGAGTGGAGCGAGGGAAGAAGGGAGGGAGCAGCCAGTCTGGCAAAGGCAGGAAGGGAGAGGCAGGAAGGGGGACGTGGAGTCGGAAAGGAGGCGCCGGCAGAGACCAGAAGCGAGAAGACAGGAGGCAGGGATGGAGAGATGCCGGGAGTGCGAAGGGGGCGCCAGGATGGGGAAGCGGGTCCAGGCGGTGGGGAGGGACTGGGGACAAGGGGACCCGGGCCCCACTCACCCAGGTCCTCCATGACGGGAAAAAACCCAGGGTGGGGAGCTGAAAGGGAGGGAGGGCCCCGGGCCCCGGCCCACTCAGGCCCAGCCTGCTTGCTTGCTGCGGAGACGGCCACACCCCAGCCTTGGCCTCAGCTGCAGGGAGCCCCCGGCGGCCAGAGCCAAAGTAAGAAAGTGGCTCTTGCAGACTAAGCTGGGGAACCTCTGCCCGGGAGACCCTTAGACACAGACTGAGGTCCCTAAGCCCACCACCACCCCAAAACTAGCACCCTGAGTCCTAGACAGAGCTCCTCTCCCACCCAGGCTGTTCCTGGGAGCCTGCTCCAGACAGAGTCTTGGGGTTGGAGGTGGGAGTGATGTTCTAAGGATCAGTCAGATCCCAGGTTCAGAGACCTTCCCTTAGAGACCGTGACAATGACATAAACAGAGATCCCAAAGGGCACGCAAACTAGATGCAAAGAAATCTCTCAGAGACAGAGACACACAATGAACCCACCCACAGACTCTAAGCCATAGTGTTGGAAACGGATATACAGACACAGGTAAACAGAAACCAAGGCCCGAGCCCCACACAGACTCAGGGGAAACACTCCCAGGCAGCCAGCCCCAGCCAGCCGTCCCCAGCACTGAGATGAGCCAGACCTGTCCCAAAAGAGCCCTTTCCCAAGATACTGCTGAACATAGCAAAGAAAGCAAGACACAGACTCCAGCCACAAAGGAACAAGAGGCCTTCCCTGGACTGAGACCCTGAGAAATCAAGTCGGAAACGAGAAACTCTAGAGATAGGTGTGGACAGACACAACAGGTGTGGCTGCAGCCACTGGACTGTGGGTCTCAACCCAGACCTGAGTCCAGATGTGAGCACTGGAATGGGGTCAGGGGGTTCCTCAACCCAGCAGTAAATCAGAACCTGGGAGCATTTTTCAAAATACTGATGCCCAAGTCACCCTCCCCTCAGTCCAATTCAGTCAGAAAGGGGCCAGGCATCAGTATTTTATAAAGCTCTCTGCGGACTTCCCTGGCAGTCCAGTGGTTAGGACTCCATGCTTCCACTGCAGAGGGCATGGGTTGGATCCCTGGTCAGGGAACTAAGATACTGCATGCAGATCCCATATGCCACGTGTCACAAAAGAAAAAAAGCCAGAGAGAGAAATGAATAGATCCTTATATAAATATTTATATAATACATTAGCGGGAAAAAAAAAAAAAGCTCTCTGGGTGGTTTTAAGGCACAGCCTGAGGACAGAGACCTGGACACCCCCTGAGGCACAGAGGCAGCACGGGGCAACCTCAGCTCCCCAGAAGCTAGCAGACAGGCCCAGTCCAGACACTGTCCTCAAAGTCAGGCTGCCACCTAAGTGGCCAGTGAGCTGGGAGCCAGATTATGGAGACCCTGCCTGGACGACCAAAGCAACGCAAGCCCTTTCCTCACCTGAATGCCAGCCTAGGGCTCCAGCTCCCTCTGGGCACGACTAAGGGCCTCACGGGCTTGAAGAACACAGTAGGTCTTCCCTCAGAAAAATGGCAGGACAGTTGGCCCAAGATATGAAAATGGATCCAGAGACTAAAGACACATGATGGGTGAAGGGAACTGAGGAAACCATAATGCCAAGGTCTTGGATGTACATCCCCACTCTCACATCCCCTCAGCACAACCCTCTTAGTCCTGATCAAGGTCTGTGTCCAGCTGGGTGGCTATCTGAGCAATGAAGTAGCCTCAGCAGGAAGCAGGCTTCCCCTGGGGCCTAAAACCACAGCCTCAGAAGCAGCCTGGGAACTCAACCATATCCCAGGGCTCCAGGAACCAGCGCATAATTACTTATTAAACTCCTGGGCTTCCCTGGTGGCGCAGTGGTTAAGAATCTGCCTGCCAATGCAGGGGACACAGGGTTCGAACCCTGGTCTGGGAAGTTCCCACATGCCGCGGAGCAACTAGACCCGTGCGCCACAACTACCGAGCCTGTACTCTAGATCCCACGAGCCACAACTACTGAGCCCACGTGCCACAACTACTGAAGCCTGCGCGCCTAGAGCCCGCACTCCGCAACAAGAGAAGCCACCGCAATGAGAGGCCCATGCACCACAATGAAGAGGAGCCCCCGCTCGCCTCAACTAGAGAAAGCCCGCGCGCAGCAACGAAGACCCAATGCAGCCAAAAATAAGTAAATAAAAAATTTAGAAAACATCTCCTATACGCCAAGGGTGGCCTGTATTGAGACACAGAAACCGGGACAGGACCCTACTTGATGGGTGAAGGGGTTGGGGTACCACCACAGGAAGGTAAGCAGAGACACCACACAACAGGGGTAGCCAGCTCCAAAGTGTTTAATTCCAACTCCAGAAAGCTGAGCCAGGCCAAGTGCCTGGGGCCGTGGGCGGTCCTCCATCTTGTGGGCCCCATGCCTCGCCTTGGCTTCTCACTCTTGAGCCTTCAGATCATCAGCCCGGGGTCTCGGTCCACCCTGTCATCGGTCCTTGACGGGGACCCCTTCTGCTCGGCCTCCTCCTGTGCCGCTCTGAGGGAGAACTCCTCACAGACAACTCATCCTCGGGTCTCCTCCCAGGGGACATCAACCGTCGAGGCTGGGACCCTCGCCCCCCAATTCTACCCCCATCATCACAGCCAGGAAGGCCTCAGTTAGGGGCCCCGCCTCGTCGCCTGCTGCCTCCACAAGCCCCACCAGGGCCAGGGCCCGCTTCCGTGGGCACTGCCCCGGCCCCAGGATCCAGCGAGCGCAGTGGGCAGCCAGCCGGGGCCGGCCCAGGCGGAAGACCTCACCCACTGACTCTGGGCCGCCCTGGGGTCCCAGGTGAATGCGGCCCACGGCTTCTTCCAGCTCCTCCTCCAGCCCGGGCAGCAGGAAACGGCCAGCAGCTTCCAGGGCTTCCTCAGCCTCTGAGCCCAGCAGGCGCTGGCCCGGCGGAGGGACGGGCCCCAGGGCAGCTCTGCAGCCCCGGCAGCCGTGCAAGTAATGCAGGACAGGCCAGGCTGCGCTGGGTGACAGGCCCCGCAGTGGCACTAGGTCCATGTGGGCTTCGGCAAAGCTGCCAGCTAGCAGGGCCCGAAAAAAGGGGGAGGCGGCTGCTGAGGCCGCTCGCTGGGCAGGGAGCTGGAGGCCTGAGTCCAGCAGGAAGTGGAGGTCAGGGGCCGCCGTGGGGGCGGGGCCCATCAGAGGCTCATAGAGGCAAGGGGAGGGCGGGTCCAGGTCCAAGGGGATTGCAGGTAGGAGGGCCGGGCTCACAGTGGGAGACACCAGGCCTTGGAGGCAGGAAAGGGAGTCAGCGGCAAAGAAGAGGAAGAGCGGGTGTGGAGCTGGCCGAGTGAGTGCTAAAAGGAGGAGACGGAGGCCGCCCTGGTCCAGAAGCAGCCGGCGCCACAGAGAGGGCTTCCTTCGGGGAGAAAAGAGAACCTTTCAGAAGGTGGGAAAGGGCGGGGCTGGGGAACAGCAACCTTGCTCCCCCTACCCCTGCGAGGCACCCACGCCTCCCTCACCGACAGATGAAGGGCAGGGTGAGTGCGCAGGCCACGCGGTCCTCAGGGCTCCCAGAGAGCAGCAGGTGAGTGAGGGCACCCACTCCAAAGGGCGATTCGGCCTGCACGGTCAGGTTCTGCAGCAGCATCTCACCTGCCGGTGTGGGCAGAGCAGGTCAGGTTGGGAGCTGGTATCCAAGATGGCGGTGGGATGGGCAAGACAGGCCTCTGGGTCCCCGAAAGGAAAGGGGGCGAACAACCCCGGGGCAAGGAAGAGGGGGATGACTGAAGGCCCTGGAGGGATGGGGTCTGGACACTAGGAACTGGAGGTCAAGGGCAAGAACGGGGAGTGAGATGGTCAGGGAGTGAGTCTGGGCCCTCAAGGACTGAAACAGGGCACAGAAGCCCCGGCAGTCCCTGGCGGGGCTGGAAGGGGTGGTGGGGCCTGGGAGGACATAGTGCCCGAGCCTGGGTTCACCATCAGTGGGCCCAGTGGTAGTCAAGGACAGTGCAGGAGTCAAGACAATGCGGAACCAAGAAGACACTGGGTAAGGAGACGAAGACAGGCACAATTCTAAGCTGTTCGGGCCAAGCTCAGTGCTGGGGTCTCTGGGCCCCAAGGCTCGGGCAGAGGCTGAAAAACTCTGCGTGCGAGGACAGTGGAGCAGAAGGGAGTCCCTCCCCGCCACCACCTAGTGGCTGAGGTTGTCCAAACGGTGGGCGGTGGGCGGAGGAGGGCAGTGAGACAGCGGGTGAGCTGCAGGGCGCACGGAAGGCATGCAGGGGCGCGTGGCCTCACACGTGGGCAGGGAGGCGCGCGGGTACCCACCCAGCTCCCGGTGCTGGTGCTGGCTGCGACGAGCGGGCCGGGCGCGCAGCGCGGGCCAGTCGTCGGGGGCGACGCCGAGCACGAGCCAGGCGCGCAGCAGCGC
>NW_020173198.1:779215-809460 GCF_003031525.2 Neophocaena asiaeorientalis asiaeorientalis
CCCCGGGGACCAGTCGGGAGAGATGTCGCCCGGGCCCGCAGCATAGCCCTCGGAGATCAGCCAGGACCTGCCGAGGGAGAAAGAGGGAATGGAACCCAGAGCCGAGGGGAGGGGGCAGGGCCAAAAGATCGGTTGTGCAAAAAGAGGTGACAGAGGCCAGGAGAGAGGGTGGGCCCGAGCGGGGGACAGGGAAAAAGGGAGGTAGGGGCAAACCCCAGCTCATTCAGCAATCACTGATGCCTGCTGTGTGCTAAGCCCCGTTTCAGGTGCTGGGGAGAAGCAGCGAGCAAAAGGTCCTGCCTCCTAGACTCTCTATTCTAGTGAGGAGAAACAGATAACAAAATAAGAAACCACGAGGTATGCTAGTGTGCAGTGAGTGTGGTGTGAAGTGATGCATACGGAGCAAAGTAAAAGGGAACAGAGAAGAGCCCAGGGAGGGGAGAGCTGACATCTTTAAATTGGGTGCTGATGAGGGTGAGATCTAATCAAGGCATCTTGGAGGAAGAGTGCCCTAGCCACAGGGAACAATAACCAAAGAGGCCCTGATATGGTACTTATCTGCCAGGTCCAAAAACTAGCTAGAAGGCCCGTGTGTAAGAGTATAGTGGGCACCAGGAAAGCAGTGGGAAATGAGGTCAGGAGTTCACAGAGGCTGACGTTTACTGAGCGCTGCTTAGTGCCAGGTAAGGTGTAAAGTGCCCTCATTTGATCTTTACAACTCTATGGGGTAGGTATGTATTAGCCTTCGTTCTACTAACAAGGAATCCAATGCTCAGAGAAGTTAATTAACTTTCCTGAGATGACTCAGCTTGTAGGTGGTGGTAGCAGAATAAGAACTTAGATGCCAGAACGTATCATCAGAACCAGTGCACATACTACCTTCCAGGGAACCTGTCTGGGCCCCAAAGTTCAGAGGTGCTGGGGTGGAGCCAAGGTCAAACGTGGCCCCAAGGGAAAAGAGGTGTATTTAATGCGGACTGGAAAGTGGTCATGTTCAGGGAGAACAAGGAATTAGGAATCAGAGTCAATAAAAGTCTTACCGAGACAGAACGGGCGGAGAGTGAGGGTAGTGAAGAGACTCTACCTCACAGCATCAGGTGGGAACTCACCTGAGGCTTTGGAAGCTTCCGGCCTCTGCCCGCTCAGGAGTCCTCTCCTCAGGGAAGTCCCAGGAAGCAGCTTCTCTTCCCTCTTCTTCCTCATCACCAGCCTCCCCACACAGTTGCCCAGCCAGGAGAGGTACAAGTCCCAGAGCCTGCAGCCGGCCCAGGGCCCCAGTATCATAGAGGAAGCCCACGAGGGCTGCCACAACACGAGGGTGCCAGGCGCTGGCGCGAGGATCCCGCAGCAGGCCCATCAGCAGCTCCAAACCACCAGCATCCCGCAGTCGGGCCCGGTTGATAGCCTCCCGGCACAGCAGACACACGGCCCGCACCAGGGGCTGCTGGGAGGCTGGGCTAGCCCCGCTGGGGTCCCGGCGCCGCCGGAGTTCACCTAGTAGCACCTCCACAGCACCAGCGTTGCCCAGCGCAGGCCTTACCAGGCCCTGGGCGCACAGATTGGCAAGGATCAGGATGGCTGCCTCACGCACTGCTCTTTTGGGGTGGGAGGCCAGGCTGACCAGTGGGCCTAGTCCTCCACCCAGACTTAGCTGCTCAGCACAGGCCCGGGAGCAGCCTCGACTCAGCTCCAGGAGGGCACGGACTAAGGCCAAGGTCAGCGCAGGGTCTGGGGCAGCGGCCAGAAGCTCGGCCAGCGGGCGCACCACTCCCTGCTTTGCCAGGGCCAGGCGGTGCTGGGGTGAGTCCGCCAGGTTGCGGAGGGCACGAACCACACTCTGGCGGCACTGTGAGTCCTGGCAGGCCGTCAGGCCCTCAACAAGCAGGGGAACAGCACCTGCAGAGGGAAGAAGACAGGAGGTGAGTGAGGACAGACACCCAAGCCCTTCTCCCACCCCCAAGCCCTGGGTGGCTCCACCCTCAGAGCCTGCTCACCAGCAGAGTGGATGTCCCCACAGCTCTCAGGTTCCATGGCTAAGTTCCCCAGAGCACGGGCCGTTCGGTTCTGGATGCTGTCTGTCTTCACACACTGAAGAATAGTCACTGCAAGAGGGTTTGGCCTCTTGAGGTTTCTACCCCTTCTTGTCTCTCTCATTAATCACCTCAAGAACGTGGCCTGAGAGAGTCAGGGAAGGCCTCCAGAAAAGGCCTAACACTTGTGGGGTCTGGAAGGTTAGACAGGTAGGTATTTGCTAGAAGGATGGTGGATGGGAGTGTTACAGGGCATTTCAGGTTTCGAAGTAACCTTTGCAAAGGCCCAGAGGTGAGATCGAGTGTTTATGCTATGACTTCATGAAGGGCCTTGATCAGGCCAAGGGCTCAGGTCTTGAATGTGAGGGGACTGGGAGCCACACAGCGTTTTAAGAATGGAAGTGACATGATAAAATCTGGCAGCCATGGGGAGAATGGATTACAGGGGGAAAGAATAAGGCAGGGGGAGCAACATGGAGGCTGTTGCAATAGTGAGAAGACGGCTTCACCCAAGTCAGCTACCAGCACAGCCCAGCACAGTCTCTGGGCACGTGATGGAAGAAGGCAAAGAAGTGGATGGATTCAGGAGATATTTAAAATACAAAACAGTGAATGAATGATGGGGGTTATACACTAACAACAAAACTTATATTTATTGAGGACTTATTAATGTGCCAGGCCTCTTGTCAATGAAAATTTAAAATACATTAATGTTTTATTTTATCAAAAAAATTAAGATTTCATCAAAATAGGCATAATTTCATAGCTGGCAATGAAGTATAAACTGTGTTCACAACATTGCCACTAGGAGGCGCCAATTTCGCTGGTAAACAGAAAAGCTTGCTATCTTTTGTTAGGATTTTTCTTTTAAAAAAAAATTGAAGTGTAGTTAATGTACAGTATTAAATAAGTTTCAGGTGTACAATACAGTGATTCGCAAATTTTAAAGGTTACACTCCATTTATAGTTATTATAAAATATTGGCTTAGAATTTGTTCTTTATTTTTCTGGCTGTGCCACAAGGCTTTCGGAATCTTAGTTCCCCGACCAGGGATCAGAACCCAGGCCCCAGGAGTGAAAGTGCCGAGTCCTAACTACTGGACGCCAGGGAATTCCCAGGATTTGTTCTCACTGTGCTAGTTTTTAATAACTAGAAGTACCCAGTCCAGACTTAGATATCTGTGTTCTATCTTTGTATTTCATTTTCTCCCTATTCCAGTGTTTTGAGGTAGCTATTACTCCATTTTACAATCCTAGCCTCGGATGGGTCTAGGTGACTGCAGAGCCCACATTTTCAACCACTACACTTTCTGACCCCCAGCTCATCAAATGGGATTTCAGAGCCCTGCACAAGGCTGGACACAGTAGGCACTGAGTGCCTGCTGTGAACATAAATGGAGAGTAAGAATCATTTGAAAGAGTCATCAAATAACCCTTTGGCCTCCACCAGCCCAGATGCGAGAGAGGTGCTCTACAACCAATACTCAGGTAATTGGCATCTGATCTAAGAGGGCTAGGGTATAATTTATAGAGAGAGCAGTGACGTCACGGGTCATGACATCATGAGAGCTGCGGGCGCTGCGCCGTCAGAAAGCACGATCTTCCAGGCTACAACACAAAGAACTCAAGACTCCACCCAGGCCCAGACACAGACAGAGGTGTGGGTAGAATCCTTCTAGGAAATGGGGGCGGAGCACTTACCCAAAGGGATAATGCCTCCGAGTCTGCGCACTTCAGCCCGGCACTCCCCTTCCGTACAGCAGTTGGCTAAGATGCTGAGCGCCAAGTCCAGCGTCTTGCGCAGGAGCGCTGGTGGCGAGGGCGTCGATGACGACACAGCAGAGGGGGCGGGGCCCAGAGAAGGGGCGGGGCCAGAAGTCGCTGACTCGACAGACGAGGGGGCGGAGCCTGGGCCAGCCTGGGAAGGGGCGGGACCCGCTGCAGCCGCTCGCCGTAGCACCGCGAGAAGGGGGCGGAGCCCGCCGCGTGCCCGGAAGCGTTCGATTCCCCCAGCTGCCTTGACGTGGCGCGTACGGAGGGCTAAGAGCGCACGGCCCAAGGGTGTCTCGTTGGTAGCTGTGTCCTTTCCCCCACCTAGACCCTCCCCGGCCGCCTCCGTGAGCTGCGCGAGGCAGAATGAGAGCGAGTCCGCGGGGCTTAGCTTCGCAGCCGCCATCTTGGCTCAGGCCTAAGGCTCCGCCCTTCTCTTCGCAGCTCATCCTAGGGAGCGGAACTGGAAGAGCAGGACGTGGCCATGCACCTCCTCTCTGACGCTTTTTAAATAGCGCCGCCGCAGTTGTCATGCGAGTCGGAAGTTGTAGTTCTCGATCACGGTGCTCTGGCTTGCACAGTTGCAGAAGGCATGTTGAGAGTAGTGGTTAGCTAATCGTAGTGCGAGCCCCAGAGGCGCGTGCGGCGCATGCTGGGATATGTAGTCCGCGCCGAGCTTAAGACGCCTAGCTTAGGATGGATGGGAAACTCTCTCAAGGGACTCGGGTGGGCCGGTGCCTCTGGAGAACCCAGACATCCGATCATGGAGTTTCACTACAGTGCTGCTCCAGGTGACTTGTCTACTCTGCCCCCAGCGTGTCCTTGGCAGCAACAGCCTTTTCCTTCAGGCTCGCTTCGCCGCCCCTCATTGGTGGCCGGGGCACTGAAGTCCGCGCTGACGGACCGAGAACCCCGAGCCAAGCGGAAAGTATCAAGTTCCTGACAGCGGCTGCAGATGGGAACACTTGCTCCGCCAGGTGAATGAGAGGGTTAAACCTACCGAGACCGTTCGCTGCCACTTCCTAGAACTGCACGGGCTGGTGGATATTTCCGTTTCCGGTGCTGAATCACTGGGTCCAGAGTGTCTCCAGCTGTGGTTGTGCTTGTGAGCCCAGTGGTTGGTATCTAGGAAACGGTACGTTCTTACCGCTGTGGAGTCGGTGGCTCCAGAAACGGCAAGGGAGGACTCCGACGGGGCCGAGTAGCGGGGGAACCGGTCGTCAGGATCCCAGGGAGTCCCGAGGTCCGCCTTCGATTGCGGAGTTGTTCCACCCAAGCGGCCCTTCCTGGTGTGGCCGGGGCAGCCGGCCGCCCGGGAAATGATGATGGGCCTGCAGTACCTACGTAGGTCAGTCTCTGGCCCTGCGGAGGAAGAAGCCCCTGCCAAGACCAACTATCCTGCAGTCCCCAGAGCTTTCGAGTGCCAGGAGTGTGGACTGTCCTCAGCCTACCTCCCTAACCTCATTCACCACCAAAGCAGCCATGGGGGCGACAAGCCCTACTGCTGCCCGGAGTGTAGCAAAAGTTTCCGACGTGGCTCAGATCTGGTTAAGTACCATCGGGTACACACTGGAGAGAAACCGTACCTCTGTCCTGAGTGTGGCCGTTGCTTCAGCCTGAGCTCCAACCTCATCCAACACCGTCGCTCCCACTCAGGCCTCCGGCCCCACAAATGTCTGGAGTGCGGGGAGGCTTTTGGCCGCAGCTCGGACCTGGTTAAACACCAGCGGGTGCACACGGGTGAGAAGCCTTACACCTGCGCTGAGTGTGGTAAGACTTTCAGCGTTAGCTCCAACCTGATCCAGCACCATCGCACGCACACGGGCGAGAAGCCCTACCGCTGCGGGGACTGCGGCAAGCGCTTCAGCCTGAGCTCCAACCTGGCGCAGCATCAGCGCTCACACACGGGCCAGAAGCCCTACCGCTGTGCCTGGTGTGGTGACAGCTTTGGGAGCAGCTCTTCTCTGCTCAAGCACCAGCGATCGCACACTGGGGAGAAGCCCTACAGTTGCTGTGAGCGTGGCGAGAACTTCACCAACATCTCGGACTGCATACGGCACCAGCGCACCCACAGTGGAGAGCGGCCCTTCAAGTGTCCTAAGTGTGGTCGTGGTTTCAGTGAGCGCACCCAGTTCACCAAGCACCAGCGTGTTCACATGGGTGAACGACCCTATGCCTGCCCAGAATGTGACAAATCCTTCTCCCACAGCGCCAAGCTCCTTAAACACCAACGCTCGCACACAGGCGAGAAGCCCTATAAGTGCCCCAGCTGCAGCAAGAGTTTTGGAGACAGTTCACATCTGCTGCTGCACCAACACCCTCACACGGGCCAGAAGCCTTATGCTTGCGGCGAGTGTGGCAAGAGCTTCCGCCGGAGCGCCCACCTGCTCATCCACCAGGTGGCGCACAGCGGTGAGAAGCCCTACGTCTGCCTGCAGTGTGGCAAGGCCTTCGCCCGCAGCTCCAACCTGGGCCAGCACCAGCGGACGCTCCAGGGGCACAGCCCCTGCCAGTATCCCTTGCTTAAGTTGCAGCCCAGACTTCAGCTCTGACTTTAGTCCAGTCCTCAAGGAGCCTGAGGGGCCCAGCATTTCTCAGTAAACCTCACTTCTGCTCCTCTAGGGCTGCTGATTAGCGGGCTGAATCAGGGAACCCCAGGCTGGAGGAATCGGAACAGAAAAGTGGGCTTAGGCCTGTTCTCTGAGGCCCTGGAGATGGGATTCCAGCTGGAGGGAGAGTTTGGGGATGGCAAGAGCTGGCCCAGCTGCTTTAAGATGCAGAACACCTTTGGCGGCCTAGGTGTGTCCCTTCACAGGCCTAGGGAGTGATGGGGCTAATCACACCAAGAGCAACAGTTACGTCAGCCCAGAGCAATGGGACTCAATGCCAGGCAAGCCCCTGTGAGGAACGCAGTAGGGGAAGAGGGGGTCGGGGAGGTCCTCACCTCCAGAGGGGACCATAAGGCAGGCTGTGTTCTAGCACAAGTATCAGAGTTTGAATTTGGGACCATTAGGTGAGCTCTGGGGTGTGTGACCCCTTTGAAAGAGAGCTGTCTTTACAGGGTGAAGCTGGTGGGGCCCAGGGCCAAAGCAAAGGACCGGGAGGCCTGTCTGTTGAGTTCGGGGGGTGCCCGGTGACATTTCTAGGCAAGGGCAGAAGGCCCGAGGTTGGTCGTCTGCCCCTACCTCTTCTTTAGCCTTTTCCCTTGCAGGCTCCCCAGGCTTTTTCTCTGATCCCTCAACAGAGGAGAAAATGTGAAGATTCACTTGTGCCCGGACACCGGGGACTAGACATGGTCATTTTGCCAGGGCGCTGGGGCGGGCTGCCTCCGTAAACAAATGTGTTTCTATTGGTAAAACTTAGAGTATATGGGAGCCAGAGGGAGGCTTCCCGAAGCACTGCACAATGTGTGCCCAGAGCAGAGTCTAAGCTGTGAGGCCCTGCTCTCCCCCCCGTAGCTGGCTGTGTTCCTGGGAGAGGCACAGAATGTAGCCCTTATGAGGTTGGGGGAGGCCTAATGCCCACCCCATGGGACCATGAGCCTCATGCATCTGGTGCCCTGTCCCCAAATCTTGTCTCTCACCAGGTTTGGTGCATCTAGAACCGTATCCACGGGGAAGAGGGGCCGAAGGGGAGGGATGTGAGGTAACTCCTCTCTCAGCTTCTAGCACAGAGTGTCCAGGCTTCTCTTTTTGTGACTGCGTGACCTTGGACAGGTCTGCCTCTTCTAAGCTTCAGTCTCTTCATCTGTAAAACAGGGATGATGAAAGGACTCAGCAAGGAAAGGACTCAGCAGTCCTCAGTTCCCTGCTCTTCCTCAAGTCTGTCACCCTGTCACCGGTGGTGTCGGCCCACAGACATCACGCCAGCGCGCTTCCTAGCTTCTCCCAAAGGTTACAGAAATGAGTGAGACAGCCCCAGTCCTGGAGTAGTTTGGTGTCGTGAAGGAGATGGACTCAGGCTCGATGCTGGCACTGGAGAAAGGGCATCACCTGGAGTAAGTCTAAGAGGCTTCATGAAGGTGACATCTAATGGATGCCACTTGTCTCCTCAAGCTGGGTCTGTGATGAACAGATGGGTTCTGGCATATTCCCCATCAGTGGCATCTCAAAATAGCACAAGCCAGTGACTGAGTTGGAGGCCTGAGCCAGGTGCATCCGTAGTAGGCATTCAATAAGTAGTTGTTATGATCAGGTCCTGTTTACTCTTACTAGTGACCTTGGGGCCTCAGCTTCCTCAAAGCTGGATTGCGTTCTCTGCAAATTTGTAACTGCAAGTGGACGTTAGGTACATGGCAGGGGTGGGCATGGGAGGAGGATTAGTTTGCAAAATCCCTTTCAGTCAACTGGAAGCTAATTTCTCACATTAAGGTAAATAGCCATGTGCCCCATCTCCTCTCAGTTGTAGAGACAGGTCCTGCCCAGAGCAGGGAGGCAGGCCAGTCCTTGGAAACAGGAAGGATGGGCTTAATCCAACAGGGGTTTATCCGGCATTCACTGTGCCCTGAGCTGGGAAAGAGGCCCTCTCCAAGCACGTGGCCAGTGCTTAGGCCAGAGGCAGCGGACATATTTGCTTTGGCCTTCACTCTGTGTGTGTGTGTGTGTGTGTGTGTGTTTACACTATTGAGCCACCTTTTTTTTTTTTTTTTTTTGCCGGTGGCTTGTGGGATCTCAGTTCCCCAATCAGGGATCGAACCCATGCCCTCAGCGGTGAAAGTACGGCGTCCTAACCACCGGACCGCCAGGGAAGTCCCATGAACCAACATTTAAATCAGGAGATTTCACATCACAATCTAGATTTCTAGTTTGCTGTTTTTGGGGAGGAGAGAGGGGAGAGGATCAGAAAATTCAGCAACACTGGAGCTTTCCAGCAACAACGTGTTGACAGGGCTGAGTAGTGGCTGCCCCGGACATGGACAGTCCCCACCGCTCCCTGGTGTGTCCCTGACTCAGCGAGTTTCATTTTAATTACTTGCCTAAGAGCTACAGAAAGGCGTTTGGGGGTGACCATCCCCACCCTACACTCTCATGGGTGAGAAAGACCCATGCGATGGAGGCAGTTTCTCTTTTCCCTCACCCCTTCCTGCCCCCCACCAGCCATTTTCCTCCCCAGCCCCCAGCCCAGCTGACAGACCGGACCTGCTTTCCCAACCCCAGATATCACCCTCTAATATTGAAGCTCCTTTCTGTATGTGCCAGGGAGTAGGAGCAGAGCTTACGGGTTCAGTAAGGCCAGGCAAACCCCTGTGTGCCTTGGTCAGAGGGCCGAGTATTGGGCCCTTTGAGCCTCAGGGAGACAGTCCCCGGCAGACACCCCTCGCAGGGCTATTTTGGGAAGCAAGCAGGTGTGGAGGTGCTCCATAAACGCTAAGGCCCCAGTGGGCTCGGAGGGAGGGGGCGTCAGTAATACTGTCTCCCCTGGGCTGGCCCTGGCTTCTGGACATGTGCTTGGACTCCATCCAGTTCTGTCTGATCTCACCCAGTCCTGGGAGCCCGGTTCCTCCTCTGAGCCTGGTGGGCGGTACAGAGGCTGGTGCTGGGCAGTGGGTGTGGCCACTGGCTGGCAGCTGGAGTCCCACCCACCCAGAAGCTCAACAGTGGCTGGCAGGTGCTTTTTTTTTTTTTTTGCGGTACGCGGGCCTCTCACTGTCGTGGCCTCTCCCGTTGCGGAGCACAGGCTCAGCGGCCATGGCTCACGGGCCTAGCCGCTCCGCGGCATGTGGGATCTTCCCAGGCCAGGGCACGAGCCCGTGTCCCCGCCATCGGCAGGCGGACTCTCAACCACTGCGCCACCAGGGAAGCCACATGCCAGGTACTTTGAGAGGTGCACTGGGGACGCCGGAACAGCATCCCCCCCTGCCCCAAGACAAAGTCCCTCCCTCCCTCCCTTCCCTAGACATATTCCAGGAGGACAGGGACTCTGCATTGTCCCTGTTGAGTCCCCAGCATCCCACATGGGGCAGGTGCAGAACGCCTTGAGGAAGGTCTGATCACACTGCCTGGGTGATTCGCAGGTTCTCTTCCCTGGGATTCAGGATCACTTTCTGTTCTTTCTTCTTCTGTTCTTATTTCCTGCCAGTTCAAAATGCTTCTCTCTCTCTCTCTTTATTCCTAAATAATGTGGATTTTCTAAAAACAAGGAAATTATCAATGATCCAGTACTGTCATCTAATGAACAGACTTTATTACAGTTTCACCAATTATTCCACTAATAGCCTTTATAGCATAAGAAAAAAAATTATGGTCCAGGATATAATCCTAACTAGATGCGCATATTGCATTTAGTTTTCATGGTTCTTTAGTCTCTTTTAATCTGGAAGGATTCTTTAGTATTTTAGGACAATTTCTTTGTTTTTCATGACCTGGAAAAATGCTTACATCTCTTAATGGCCAGCGTCCTCCTGGATCTGAATTAGGCACAACACATTCAAACCTCAGTACAATCTTTGTAAATTTAGAAACTCTTTGGGCACCAAGAAGTTTTCTGCAGGTTCTTCTTCCAGCTCACCCGTGCCAGCGTCTTCATACCACTCTTTGCCCACCCCCACTCCCCAATCACTTCCTTTCTCTGGACCTCAGTTTCTTCAGCTGTAAAATAAGCAGATAGGATGAGATGGTTTTCAGGGCCCCTCGCAGAGCTTTCCCTCAAAGAGTTTATGATTCTGCTATGTGTAGGGTGTATGTTTGCCAGCATGGGTTTATACCTGCATTGAAACTTGGCTTTCCCATAGTTTGGGATGTCATTTGACACCCAGAATCTATTCTCACTTCCTTCTAAAGAGGCTCTCTGGACTGTAGTTGTTAGAAAACTAAACACTACATTTCTTAGATTCCCTTGCATATTAGGTTCTTCCAATGTCCTTGCATGAGATTTAGAAGGTGTGAATGAAATGGGCCACTTTCTTGCTGCTATTTTCTGATGACCAGTAAAGTAGAGGAGGCACGGGGGTTTTCTGTTGCAGTGTTGCAGTGTCTAATCTTCAGCCTTGTGGGTGTCAAGAATCAGGTTAGAGGCAATGAAGCAGCTTCCTAATCCCCAGTTTGCAGCTATGATCCAAGTCTCCTCTAGCTTATATGACACCACGTGAAGAAAAAGTTGCCCCTTCTGGGAAGACACAGCTCTGGGGGTCAACAGAGGGCAAGGTGGAGCCTGACTGGCCCAAGGTCACTCAGGCAGCTGGTGGCTGAACTTAGACCAAAATCAGGGTCCTTTCCAGATGTAGTCCACTTCTGGGTGCCAGGGCAGATATGTGGCTCCCAAAGCTGAGGGGACTTGGCAGAGGGGCACTAGGGTTAGATGAGCGAGGCACCAGCCTCTAGTGCAAAAGTTAAGGGAGCATGAAAATACTCGCAATCAAGATAAATGATACATCTATGCGTACATATTTTTTAAAGGTTTATTTATTATTTACTTATTTAATTTGATTTATTTTTGGCTGCGTTGGGTCTTAGTTGTGGCACGTGGGATCTTTGTCGAGGCATGCGGGATCTTTCCTTACGGTGCGTGGGCTTCTCTCTAGTTGGAGTGCGCAGGTCTTCTCTAGTTGTGTTGCGCGGGTTCTAGAGCGCATGGGCTCTGTAGTTGCTGCACCCAGGCTCTAGTTGAGGCACGTGAGCTTAGTTGCCCCGCGGCATGCGGGATCTTAGTTCCCTGACCAGGGATCGAACCCTTGTCCCCTGCATTGCAAGGTGGATTCCTTACCACTGGACCACCAGGGAAGTCCCCCTATATATACTTTTAAATCAGAAAGCTACCACCTGTGCCAGCCACCTGCTTTTGTAAATAAAGTTTTATTGGAACCAGGGCCATGATTAGGGTGAGGTGAGTGAGGCAGGGTGGAGAAAATACAGGGTTGATGCCTGTCTTTATTTAAATCTTCGATATTTTGATATTTTGTTCACCATGAATTTTTTGCATTCATTTTGATTTTTTGAAATATCGCGTTGCAATGTCTTCTCTTGATTACTGAGTTTGGGGGCGTTCCCTTAAATTCTCTGCCAGAGGCCAGCTCCTCACTCTCGGTCTTTCCTTAGAGAGAGGTTTTAGGTACCACCACACCACGTTAGGCCAGGTCACCTCCACCAGGGCTCGCTCGCCCGGGCGCCCCAGCCGGCTACTTCCTCTCACATTCTAGTTAGGGACTGGGATGTGGTTCCTCGGTGGCTCTTTATGGTGTGCTCACTGCTCTGACCGGTTCGGCCCATCTTGGGAAGGCCTGGGGACAGGTGGGACGGGTTTTGGGGAGGAGAAGCAAGAAGGGCGGCGGGGGATGGAGCGCCCCCTGCCGGAGGTTGAGTAAGGATGCCCGGGACCCTCCGCATCCGGGTCTCGGCCCCTTGCGGGGACTACATTTCCCAGAAGGCGCCGCGGAGGCTGCCAGCCGTGGAGGTTTGGCTGCATCTCTCGCAGCCGAGCCAGGTGCTGCCGCCGCCGCGTTTTCTCAGTCTTCCCTCGGGTGTCAGCCCTCTCGGGATTGGGCCCTCTGCCACGCCACGGATGGCTTTCCCGGAACTGGGGTCTGGCCCTCTCCGGAGAGTGGGGGCGACTGGCCCCGTCTCGGCTGCACCTCGGTTGTGTCATGCAGGAGATAACGCAGGTGCGGGGTCTCAGTGGGTAAGAGCTGGCGGTGGGCAGCAGCCCGGCCCGCCGTCTCCACCTAGAGCAGGGGGCGTTTCTGAACACACGCCTCCGCCGAGCCCGTTTGAGGCGGCACCCCATGAGCCCCGAAAGCACACGGGTGTTATCCGGGGTTGAAAGGGCGGGACGAGCACCTCCACTGCCCTTTTCAGCTTTCCACCTTCCATTCTCTTCCTGGAGTCCGGTTATTCTATTAACTCCCTTAAGCAACCACAGCCCCTCCCGCCTTAATATCCGGGCCTCTACTACTGTTCCCAAGGTGTCCGCTGCGTTCTGCCTTCACCACGCTACCCCACCCTGCGCACCCGCCTTCCGTCAGGTTCAGCTTTCTCAGCTCTCCACTAGGCCACTGTGTACCCCCAGCCCGGACACAATCATGTAGGCTTAGACGGTTTGGTAAAGTTAAATTTTATCATCATGTGACACTGAGGCCAGCTACTGAGAGCTGCACACACCCAAGTTCAGGACTCGATCTTAGTCTGTTGATACCCTGGACCCATTGCTCAGAAGGGAAACACTGCAGCGAAGGAAGGAGTAACCTGTGGAGGTTACTGAGGATAACCTGAGATATCCCTTTAGTTCAAAGGTTCTCAACCTTGGCTGTACGTTATTGTTATTACTCTGGGGTACAGCCTAGGCAAAAGAATTTTGTAAAACTTCTGGTTAATTCTAGTGTGCAGCCAGGGTTGAGACCACTGCTTTAACCCCTAGGACAGATGGGTGGGGCCTGGGATGGCCAGAAGCACTAGGCCAGGCCCCTCCAGCTGGGAGCAGCCTCAACCCTTTATCCCAGTGTGCTGCACAAATCATTGTTAACATTTTCTATGTGTCCCAGGCTGTGGAAAAAGGAAGCTCTGCCCTACAGTAAGAAACGTATCCGACAGCCTTATGTAAGGCAGTTGGAAGAAAGACACAATAATCTCAGGAAGAGGTAAGGAAAGCCCAGGCTAGACAGCGAATGAAGGAGGGGAGAGCTGTGATAGTCACAGACAGAGTGGTGGATTATGGTGGCTAACAAGATCGAAGTTTTTGGCAACCTGTGGCACTTTCAATTGTCACAAGGGCTGACTGCACTGACTGTGTCCCAGCTGACTCAGAGAGCATTGCCAGAACTGCTGTGGTTTTCCTAGGGCCCCCAAGACCATGAATGGGCCACGGTCATCAGGCTTGGTCCAGTCTCAGACACGAGCAAATTGAACTGTGGCCATTCAGATTTTCAGAAGAGTGTCTGCTTTATGAAGGCCAAAGGCCCTTTCTTACACAGGGCATCAGCTGCACCCCTGAGGATGATTTCTACACAAGAGAGTCAAAAACAATAAGCTCTGTGCGTGGCCTGAACATGCTCATGACAGCATTTTCTGTAGTAATGACATTCCAATAATAAAAGAAATGACTAAAATGTGGGATTTTAAATAAAAATTGTATGTAGCCGTTAAAATATCCTTATGAAAGAATATGAATGAGCCAGAAAATGTTCACAAGTGAAAAAAGAATGCACAAATTCTTTTCCGAAAGCAAAATTAGATTCATCTTCTGCTTGGAGTAGTTTTCTCTTGTTCAGTAGCTAAACTGTGACTATAGAGTAGTCAGAATATGTAGGCATGTTGGCAAAGCCTGAAGAAACATGCAAACATGATGATATTATTCTTAGAAGTGGTGGGATTATGGAGGAAAGGTAGTTTCTTTTTCAAAATTGTCCTAATGAGATAGGCATTATAGCAGAGAAATTAGCAGGAAGCTCTCTTGAGCCAGACCGTTTGGGTCCTGGTTCTGCCACTTATCGTATGGATGAGCACTGGCAAGGTTAAAACCTTTCGGTGCCTCAGTTTATTCATCTGTAAAATGGGGTGATAGTCCCTCTCTTGGTTAGTTGTCGTGAGGTTTAATCAACGTGCGGAAATTCTTAGAACAGATAATCTCATTAGTACAGATGCGTAGATGAAATGCACTGGACCCAAGTAAACAGCATTGTTTTTAGTTGCTTTTCTCTGTTATTGCTATAGAAATAACCATGATCTCATTGACTGGCAGGCAAAGTGACTGGGAAGACTTAGATTGGGTGTGGTCACTTTCATGGTCCCTTTGGTTAACTTTCCAAGTGTGTCCACATTGTAACTTGGGAGGACAACAAAGATAAAAGAATCTGAGTCTTAGCATAAGCAAAGCTGAGCAGCCGGAAGTGGTTCCTTGATTCAGTTACCATTTATTGGGGGCCTACTGTGTCAGGCACTAGGCCAGAGCCTCTGCTCTCGCGGAGCTCAGTCTACTGGGGAGTCAGACATGTGACCAGACGTTCCTGATGCTTCTCAATGCCACTGCAACAGTCACCACACCAAGTGTGATAGGAGAATTTGGGAAAGCTTTCAATGGAGCTGGGGCTCACGTGATAAGCAGGACAAGTTTAGGCGACAGGAAAGGGCGAAGGGCATTCTGGGCAGTTGGAAGTAAAATAAGTACAAAAGCACAGAGGTGTGAAAGGCCATGGCGATTAAAGCTGCAGAGGTGGGGCAAAGCCAGGCTGAGCTCTGCTGTCCGTGCTGAAGCATTTGAGCTCTTCTGTAGGCCATGTTGTGGGTGGCGTTTAGGCACAGGTGCTTTGAAGCAGGGGAGTGACATCAGATTTAATGCTGGAGTCTGGGGTTTAAGGGAGAACTATCACTGGTGGATTATATGGATGATAAACCAGAATGCAGGGACTGGAAGCAGGGGAGGCTGATAAGGAGTCTTTTGCAATAATCCAGGCAAATGATGACAAGGATTTGCACTTAAGGCAGTAGAACTGGCAACAGAGAGGAGAGGATGGAGTTGAGAAATCTTTCTGAAGTAGAACAAAAAGGATGTGGTGCCTGAAGAGACTTGAGTTGGAGGTGCAGAGCTAGGGGAAAAGAGGAGTCAAGGACTTGGGTAGGGGAATTCCCTGGTGGTCCAGTGGTTAGGACTCCGTGCTCTCACTGCCGAGGTCCCCCGTTCAATCCCTGATTGGGGAATTAAGATCCCACAAGCCTCACAGCCAAAAATTAAAAAAATAAAAAGAGCACACATGAAAATATAAGAATAATAAGTAAAAAGAAAAAAAGGACTTAGGTAGCAAACCTGGAAACGGGATGGGTGATGCTCTGAGGCACTTCTATGCTGTTGGAGTTCTCATCGAACTCCACATTTTTTTTTATGCTAATAGCACATGGTTGGGAAGACCAACAACAATTTTTAAATAATTTTTATAAAACACGAGGGAAATAATTTATTAATCACTGATGTTGAGACATCACTTAATATTATGCTTGTCCATACCAAGGATATAAGGATTTCAGTAACATACCTTTGCCTAGTACCTCCCTAAATCCTTCTGTAAATTGTGAGATTTGAGGGACAGGAGAGAGGAGAAGTTGTTCCTTTTGAATCTCAAAATGATGTTAGACAAGAGAAGCCAGTCACGAAAGAATACATAATATGCAATTACATTTAGATGAAAATTTACAATAGGCAAAACTAATTTATAGGGGCAGAAAGCAGATATCAGTGATTATCTGGGGCTGGGTGGGAGAGGGAGTGGCTGACTGCACAGGGGCGTGAAAGAACTTTGAGGGGTGATGGAAATGTTCTATACCCTGATTGTGTTGGTGGTTATGCCAGTGTATATACATTTATCAATAGGGGCTCATCAGATTTTCAGCAGGAGGGGTACTTGGGCAGGTGCGCCACAAGAGGGCAACAGTAACAGAGGATGCTGGCAACCCTCAGGCCATCGACCAAGTACCAGCTCAGTGGGAACTTCCAAGCTGAGGCTAAGGGATGGGAATCCCCAAGGAATTGTTTGGTGACGACCAGCAAAACTGAGTGGAGAGAGGGGCGCCTAGAACCTTTTCAGGTAGAAATACCCCATTCATTTTTGTTTTCTCCAAGAGCCATAATCATTCAGTAGGGAGGGGACTTGAGGGGACTGTGTGTGGACAAAGAAGCCAAGTAACTTTAACTGGAATAAGGTCCCATCTTCTCAGCAGCAATTCCAAAATACAACTGGGAGAAAGCAACTGTAGGAAGAATTCTGTTATAGCTCAGTGAGGGCGTGGGAATAATTTAGCAACACTATATAACATTTAACTGTTCAACAAGGTTACTAAGAACAAAACAAAACAAAAAGCTGAAGAAAGACATGTAGAACCAGTTTAGACCCATCAGGAGGAACAGGTATGGAGACCCTTCTTGAGAATATACCTTCCTCATTTTTCTTTCACATATTTAGATTAGGTATAAATACATAAAACTTATTTTTTTTTTTAAATTAATTTATTTATTTATTTTTGGCTGTGTTGGGTCTTCGTTTCTGTGCGGGGGCTTTCTCTATTTGCGGCAAGTGGGGGCCGCTCTTCATCACGGTGCGCGGGCCTCTCACTATCGCGGCCTCTCTTGTTGTGGAGCACAGGCCCCAGACGCGCAGGCTCAGTAATTGTGGCTCACGGGCCCAGTTGCTCCGCAGCATGTGGGATCTTCCCAGACCAGGGCTCGAACCCATGTCCCCTGCATTGGCAGGCAGATTCTCAACCACTGCGCCACCAGGAAAGCCCTTATTTTTCTTTTATATATTAAATTCATATCAGGTACATCAGCTCTTGATCAAAGCTGGGGGCATCCTGTTGGACTGTAGCTCTGAAAAGGTGTTTCTGTAGCGTTATCCAGAGCAACACGGTCCAAACATTCATTAAATACACATTTTTCGAGCACCCACTTCATGCCAGGTTCTGTGCTGGTGCTGAGGACAGAACTACGGACAAGGCAGACGTCAGCCCTGCCCTGTCTTGCAGTTTTCTAGAGCCTCTAGGGCTCACACAGCCCTGCATATTCTTTCTTCTTTTTCCTCCAAGTAGCCTGATTGTTCAGACTGAAATAACATACTTAGCAGTAGACACTTGTCAAGTTTGTGGCTGTCCAGCATCTTTGGAATACTCGTCCTACATTTTCTCCAAGATACAATTCCTAACCTCCTGAAGGCAGAAGCCAGAACTAGATTTCCCAGCCTCTCCCGAAGCTATGGCACAGGCAATGACCTAGGTGTGGCCAGTTGGTGCCCACGTGATTCCTTGATCGAGAAGAGAGCAACTGAAGGATGCAAGTTTCATGAAGAATCCATTTTCAAGAGGGGATGAGGGTGGAAGAATCTAGCTTTTGATGAAATAAAACGTTTAAGACGGGACAAGGAAATTTTTAAGCATAAAATTCTCGGCCCATTTGAGCCACTACCCCCTCCCCTTTAGTGTGCATTGTGTATCTGCCTTATACATTAACTAGATACCCTTAGAAGACACAGGAATGCCTACTCGCTCCCCTCCACCCCCCAAAAATAGCAATTTCCTCCTGGTGCCAGCAAGGTAATTCCTTGGAGATAACATTCCTTTCTCAATCCTGTAAGGGGTCACAATAACCCACTACATGCCTTGTTGGAGTATGTAAACTGTCAGTATGTTACATTGATGTGTAACCCTTTGTCTCAAAAACTTACATAACTGTATCTCGACCTCTAACAGGTGGAACAACCCTCAGAGCTTTCTGAAAGACTGTTTCCCAGGTTATAACCCTCAGGTTGCCTCCAATAAAATTTTCCATTTCTTTTTTTTTAAATTAATTAATCTATTTATTAATTTATTTATTTAGGCTGCTCCAGGTCTTAGTTGTGGTATGCAGGCTCTTAGTGGCAGCATGCATGCGGGATCTAGTTCCCCGACCAGCGGTCGAACCCGGGCCCTCTGCATTGGGAGCAGGGAGTCTTACCCGCTGGACCACCAGGGAAGTCCCTATGTCTTTCTTAGATTGACTACTGATTAAATTTTGGTGACACTTTCCATGGCAGCATTGATGACGTTTTTGGCACTCAGTGTCCAGCAGTGTGAACTGTCTCTGCACAGCTGGCCCACAGAATGGTTTGTTTCTGGCGGTACCAGAGATACTGCAAGCTACCTGAGATTCACAATTGCGTATCTTTTTAAAGCTAGTTAAAGGGAGTTCTGCTCTTTGCAAAGAACTGTGACTAATACATATACTGAGCTCCTGTTCCGTGCCAGACTCTAGGCTGGCACAATCCTCTATTGCTTTACCTAAACTTCATAAAGATCATTTAAGGTACAAATTATTAAACAGTTTACACCTGAAAAAACCTGAGATTCAAAAGGACACAATTCATTCTACAAATATTTATTAAAGGCCTACTGTGTGCCAGCCACTGGGAATACAGTATTGAACAAAATATTTCCCCACAACTATAAAAAGAATGGCATATTGTATTTTAAATGTCCCCTTACCAAAATAAGACGCACAGTACAGCAGCTGTCTGGAGAGAAAGACCTCCAGGCAGGCCTCGTTCTAAATATAGAAACCCCCTAAAAATAGCCACCTACGTTACAGACTCAACAGGTGACTGGCCGGAACAGAGGGGAGGGGAACCGAGGCCTCAGTGAAGGAGAAGGAAAGGACGGTGCCGTTTTCCCCAGCTTCTCTCCCTGACATGGCTTTGCCTCTGAGGTCCTTGGGTCGGGGCTTGGCCAGTGCGGCCAAGGGAGACCACGGAGGGACAGGAGGTGAGTTGCAGCCAGGGCCTGACCCTGTGGCTTCTTGACCTTGTCCATCTGTCCCCCACTCCTGCCTCTGGGACGTTCCAGGGTCCTGGTGACGCCTCCCCCTCCCGCCCAGTCCGTCCCTCTCTCAGCCCTGCCTTTCCCCGCTGCAGCCCGCACCTGGCGCCTCCTGACCTTCGCGCTGGCGCTCCCGAGCGTGGCCCTCTGCACCCTCAACTCCTGGCTCCACTCGGGCCACCACGAGCGCCCAGAGTTCATCCCCTACCATCACCTCCGGATCCGCTCCAAGGTACACTGGCCCGCGCGGGCGCGAGCGAGGGGGTGCGGGGGACTCCCAGGCTGACGCCTCGCTCCCCCTCCCTCTCTCCACAGCCCTACTCCTGGGGAGACGGCAACCACACTCTTTTCCACAATCCCCGTGTCAACCCTCTGCCCACGGGCTACGAAAAGCCTTGAGGCCTTGGCCGATGCCCCCAGACGCAATAAAAGTGTGGAAGCCGTGTGTGGCCGCGGGCTCCATGGGGACCACGGGGCGGGGCGTCCATGGCTAGAGCTGGGCTTGTGCGCAAAGTGCAGTGGGCGCTCCACGTGCTCTTCCGGAGACCTTGACTTGGGAGGGACTCGAGGGAACAGTCTCGATGGACAGGTAGGAGATGGCCCCTCCCCTCTCACCTATTAATAATTAGGGCTCTAGGCTGTAAAGGGCTTTAACATACACTGACTTCTCACAGTAACTCTGGGAGCAAGGTCTACGTTTGGTTCCACCTTCTCCAGAAGAGGAATTTGAGATTCTCAGAGATTAAATGACTTAAATTCAGGCAGCTCGTCGGAGGCCCGGTGGAGACTCAGGGCTGCAGATCCTGAGGTACCACTCTTTTCCTGACACACATTCAGGGCCTCTGTGATTTCCCGCTGTCTAGAGACAATTGTGATTTCAAACACAGGATCTACAGCCCTCTGTGTAGATCTTCATGACCTAATTCTGGATTTGGAATATTTTGGTCATTCTCTATGACCATCTTTAATGGTTCTTCTGTATTAGTTGGGGGAAATTAGACGCTCCCTTTCTGGAAGCCTGGTTCTCCTAGTTTTGGGGGACCCCATTCAAGGGGGATGTTGGTTCAGACAAGGTCTGGACGTTTCATTCACCTCCTAGGACAGTCAATTCACTTGCCATTACCAAGGAGCCTGACGCCTAAGCTGAAACCCATGGCCAACACACACACACACACACACACACACACACACACACACACACACACACACAGAACTTATTTTGCCCTCCTCTCCTAAAACTACTCACGGCACCATTAAGAAAAGATGCTCACAGGCCCCAGTCACCTGAGAAAGAGAGAACATTTTCTGTACCCACAAGCAGCCCCTCCCCCGTTACTAGCACAGCATTCAGGTCCCTAGATTAGAGCTCTTTCATACAAGGAAATCGTGTTATAAACATCCTCATTTAATGTGACGGTTCTTATACCTATGAGAATTCATGCTGGCATCACGCCCGCTTCTGTAAAAAGTGGGTCATCACTGAAGAAGTCTGGTAGATATGTAAAAATATAAAAACCTTTCGATGCCTTGGGAAGATGGCTTAGCACCTGGCAAGTTGCTCAGGCCAGTCCAGATCTACACAGAAGTTATTCCCATGGAAGTCAGCCCATGGGGGTACAGCTAAATGGGAAAGTGGATTCTTAGGACAAAGGCTGATTGGGGGCCTCACAGCTGAGATAGTCCCCATTGAATGTGACAGTGTCTTCAAGGTTGTCACCCATCATTTCTTTGTGTTGACGTTTGAAGAAGCCACACTGTGAGGGGAAATAAATCAGAAAATCTGGATCAGAGGGCAGGGTAGGAAGTTGGGAGTAGGAAGAAGCTGAGACAGAAGAAGGAAGACAAACTGACTTGTATTTGTGTGCTAGAACACTTATGTGAACAACAGCTATCACGTACTGAGTGTCTTCTCTGTGCCCAGCTCAGTAGCCGTACACATCATCCATAGCAGAAAAGCAAAGATTCTGCATACCCTGGCCTCATGTTTGTCTCATTTCAGTCACTCTATGATGTAGGCATGATTTCATTTCGAAAATGATGAAAGAGCCTCAGAGAGGTTGAGCAACTTGCCTGACATTGTACAGCGAGTAAGAGCAAAAATGTGTACCCGGACCTGCCTGACTTCACTGTCTGAGTTCTTCCTGCTATACCCTCCTGTCTGTGGGAGGGCTGGGGTTGGGTGCTGGTGGTGTCAAGAGTGACATGAAAGCACTCACCTTGTACAGTGTAGCTGTGATGAGAGCCAGCACAGCAGTCCTCCCACAGAGCTGCTCACAATGAGGGGGATGGGGTTATAGACCTCATACTCTTCTAGCACCATCTCCACCTGATTTGGGGATCAGAAAGTATCAGGCCTCTTGCTCTTCCAGACTCCTCCCAGTTTCCCAATCTTTAACTCCCTCCCTTTCTTTATCCGTCTCTGCTCCAAGGGGTGAGATACAGAAGCACTCATGGGCTTAGGAACAGTTGCCTGCCTAGGGACCTCCATCCTTCCTCCCTCCAGGCTTGCAAGCCCCCCACCCATCATCACAGATTTAGCACCAGGAGCTCTCTGATCAGCCTGGTCACTGCCTACCACATGGTCACTACCTGGGCTCTCAAGAATGCCTTCTGTCCTTGAAGCTGGGAATACACGGATCTGTTGAAAATGATTTCAGCCACACTCACGACACATGTCTTCTTCTGCAAAGTCTACAAAAAAGAAGGGGAGGGCTGGGAACTAGCTCTGGGGAGGGCTTGGGGTTAGAGAAACATCCTGGCTTGAGGTGGGCACAGACACATCAGGCCCCACCTGAGTCTGGGAAGGGACACACCTGGCTGGCCCAACCGAAGCTGAGGTTGCCCTTCAGAATAAAGTCAAGTTCCTCCTGGATGCCAAAGGAGGGGATGTCACAGCAGAACCTCAGGCAGGCAGCAGTGGAGCAGTCCTGGGGACAGGAGAGGAATGAAACTGAGGAGGGTCTTCACTTAAGGAGGAACCACAAGAGAAAATGAAATCTATCACATTTGGGGTGGGGAATAGATGGACAATCACAGAACGTAAACATGGTGATACAGCTAGCAGTACATTTCCCTGGATCCCCCAGCTCCTAGCTCGTTCTGCAGTGGGATCCTTCTCACCAGCACGAGACTGCTTGGAATCTGGGTCTGGAAGTCAGGTTGCTGGGGAGTTTCCCTCTCTGACACACAGGGGAGACTCTAGGAAGTGAGGGGAATAGCCGTAGAAGGATCCACAGTCCACTCGTGAGAGGATATGAGGCACTGTGGGATCAGACCCTGGAGAGTGACAAAAGACAGACAGGCACCCATGAAGGGGCCACCATAGCCACATCCCACACAGCCACACCTTTCAGCAGGACTGGGACCCAGAAATGAATGCTGATGGCCAGATCTCTCTGACTCAGGTTACTCACCTGCAGAAAGTAGAGACAAAACATTACTGTGGTCCCTGGAGCATCCCAAATCCCCCGCCACCTCTCCTGGCTTCAGCCCTCGACTCCTCTCCATCCTTGCCCACCAGCTTCCTACGTTCACATGGGAGGGACAGACGTGGATAGTCCCTGGCCTCTCACACGATATCGATGCTCGGCCTCTTTTCTGCTCTTCTGGTCAGAAGCTGAAAAGTTGAAGTACTTGGTGGATTCTTCCTGCCTGGAGAGAGAGAGGGCTTGTTGGTGAAGAACACCCCTGGCACCATCCTCAGTTGCACGCCAGCCTGTGCTGAGGCCTCTGTTGGGCCCAGCAGATGACCCAGGGGAGCGATGATGGTCCCCCTGTGACTGTGCAGCCTCAGCTCCTCTCCTTCGTGGCCTTTTCCCCCATCCCCCAGAACTGCTAGCTTGTCCCTTGAGACCCCGGCCCTTTCCTCTCCCCATGACTTTGCTCAAGCTCTTTTTCTTCCTGCTTGAAATGTCCTTACCCACTCCCCTTCTGGAAATTTTCACTTCAAGGCCCAACTTGAACATGACCTCTCGTGATGTCTGAACATTTCCCATGGGAAAAAGGCGTTCCCATTGCTTTCTCTACTAGGTACACGGTTGGCCCCCCGTAATGCTTGCAGAGGCAGCTGCCAGAGCAAATAACCCTAAGGGGACTTGAGGGAACCAAGGCCTGGAGGTGGGGTGCAAGCCCTTCCATGATGGGAATGAAGAAAATAGATCCGGCTCTCCTGGGGCAGTTAAGTAATTGGGAGGAAAGATGGTGTGTGGACACAAGCCCACAGAGTGGACATAAATGCTCCAGGCTGCAGGTGGCTTTCTTTCCATCCATCCATCCATCCATGGCCTCCTTTAGTCAACATTCATCATCTGCTAGGCTGTGTGCTTGACTCTGGAGATTCAACATTTAACAAGCCATAATCCCTGCCTTCCCAGGGTTTAACAACTAAGGGCTCAGTGGAATCAGGCAGACAAGCAGAGGGACCTGCAGGTTTCACCAGCAACTAGTGTGCAGAAGCCAGGCCAGCCCTACAGAAACTCCATGGGCCCCGCAGTTTTCCCACAGATGTGACTGTCAGCTTGGTGATTAAGCACATAGGCCAGACCACCTGGGTTCACATCTCAGATCCACCGCTTCCTACCTGAGTAACTTAAGGCAAATTCCTTAACCTCTCTGGGCCAGTTTTTCCCTCTTGAAAACGGAGATGCTAACAATAATGCCTGTAACAGACTTGTGATGAGGTTTGTAGCAGTGCCATGAATGTTAAAATCTATTTTTCCACTTAGTATACTAGCCTTCCTCGCCGCTCCCCATCCTACCCCTTTCTCTCTCTGCTTCAGTTTTCCCACCTTAAAATCTTCCAGTTCTAAACCTCTTTTCAAATTTGAGTAAATCACTCAGCTTCTCCCATCCTTGGAGAGGCACGTAGTATATGGCCATGGGCACAGCTCTGGAGCCAAACCACCTGGGTTTGATTCCTGGTTCTGCCACTTACCAGCTGAACGACAGGGGTAAAAACCTCTGGATTTCCTTGTTGGCAAAAAGGTGTATAACAATAACTATATCAGGACCTCCCTGGTGGTGCAATGGTTAAGAATCTGCCTGCCAGTGCAGGGGACACAGGTTCGAGCCCTGGTCCAGGAGGATCCCACATGCCGCGGAGCAGTTAAGCCCGTGCACCACGACTACTGAGCCAGCGCTCTAGAGCCTGCGAGCCACCACTACTGAGCCCAGGAGCCACAACTACTGAGCCCACGTGCCACAGCTACTGAAGCCAGCGAGCCTGGGGCCTGTGCTCCGCAACATTAGAAGCCACCGCAAGGAGAAGCCCGCGCACTGCAACGAAGAGTAGACCCCGCTCGCCGCGACTAGAGGGAGCCCGTGCGCAGCAACGAAGACCCAACGCAGCCAAAAATAAATAAATAAATAAATTTACAATAGCTATATCACAGAGCTAATAGAGTGGTTAAATAAATGTAAATACATGTAAAGTACTTAAAACAAGGCCTGGCATATCGTAAGTATATATGACAGTGAGCTCTTATTGTAAATGTCAGTGTTTTCCCATGGATAGAAGGGGAAATTCACACATGGAATTTGGAAGGCAATGACACTGCCTGAACCCCCTCTCTAGTTCCCCTAAAAATTGGCACAGCAGCAGCAAACTCTGTCCCATGGCAATATTGTAAGCTTCTGATCAACTCTAAAGCCTCTGGAATTTAGCCAGGTGGGTGGGGCTCCTTGTCCTGCTCCCAGCCTGGCCCCTTCCCCAACCTTTAGAACCCAGAGCAGCAGCCCTACACTTGCCTTTCCTGTGGGCTGCTCAGCCCTGGGCTCTTAAAAACCGTCCCAACAGTTTCTCACATCTCTGCTGTCCTCTGAGTTTTGTGAAAACCTGACCTTCTCTTCACTCTGTGTGGTGACAGACCATATCCTGTTGGGCACAAGCTCCCCACTTCAGAGTGCTCAGAAAAGCCTCAGTCTTAATCTAGTAGCTTCAGTTCAGCGTATTCGTGTTTAGCACAAAGGCTGGAACTGGCTTCATGTTAAAGGAAACCTGCATCTTGGAGAGAGAGAAGAGGATACACAGTGGTGGCAAGGTATGTGTGTCCCACCAGCAGGTCAGTTCGTCAGAGAAGAACCAAGAATTGTGGGATATGGTGCTATGGTATAAATATATGGCTGGTCACAAGAATCGCCATGTGGGGAATCAGAGTGGCTAGCTTAGATACCCATCCTCAAAAGAGCAGGCTGGCCTGCAGTGGGAGGTACTAGGCTTGGAGGAAGGTCCAAAGGGAGGGCCAGGAATTAAGTACCTGCTGATCACTGTGTAGACAGCATATTTCACTGGGAGCTCCAGCTGGAAGGTAGTGTTGTTGGATGTAGGCTTATTATTTTCACTGGAGGGAGAGAGGGGTGACTGGTTGGGAAGGAATCCAGGAGAGGAGTTTCTGGCTGGGGCATGAAAAAGGAGAGCGAGGGACACACCATATGTGGCCGGGGCTCACCTGCTTGCATTGGCCCTCAAAAGCAACTTGTCTCCCAGGGTGACCTTGTAGGAGACATCAAATGTGACTATGAAGGTGCCCTGAGGGAGGAAGAAAGAAGGGTTGGGGATAGGGAAGGCCATGGTGGAGTGAGGGAAGGAAATGGGCCAGGACGAGGGAGAAGAGTGATGAGGATTGGGGGGAAGCTCTGACCTTAGTGCCCTCTTGGAAGATGGGGTGGTTGATGCTACAGCTGATGCTCCTCAGGCCCTCATTCCCAGTGGGCACTGCCTCACATGCCAGGCGCAGGGGATGCTGATGGGGTTGCTTCCAGAGGAGGAGAAAGAATTTTTAAAAATTTACCCACATGTATATATGGGCTTGATGTATAACAGTGGTGGCATTGCAAAGCAGTAGGGGAAATGACAAGTTTTCAGTAAATGGTCCTGGGAAAATTGGCCCATACAAAACAAACAAACAAGCAAATACTGGATCCCTACAAATCTCCATACATTAGAATAAATCCTGACTGGATTAAAGACTCAAATGTGAAAAGGCAAAATTAGAAATCTTTTAGAAGATAATATAAGGGAATGTCTTTATATATAACCTTGGAGTAGGGATATATTTCTTAAACATGAAACACACATAAAACACTAAATACAAAGGAAAATTTTGATGAAAATCAACCACAACGAAATTAAGACCATCTATTTATTAAAAGACACTATAAAGAGACTGAAAAGACAAGCAGTAGGAATGGAAAAGATATTTGAACACATATAACTGGAAGAGGACGAGTAACCAGAATATGCAAAGAGCTCTTACAACTCAATGAGAAAAAGATGGACAACTCAGTAGAAAAATAAGAAAAAGAGTTGGACAAGCACTTCCTAAAAGAAGAAATCCAAACAACCAAGAAGTCCAAATGAAAAGTTGCTCAACCTCATTAGAGAAATACAAATTAAAACTGCAAAGAAATATAGTTACTCACCAACCAGGTCAACAAAAATTTAAAAGTCTGACAATGCCAAGTGTCAGGGTAGATGTAAAGCCACAGGAATTCTCATACATTGCTGATGGAAGTGTAAATAGGCGAAAATGGTTTGGCTTTACTTATTAAAATTGAAGATACACATAGCCAATGATCCAACAATTCCACATGTGGTATATACTTTCCAAATATTATGTGTAGGGGCACCAGGATACATGTTCAAGAATAGTCATGGCCAAAATCAGAAACAACTCAAATGACCATCGATCATCGAATGGGTAAATAAATTGTGATTTAGTCATGCAAAGGGATTCTAAATAGTAGTGAAAATATTCCATAGCCACAAGCAACAACATGGATGAATTTCACAAGCATAACATTGAAGAAAAGAAGAAAGACACAAAAGAACATACAACATTGTTATCACTTATATTTGGAATCTAAAAAATGAAACAAACGAGTGAATATAACAAAACAGAAACAGACTCACAGATCTAGAGAATAAACTAGTGGTTACCAGTGGGGAGCGGAAGGGGGCAGCAGCAAGATACAGGTCGTGGTTTAAGAGGTACAAACTACTGTGTATAAAATAGATAAGATACAAGGATATATTATACAGCACAGGGAATATAGCCAATATTTTATAATAATTTTAAATGGAGTGTAATCTATAAAATATTGAATCACTATGTCGTACACCTGAAACTAATATAAGATTGTAAATCAACTATAATTTAAAACTTGCAGGAAAAAAGGAACATACAACATGTCTCCATTCATATAAAGTTCAAATATTGGCAAAACCCAACAGTATTATCTAGAGATGTATTTATGGGTGGTAAAACTATAAAGAAATACAAGGAACTGATCATTGCAAAGTCAGAATAGTGATTACCTTTGGGAAGAGTGTGAGGTTAGGATGAGGGAAGGCGCACATTGAAAGGGCTCCTGGAGGTGCTAGCAGTGCTTTACTTCTTGACCCGGATGTTAACTACATACACTTTTGCTTAATAGTTAGTCATTAAACTATACATATGCCTTATGCACTTGTGTGTGTGTGTGTGTGTGTGTGTGTGTGTTTATATTTCATTACAGAAGAAATTAAGAGGAACCTATTATAAACCAGAGCAGGAGAACGGTCCCAGCCACTAGAGCCCAAGGGAGCTGTTTATCTAGATTCTTAACACTCGTCGATAGGACAGCCCTGCTGGATAGTAGAAGCTGATCACAGTTCCACAGGAATCCTCACCCTCATTCCACACGGTCACTGTCACATTGAGCTCCAGGCAGCTCCCCACCACCAGGGTCTGCAGGCTGAACAAGGAAGGACAAGACTGGGACAGAGACTCAAGGAAGTAGATTGGAATTGAATCAGGGGCAGGGGCAGGGCTGTGGGAACGCATGAGCTACAGGCTGATAACTGTCCCATCAAAAGCATTTCTTTGTTAGAAGGAGAGCCAAAGGGAAACACAAGGACTTCTCATCCTATGAGGATGGGAGACCCAAAAGCTTGAGTGTCTGGCTATGAAAGGAGATAGAGCTCACTCACCCTGAGAAGCTGAGGCTGACACTCAGGTCCCCTTGCCCACAGTTCTTCTCAAAGGGGAGCTGCAGCAAAACAGTATATTCTCTTCCCATCCGTGTCTTAAGCCATCTCCAATCCCCTCATTAGGATCACTCATCGACGTTGAGTATTAGCACCCACCCTGCACCCAGCGCTGTGCTAAACACTGGCAAGTAGGGCAATGAGGGAGGGGCAGTTAGAATATAAAGGGAAGATAAGACAAGATCCTAGGCTTCGAGGAACAGAAAGCTTAGCTGAGGAGTCAAATCCAACACTCACTGGAACAACCATTCAGCAAACATTACAGATTGTCAATGATGGGACAGGTTCTGGGTCAGGAAAGGTGGGAACTACAGGTGAATGAGACACGGTTCTTGCACTCAAGGAACCTTCAATACCAAAGGAGCCACAGAAGTAGACACAGATTGCTATGAGTCCAGTCAAACATGATATTTGGCATGGTATCACCATGACACAACAGGAGGCCAGAGAAGAGGTGACAGACGCTGAGTGTAGTGTTCAAAAGAGAGGGAGATCAGACTGGGGCTTTGGGGACTAGAGGAGATCTTTGAGGTGGAGAGAAGGTGATGTTTTCCAAATAAGAAATATGGCATACAGGAAGGATGTAAAGATCAACGGCCAAACAATGTCTTAATCTGTTTATTATGTGCCCTTACTAGGAAAACTCTGAGCAGTTCTAGGTACCTATGATCCCTTGACAGTGCCTCCTCTGAAAGAATAAGGGAATTGTAAGGTGAAAATGGAAGGAAGGAAGGAAGGGAAGGAAGGGAAGGAAGGAAGAAAGACGACATGGACAAAGGCACAGAGATAGAAATGAGAAAAGTTGGGAAGGGTCTGCAGAATGAGAACCAGAGAGTTTATGTTGGAGTGAAGTGGATAACCAGCTGGGATGTGTGTAGGGATCCAAGCTGGGCGGGGCTGCGGTAACTGGGTGGAAGCATTTTAGATTTGAAGTGTTTGGTGGGAGCCACTGTTGGCTCTTAAGCACATGGAGACACAGTGAAAGTCAGCACATCCCTGGGACTTCATCGGAAGACTCACAGAAGCAGTGAAGCAGTCCTGTGAGCCCACAGCCGCACAGGGCGCAGGTTCTGAGATGAGGAGATGGGCTCCGCAACCAGGGAGAAGTTGAGTCGCAGGGTGATGGGGTTCCCCAAGTCCTCCGCACAGTCCTGAGGGAGAAGGGGCATTCAAGAACCCGTTCTCCTCCTCCTTACTTGCTACTACTCGGGCTTCTCCTCCACTGCATCCATGCCCCGCTGTCCAGAGAGCACCCCATCCACGCTGTGGAGCCAGGTTCCTCAGGCCCGACTTTCCCCTCTCCAGCTGCAGGCGCCCACCCTTCCCACCTCACTCAGCAGGGAGTGGAGATGCCAGAGGCTAGCCTTGGGCTCCTGCCTCCCTCTCCCTTTCCCAGAACCCAAAGTCCTCACTGGTAGAAGCAGCTTCATGGTGTCACAGTGCTCTCCCAACCCTAGGGTTTTTCTTCGAGTCAAAGTCCAGTTCTTGGTCTCATCAAAAATGGCACGAGAAATCAGACGACCTGGGTCCAATGCCAGATCGTACATGACAGAGCTTCGGACGTCACTTGAAGCAGAAGGGGGAATGGAAGACGGAAAATGAGAGAAGCGCAAATGTTCTGTTTTCATTTTTTCATGCAATAAAGACTTGCTGAGCGCTTTCTGTGGGCCATGAACTGTACCAGGTGCTGGGGATACATGTGGAGAAGGTGGAGAATTATGGTCCCTGCCCTCATAAGCTTACAGCCTAGAAACAGAGACCAGCACGTATGACATAACATCACAGCGAGATCCATGCAAGGGTGGGATCCTCAGTGGTACCCAGGAGGGCTTGTTAACTCAGACTGGGGGTCAGAGATGCTTTCCTGGATGGGCCTTGTCTGAGCTCCAACCTGGAGGATGAACAGGAGTCAGGTGAAAAGCAGGGAGAGGAAAATCCCAAACTCTGGGAATAGTGGCTAAGACCAGAAGGGAGAGGGAGGTTGGCACATTAATTTAAAAGGAGTTCCCTGGGGCTTCCCTGGTGGCGCAGTGGTTGAGAGTCTGCCTGCCGATGCAGGGAACACAGGTTCGTGCTCTGGTCCGGGAAGATCCCACATACCGCAGAGCAGCTGGGCCCGTGAGCCATGGCCGCTGAGCCTGCGCGTCCGGAGCCTGTGCT
>NW_020173198.1:809479-873950 GCF_003031525.2 Neophocaena asiaeorientalis asiaeorientalis
AAAAAAAAAAAAAAAAAAAAAAAGGAGTTCCCTGGAGGTCCAGTGGTTAGGACTCTGCACTTTCTCTGCCGAGGGCCTGGGTTCAAACCCTGATGGGGGAAGTGAGATCCCGCAAGCCACGTGGCCAGGCCGAAAAAGAAAAAAGTGTATGGCGTAGGGGGAAGGGGACAAGGTGAGGCTGCAAAGGCAGAGAGGGACCAAATCATGGGGTCATTGTGGGCAAAACTTCTGGTCTTTATAAATGCAAGAAAGGGGCGGTTGAGGGGTGTTAAGCAGTGTTTAGTTCCCTGTGGAGAGTGCAGGGGGCATGCAAGAATAGCCGTGGGCACAGCTCAGAGTGGGTGGGAAGGCGAAGCCGTGTCCTCGAGGAAGGCGGTGGAGAGGGCAGACCTCGGATGTGTCCTGGAGACAGAACCTAGAGGCCCGGGTGTGGGAAGAGGGAGGGAGGAGGAGAGCTGGGTGGGCATGGAGGTGAGATTTGGGTTCCTGGGCTCATTCTGTCCTGAAGATATAGGGCTGGGGGCCTCTCCGGGGCAGTGAGGGTCTGGGTCTACCAGGAGGAAACTCACCTAGCTGGTCCTGTGAGCTTTTGTGGAGAGACAGACTGTGGCGTCCCCAGCTTCCAGGGCGGTGGGCAGCTCTTCCCAGCACTGGTACACAGACTTTGTCTCCTCCGGGGGCGTGAATCTCATAGCCACCTCCACGTTCAGCACCGACAGGCTCCTGAGGGTGCATGAGGGGCTGAGGACGGGCCTCTGGCCCCCAGAAGGAGAACAAGGGAAGGGGCAGCTTAGTGGATCAGACACAAGGGGCAGGCAAGGAGGGAGTAGGGGAATTGTCACCTGAGCAGCACCGCGTGCCCCTGGGCCCCGACGGCCAGGTCCACCAGTCCATCCTGGGTGAGGTCCTGACCCCCGCTCAGTGAATGCCCGAAATACTGGAGCCTGGGGGAGAGCTGGGAGCCTGCAATCTGCTGGCCAGAGAAGGATAAAAGCAGTGCAAATCAAGGAAAGGGGATTGGAAAGGTTGGAGAAGAAAGATTTGGAAAGGACACTGAGTAGAGAAGTTGAAGAGCGGGGAGGAGGGGAGAGCAAGCAAAGTGAGGACCCCACAGTCCACAGGCAGAGAGGAGAGCACTTTGGGTCCAATGAGGACCACGAAGGTGCAGGTCAATGACAAAATCAAAGCGTAATGATGGGAGCATAATAGACTCATTTATTCATCCTTTACACGTTGATTCATAAATCACGTATGTTCATTCATAAATATTTGAGGAATGGAGTGCTTAGTGCTCTCACTGAGTTATCTTTACAAGAAGCCAATAGAATTTGCTCATCCTCTCATAGAAGGAAACCAGGGCTCACAGAGGCTAAATCGGTCACTTGACTGAGGCCACGCAGCTCACAGGGCTGGTCAGGCATTTGACCTGGGGCCTGTGATCTCTTAACTACTAAGCTGCCCACACACTCTGAAGTCTGGAGTCAAAGGAGAGAAAAGAGAATTTGTGCTTAGCTGGGCCTGGGGAAATTCAGGAAAGTAAACCACTAAAAGGAGGAAGGGAATGGTCACTGCTGAGGCCGGTGACAGGAGGCGGCGTCAATTGAATCTACGACAGGGGGGAGGAGGCGAACAGAAGAGGCTGAAGCAGAGAGGCCTCACCTGGCTGTGGACGGGGCTGATCCCCAGTCCCGAGGTTCCGTGAAACAGGTAGACAGCACCCCGGTTCTCCTGCTCTCCCGGGGCCCCGATGGCCACGTCCGTCAGCCTGTCCCCGTTCACATCCCCCAGCACCGTCAGAGCTGCCCCAAAGCGGGCCCAGAGGTGGCCTTTCTCCCCTCACAGGACAGCACCACACTGCCACTTAGCCCTCTGCAGAACACAAACAGTGTCAGGTCCCAGCCCAGGCGACCCCTCCACACCCAGACCCCACCCAGCCCGGGTCTCATCAACCACTCACACCCCCAGGGAAAGGGGCACACGGACACCTGCCCGCCCCGGCTCTGCTCATAGTAATGGGGGGCCCCGATGAGGACCAGGTCGGAGCTGCCATCTCTGTCCACGTCCACGGAGCTGAGGGAGGCCCCGAAGTAGGAGCCGATCTGGAGGGCAGAGCGTGGAGTCATCCTGCCTACCCCTGCACCTGCTCTGGGCCAGGTTCCACCTCTCCCCAGATACCGGCCCCTCCCTGCTGGACCCCACACCCCCTTCATCTCCCTCTCTGCCCCTGGAGACCCTCCTCCACACCCAACCTGGGTCCCTGTGACTTCAGCCTTCGGCCTCCATTGCCCGGACACCTGCGTAAAGATGACAACCTTCCCGGTGTGCTGATGGCGGGGGGCCCCCAGGACCAGGCTGTGTACCCCCTTCCAAACGGCCAGCTCTGTGGAGTAACCTGAGGGGACCAGGCCTCAACACAGAGGCTTCCACTCCCCACCCCCGGGCCCCTGCCCTTCCCAGGTAGCCCGTCTCCCGCCCGGCCCTCCGACCACAGCCTTGCCTCACCCAGGTAAGAGTCACTCATGTCTGCGTGCTCCTGAGACATGTTGATGAAGGTGGGGCTCCTATTTGGGGGGTACAGGAAGGCACCTCCAGACCAGCTGAAGCTCCCCACAGCCCCCAGAACTGGTCCATCCTGGGAGGAAAGGATTCCAGAGCAGGTGGGAAGAAGAAGAAGACAGCCTATTCCGAAGCAATGGCTGCCACTGACTCTGCCCATCATGTGGAATCCTCTTTGCTCTTCCCTGGCTCTCACCAGCAGCCTCCATGTCCCTGATTCCTACATGTCTCAGTCCGTCCCCACTGCCGCCATCACGGTCACCCCAGCGCCTCTCACCCACTGCCCTTCCTGCCTCCTAGCTTGCTTTCCTCTGTTTCATCTACTGCCCCAGAGTTGGGTTTCTTCCAACCCAAACGTGCAGCCACCACCCTGCTGGCAAACCAGGGTGGCTCACTGTCCCCAAGCTCCTGAGGGTGGCATTTAGGATCCTTCCCAATCGAGCCTGCGCAGTGACAATCTGTTCCAAAATACACCAAGCCTCTGGCTGGGACGCTCCTTTCTCCTCTTTCTGGGACGCAGCTCCTCTCTCTGGAAGCGTCAGCCTCTAAGTCACCTCTGTGAGGTCTTCCTAGGCTCCCTCAGAACAGGATTGGCATTTCCTCCTCTGAATGCTTATTGCCTTTTCAAACTTTTGCTTATGGCTAATTTAGGACACATACAAAAGTCGAAAGAAATGTGTAATGAATCCATAGGAACCCGTGACCCAGCGTCAGTGATTAACTCATGACAAACCTTGTTCCACGTCTACGTCCACCTCAATTGCCCTCAAAGTTATTCTGAAGCAAATCTCTCTGGATATTTTGAACACACATCTACTTTCAGACAATTGTCTGTCTATATTGTCACTTCTTTGGTCTGCACGGGCTTCCCATCTCTCCCACCCTCTCTCCATGCTGCCCCTAGCTCACTCTGCTCCAGCTGTGCTGGCCCTTCTATCTCTCTAGTACAGTAACCTTGTTCCTGACTCAGGACCTTTGCACTTGCTTTTTCCTCTACCTGGAGCAATCTCTCGCCATATTTTTCCAGGCCTCGCCCTTTCTCATCATTCAGCCTCAGCTGTTACTCCTTAGGCCTCCTCTGACACCTCTCTTTCTCTATCCCAGTGCTTAGCACAATCTGAAAGTCTTTCGTTTGCCTCACCTCCTCCCACTAGTTATGCGATCCAGGAGAGCAGGAACCTCCGCTATCCTGTTCTCTGTACCTACATACACTGCCTGTGTGTCTCTCCTGGACTAGATGGTGAGCTTGAGGACAGGGTCTGCGTTCTTGTTTATTCTGGTTCCCAGCTCCCAACACAGGGCTGGTGCCTGATACTCGTTAATCGAGCACACACTCCACTCACCGTTGTGAGGACGGAACTGAAGCCTTCTTGAGACATCTCATGCTAGAAGGAGCTACTTGTCTTTGACTGCGTTCCTGTGGGGAAACGGGTCAATCAGGCTCCCGGAGACCTTGAGACCATGAAGATTCAGAGCAGAAAGAGGAGAATGTGGTCTGGGGCTTGGGTTCTGGGGGACAATTTTGGGTGAGCTATGAGCAGGGATGAACCTTCAGGACTGAGGGGCACAGTTGGGTTGCGACTCTTTCAATTCCGAGACCCAAGGTCACGCCCCATTTACCCTCGACTGCATAGATCTTCTCCTGCAGCTGCTTCTGGGTGTTGCTGAGTGCTGCAAAGTTGTCCACCTTGAACACGTGGTCCTCCAAAGGCACTGAGCCAATGATGTTCAGCTCCGTCCTGGCAGCGGGATCCTGGAGAGTATCTCCCACCTGTGGCAGAGAGGCAGCCGAGGAGGAGGAGCCCACCAGCCCTTCTGCCTGGGGGAGGTGCAGGCTGAGTCTGGGGGAGCCACGAGGAAGGGGACGCACCCCAACGGCATAGCGGACGATGCGGGCTCTGTCTGCCTGGGGGATGACGTCGCTGTATTTCAGGGAGTCTTGGCAGTTTTACGGGCCCCATTCTTACTGTGAAATAGTTCTTTCCTATCGAGGAAGAAAAAGGGGGTGACTCTACTGAGATTCTGGGAAGAAATCATTTGCAGCACTCGAAGCTCCTCTGGAAAGACTGGGGAGTCCTGGCACCCTGAGACTCAGGTATGTTAAGACATGGATACATACTGACGATCATTAGTGAGACTGAGAACCAAGGTACTCATATTCCTTGTTCCTAAAGTTCCATCCACTACAGAACCTCATTCCCAGGAGGCAACAAGGCAAGTTACTTCACCTCTCTGCGCCTTTGCTTCTCTCCATGCAAGATGAGAGCAATAATTGTACCATAGCTGGTCTCCAAAGATGGTCCCCAGTGAACCACACCTGGTTCCTTTCCCGCGTTGAGCCTGGCCTGTGACTCCCTTTAATAGGCAGCACGCGACAGAAGTGACCCCGTGCCAGTTACGGGCCTAAGAAACCTTGGTAGCTTTTGCACTTTGCGGAGCCCTGAGCCGCCATGAGAGAAGTCTAGCCAACCTGTTAGAGGCACCCCGTGGAGCGGCCACCTGAAGAGAGAGGCCCAGCCATCCCAGCTGAGCCCCGCCTTCCAGCCAATCCTGCCAAGGCAGCAACCACGTGAATGAAGCTCTCATAGTCCAGCCTCAGGTGCCACATGGCCACAGCCACATAAGAGACCCCACCTGAGAAGAGCTGAGCCCCAGGATCGTGAAAAGTAGTAACAAAAGGGGTGTTGTTTAAGCCACTAAATTTGGGAGTGGCTTGTCAGGCAGCGATAAATAACTGACACAAATAGTATCAGGTTATTCTGAGGGTCAAACGAGGTGAAGCTTTTCCAACAGTGACTGGCCTACAGGTAAGCATTAATTCTACGGTAGCTATTACAAATGGTTAAAAATGTAACATATATGTTCATGCAGTTCTACAAACTCAGAATAAACACACACACACACACACACACACATATGCACCAGATAACATACACACACCAGATATAATACTGAAGCAACCTAAATGTCCCATGTTAGGGAAGGGGTTTAGCAAATCATGACCCAGCCCCTTGGTGGAAAAGTACACAGCCATTTCAAAGGAAAACAATAAAAGCTGTAGAGAAGCATGGAACAGGTTTATGGAACAGATGGAAAAAAATGGCAGGATGAAGATAGTTTCTGCCCTGATTGTGACTATATAAAATAAATCTAAATAAAGACAAGGATGGAAATGACGCTGTGCTTTTTGAGAGTAGGATTTATTTATTCATTTGTACTTATTCTTTCTTGTTGCCAAAATACTGCAAGATGGTTGGCTAGAGGAACTGTAGGTAATATTTCTTTTTTTTTTCAAAACTTTCCTTAATGCTGTTGCCTTTTTGTCTTTTTTGTAATGAAACTTCTGAAAGAAAAAAACCACAGCAACCACCCAGTCAGTGGCAGAGCTGGGCTTGGCTCTAGGGAGCAGGGAGGTGATGGGAGAGGATGGATTTTGATGAGAACCACACCATCGCCCCCTGCTGGGAGGAGCTTTAGGGACTGGGAAAGATGCCTCTCCTGTGTGACTTTCAACTCAAGAGACAGAGGCTTTCTTCCTGGTTGTCCAGTCCCAACAGGTCAGTGTTCAAGGCAGAAAAGCCACCCAAAAGTAAAGAGAGTGCCTTTGGAGAGATCATCCCTTTTTCAATATTTCTCCAGCACCATCCCCAGGGCAGTGCCCAAGGGTGTGCAGGAAGTCAAGGATCCCAGACGTTCTACCCAGTTTTTTCCCATGGGAACCACACATTCCACTGTGGTCCCACCACCTAAGCCATTTTCTTCCTGGACCACCTAGCCCCCAGTTCCGGGCAGGCACATGGTACATAGAGACTTGAGTGGATGAGGGATGAGAGGATGAAGGGATGAAGGGAGCTCAGTAGGGAGAAAGGCACAAAGAAGACACTTGGAAATAATTCCTGAGTCCCTTCCAGGGAGGTAAAGAGGAGCTGCACCATTTTTTGGATAAAATCCCCAACCATTTATCTCGCACTTCTTGTGCGGAAACACCTCACCCACGTTATCTCGCTTAATCCTTCTAACCAAGTTGTGAGTTTTTCCTCATTGGACAGTTTCCTGAGACTTAGAAAGAGTCAGTAACTCCAAGGGTGGCCCAGGTAGCTAGCGGAGAGCCAGGATGGGAACCAATAAGCAAAGTCCAGGTGGGCCCAGGGTCCAGCCAAGCCAAAGCCAGGCAAAGGGGAAACACGCTGCAGAGGAGTCCCGCCCTAGATCAGGGGACGGCAATGAGCGATGGGACCAGAAACACTCCAGGGAGGACTCTGCCTGCAGCCCCCTCGCTCCCCTGTGAGCCCCTTTCCCCAGAGCCTCCCTCAGCCTCTAAGAAGGGCTGTGCAGACCCAGCAGGAGGCAGCAGTGAGGTAGCAGCTCATTCACAGGCAGCGTGGGGCGGAGCTTACACCACTGTCTGGGTGCCTGTGGCTGTGAACTGTCAGGCCACCCAGTTGGACGATGGGATCCACCAGGCTCTGAGGGCTCCGGCTGGTCTGAAATTGGCTGAAGGTGAAGTGGGTCTTCAGAAGGTTTGAGTATTGCATCAGCAAGAACTGTGAAGGCCAAGAAGAGGGCCCTGGGGCCCAGGAGTTGTTTTTTATTTTGGAATAATTTTGTATTTACAAACCATGTTCCATGTGGTTTTGAGGCCCGACAAACATATACTGAGACCCAGAAAAAAATAAATGGCCCCAAAAGAAAACTGGAAAATCAAAACCAAATAATGTTCCTTTCTTAGTTTACAAAGAATAGCCTGGCCAACCACAATATTTGTTAAACTTAGATTTTTAAAAAAATTTATAATACATGAAATCAATTTGTAGGTTATATTTCCTTGCTTCTCAAGAATTTGTATAAATAAATAAATAAATAAATAAAAATATATATCTATACACACACATATACACACACACACTGATTACTGGGAAATAAAATAATAAGGTAAAGAAATTGTGAGTTACATGGAAAACATAATAAAGAAATCATCATTTGGCCAAGTTACCTTCAGTCAAATATCACAGTAAGTTGATTTGATAATCCTTTCAATGTATTTAAACAGCAAAAACATTGTATTTCCTGTGGCATGTGGGGACATAGTACATGAGATGGGGGTACCTCCTCAGGTTAGGGCTCAAATCGGCCCTGCACTGGGACCATACCTTGACCTTGGACCCTGGCCTCCTCATGGCACAAGTCCACTGAGCCAGCCCCCAGCGATGCCAGGCCCCCTCCCAGGTTGGCCTTCCCAGAGGTAGACCCTCCCTGATCCCAATCCCCAGGCCTCGGGGGCCCAGCCTTCACCAGTGTGTGGGTGCCCTTGAACTGGTCCATCACAGCTCTGACAAAGTTCTTCATCCGTTTAAAGTCATTTCGGTCAATGCTGCCAGAGCCATCAATCAGGAAGACAATGTCTATCTCTTGATTTGGACACTCTGCAGAGAGGGAGGGAGGAATCAGAAATGCATGGGCAGGTCCCAGCCACTTCCTGGGACCCAGAAACCCTTTCTGCTCCACAGAGCCAGGGGGCCATCCTTGGCATAGGGATGACAAGGCCCCCTGGCCCACCCAGTTTCTGACACCCTCCACCGAGGAGGTCCAAATCTGTTGCCCAAGCCCCTTCTCCCTTCAGCAGAATCCCTGTTGCTCCCCTCCCTCCACAAGGCCTACAAAAGGGGAGGAAGAAGTAGAGGGTGGGGCCCGGGTGGGCTCCTAACTCATTTAGTCAACAAATATTTATTGAATACACCACCAGGGATACTGTGGGGCTCAGTGGAAGGCAATTTAGCAAAGTGGTTCAGAATGTGCATCCTGGAGCCAGCATGCCTGGGCTCGAATCCCACCTCTTCCCACCTCTTAGTGGTGAATGCGGGCAAGTTACATAACTTCACTGGGCTTCAGTGTTCCCCATCTGTAAAATGGGTAATGGTAGTGCCTACCACATGGGATTATTGCAAAGATAAAAAGAATGAATTTGTACATAAAGTACTTAAGACAGGGCCTGGCACCCCATAAGAGGTAGCTGTTATCACCATCATCACCACATGCCTGGCATTGTTCTAGACCCAAGGACACACCTGCAGCGGATGCTAAGGTGCGCCACGAAGACCTGCCCCCCGTCAGGATGGAGGTGCTCATTCCCAGCTGCAGGAAGTTGGCTGTTGATGGCTTCCAGCAGAGTTCCTCCCTAAGTGTCACCCCACTCAAAAGGGAGGTGCCTTGCCCAAGGTCACCTCCTGCTCCTGCGGGCAACCCATACCCGGCCATGCTCTGAGCTCTCCGTGGGGCAGCTGAGGCCTCTCACAGTGTACCCTCTCCATCTGCCAAGTCCTGCTTCCCTCACACTCTCATAAGTGTTGCTCCCGAGAACATTCCCAGGTGAGCCTCTAAGTCTATCTCTGGGGAAACCTGATTGAAGACCATAGCTTTAAAAAAGATCTCGTGGGCTTCCCTGGTGGCACGGTGGTTGAGAGTCCACCTGCCGATGCAGGGGACACGGATTCGTGCCCTGGTCCGGGAAGATCCCACATGCCGCGGAGCGGCTGGGCCCGTGAGCCATGGTCGCTGAGCCTGCGCGTCCGGAGCCTGTGCTCCGCAACGGGAGAGGCCACAACAGTGAGAGGCCCGCATACAGCAAAAAACAAAACAAAAAGATCTCGTCCCTGCCCTTGTGGAGTCCACACCGTAATGGAAAGACACATCATACGTAAATGAACAAATAAAACATTTCAGGTTGTCCCCAGACTTACATAGGGGCTTGTGGCCTGCGTGCAAAACCCGGTTGATGCCTCCACCAGCACCCCACATCCTGTGTTGGCCCCAGGGTGCTGGAAGATCAGACCACCACAGCTATGAGGTGTGATGCTGAGCTGTGGTACCCTGCCTCAGGGCACTGAAGCAGAATGCCTTCTCCCATCTCCTCACTCCTCACCCATCCCACCTACTCAACCAACATCACCAGTGCCCAGAAGAAATGGAAGATCACTTCCCTCCCTGCTTCCTTGAAGACCAGGAAATCCAGCCACCGACACAGCAGGCCGAGAAGCCCTCAGGTGCTCCCCTTCTCACCCTTGATCTGTCCCTGACAGCTGGGTAGCTGGCGTTTCCTGCCACCACGTCTTGTACTTGGGCCCACATTTTCAGCTGCATCACAAAACCACCCCCACATGCTCTCTCAGACGAGGCCTGGGGCCAGCGCCCTCGCAATGTTACTTCTGTTTCTTGCTTCTTTTATTGCATCCACTGGGCTTCCCATAGCAGGCAGCTGGCTGTAGCTGAATGGCCTTCTGAAAAAAAACTGAGCCAATCAGGAAAGGTTGGCTCAAGCTCTGGGCTCTGCCCCTTCCTAAAGTGGAAACTCACCTCTCTTGAGCCTCAGTTTTCTCTGTAAAATGGGGATCATCCTGGCCTCCACAAGGATCTTGAGAGGATGCTATAAGGTGATGCACACCCAGAACCCAGTACCCAGTACTGCTTGGCACACAGTCTTGCCAAATCTATTCAAACCTGCCAAGTCTGGACCAGTTTTACACATCTGTGTCCCATTTTCATCAGGCATCCCAGCTCATGAGCCCCAGAAACATCTAGGGAAAGACATTTACCATCTAGTAAATGTCTGGCTGCACAGACATCCCAGGTGGGGCCTGGTGCCCACAAGAGTCTTTTCCACTCTCTCTGTCCCCTCTGTAGACTCTGCTCTCACAATTTGGTCTGGGGACTCTTTCTGCTGCTGTTTCACTTTCTGCTAAAAGCCCACCAAGGCTGGCATCATGGTTTCTCTGGTTCACATCATGCCTTGAGTGGTCCCTGGATCTCATTTGGGGCCCACTATTCCCTCTGATGCCACAGATGGGGCAGTTTATCTGTATCTTCCTCCTAGACGGAACACATGGTCTTCAGCTAGAAAATCAGTCATAATGGCGATCACATACATGTGCCAGAAAGGAGTCTAAGCACTTTATGTGTATTAAATTTTTTAATCCTAATAGCCACCTCAATTATTAAGCTCCGTTTTACCAATGAGGAAACTAAGGCCCAGGGAAAGAAGCCACTTGCCCAAGGACACAGAAGATGAACTTGTAAAGACAGACTCTCAGAAGGAAGCCACGGCAGGGCCCCCAGTCACCACTCTCTGTGGATGACATCAGGGCTGCGAAGCTGTGCCTCACACTCCCCATGGCCGGGCCATTTGCTCCCTTAGGAAGGGGAAGAGTGGGTCTGGGCTGGGTCCTGGCAGTTCAGCAGTGAATGACCCAGGACTGCTTCCCTCTTGGATTCTTGGATCTATCGTCCTCACCACACATTTTCACCAACCCCCCCCCCCAAGGACCTTCCTCTGGAAACCAGGGGGCATTCCTGCACCTGTTGGCAAATGTAGGGCCCTCATGCCTCCTACAAGAGCTGGACACCCTCCTGCCCCATCAGAGCCATTACCACTTGGCTGGCTCAGGGCTGCTGCCATGAGCTACCCCTCCTGCCAGGCCAGACCATGCTCCCAGCCCCTCCTGTGCTTGCTGAGGCCTCTGGGAAGGGACCTGCACACAGGAGGCCCAAGAGGCCAAGACCCAGGCTTCATGCTCTGCACGCATGAGCAGTGCCAGCACGTGCTCCACACGGAACTGCTGTCTCTAGGGGACCTTAGGGTGGCAGGGACTGTCCAGATGATCTGCAGGTGGGAGCCCAGCAGGAGGCAAGCGCCTTTTGCATACATGTTCTCCCCACAGGCTCTGTGCATGGTCGGGCCGCAGGCCTGAGGACAGAGGCCTGTGTGGGCGAGGGGGCCCCCAGGACGCTTCCCCTCCTTCTCGCCCAGCCCCAGCCTCCTCTGGCCCCTGTTCCTCCATTGAGACCCTCCCGGGACCCAGAAACACTCACCAGCAGCCAGGAGAGATCAGTGGAGGCCACCAGGGACAGGCCCAAGGACGTGTTCACGGCCTCTGGGGGTGCTGAGAGGGCACACACACAGGGTCACACTCAAGGGCACACCCTTGTTTGGGGGGACACTCCGAGCTGGAGGCTGAGGAGGGTGCGGTCTGGTGTAGGAGGGTTGAAGGCCCTGATTCTTGGGGCCAAGTCACTCACTATTCAGCAAGATGGGCCGACACAAGCCGGTGGCAGCCAGGCAGTCATACAAACGTCCTGTTTTGTTGACTGCGACCACCTCCAGGGGGGCTCCCACCACGAGTCTGGAGGCACAACCAGGACAGACAGTCACAGGGGGGGTTGGGGCACAAGGCGCTTCGGGTGAAGAAGTGTCACGGGGAAGTGGGACGTCATGAGGGGAGCTCTTGGTTTCGGCCACGTGTGAGGCTATTAAAAATCAGGGCCCGAGTCTAACCCATGTATGTTGAAAGGCCATGTTGGGCTTTTTGTTTATTTGTTTGTGTATGTGTGTGTGTATACATAAATATATGTGTGTTTGTGTATGCAAATGGTTTGTGTGTGTGTGTGTGTGTGTGTGTATGTTTTAACATTCACCCAAAATAATACTATTCAGAACAAAAACAGCCTTTCCCAGCCACAGGTCAGCACAATTTGTTTCCTAGGAGCCATCGTTCGGAGCCACCCAAGAAATAGGTCGCCTCAAATAGAAAAAACGGAAAAATGTCCCAAAGCCATAAGCTTTTGAAACCAAATAGATAATTCTGTCATTAATTGGACAATTTAAATATAAGATAAACAATTTAAATGGGACCATTTTAAGCAGCTGTGTCAGAAGCCACATCTGTATCTGCAGTCATATAAATGCAACCATTTATTTGCAAAATTCCTTGAGAGGAGAGAATTTTTTAATTTGGAAAAATGTTCTCTCTACCAACAACCTCGCTACTCAGATGAGGAAACTAGACAAATACTAGTGTACTTTAACTAATTAGCCAAGCAAGTCTTGTTAAATTGTCATTTAACAAGATTCCTTCTAGAGAGCCATTTCTTTATGGAAACCTGAACTCCCTGTTTGTCTAAGGCTTGAGGATGAAACTGAATCAGATGCTGGAGATGTAGCCGTTTGGGACCTGCTGGCACAAATGTGTGAATAAACTTTTAGTCTTAGACTATTGATCTGCATGTCTTTCTTCACCCCAACCCATTCCTTAGACGTGGGCTCAGTCTTCTCGTATTTGGATAACAACTCAGCAGAAACGAGGAAAAACATTAACTTTGTAGCAATCAGAATAACATCCAATATATATTATTTACTTTACTGTAAATACTGGTGAACAGCAGTCAATCAAGAGTTTTATATTCATTTTTTAAAAAAAATAGGGCCCCAACACAAATTGGTGGTGATGGTAAGTGGGACAGAGGCTGTCTTTGGATTTGTTCGGTGTTGTATGATCAGGAGAGTCCCAAGGGAACCCAGGCGAGATGGGGCTGGAGAGGTTCTACATCTTGATCTAGGTGGTGTTTACCTGGGTACACACATATGAAAAATTCATTGAGTTGGATTTGGGATTTGTGCATTTCAGTCTCTGTGCTATATTTCAACACAAACAAACAAAGAAAAAAAAAACTCTGGCTCCTGGCACTTGCTTCCACATTCCCAGCCTGCCATCAGGGTGAGGAAGGAGGAGGGATGTACATTTAGAACTCAGTGACCTCTGTGTGCTCCCTCTTGGCCAAGTGAACTGTCCTGTGCTCTCAGGCTCATTGCCAATGCCACCTCCTCTGTGAAGTCTTCCTGGAATTCCCTCCTGGGTTTGAGGTCTCCCTTCTTCTGCCTCCCAGACTTTGGTTATTCTTGCTTCACACTGTGACTTCAACTCCTTGGGTCCCCGTCTCTGGGACCCAAGAATGTGCACTTCTGGAGGGAGGGCAGGTACATAATTTGCTGGTCCCAGTGCAAAATAAAAATGCGGGGTCTCTTGTCATTGGAAAAAAGTGTTTCCCCCTTTCTTCTGCAGTGCCTCCCTCTCTGCCTGTCCTGGTGTTTCCTATTTGCTATCTGGTGTTGCACTCCTTCATGCACGGGGATCCTCACAGGGCCATCACAGACCCTTAAGGACTGGGCAGGCTGGGCACGGCTGACCCTGTCCTTGCCCAGCTCATGCCAGGGGTCAGTAGTCAGTGGTGTCATGTACAGGCTCCTCGCCCATGCTGCCCTTCCTCCAGGGAAACTCCTGGGCTGCCACATGCAGCCACCTGCCTGCAGGCCAAGGGGGTGGAGCTGGGGAAGTGGGCGGAGCCTACCTAGATCTGCCAAACTGGACCACGCTCTGCCCAAAGCCGGCTCCATCCTCTTGGAAGACCATGGGCTGCTCCACATACAAGTTGAATCCATGATAAGAAGCCAGGACTGAGGAATTTGGGAAGGGGAGGTGAAAGGGACAGTCAGAGAAGCCCCTTCTCCTCTGGACCCCTGACTTCTTGGGGTCTTGATACCCACCCTGCATAGCCTCGGTTCCCCATCTGCCCGGGGGAAGGGTATTCTTTCCTTCTTTGTTTCCTGGTTGCCTTCTGTGTGGCTCCCATCTCTCACCCTCCGTCAAAAATAGTCAAATCACAATGCAACGGGCAACAATCCAGAGAAATGCCCCGTCACGGACACTTCAGATACATCCACAATCTGAAATCAGGCCAGTCACCTCCTGATAGCTTAGATCAGGAATGTCCTTTAAAGAAAAAGTGACCGTACGTTTACTGTCTAAACTGGGACCTTCTGAGAGTGGAAGGGGCACCATTAATAATTACACCAGGGATATTGGGACTGCCCCCGGGTCATCCACTTAAAAACTGTCGTGCCCCATCTTCTCGTTATGCAGAGACCCTAAGATCCAGATTGGGGAACAGACTTAGAATTCTGAGATTAATTATTTGTCATTATGTGTCCTCCATGTCCCCGTCCCTGGTGCCAGGCTCTACTACATCTCTCTTGTCTTGGTGCCTGGGACAGTGCCTGGCCCTTAGCAGGGGACATGTATTTGCTGACTGACCCAGAACTGCACAGCAAGTCACTGGCACAGCCAGGAGTCCAATTCACTCTCACCAACCTTGACTCATCAACGTCCCCCTTCCCAAAGGCTAAGCTAGAAAGCCTCAGGGAAGACCCCCTACATTTCAAGGGCTTTTTCCAAACCCCGCCCCTGCATTTGTCAACCCCAAACACAATCCATTGCTTGGAATTGGGATGTTCAGAATCATTAATTGGTGTGGGGTATGATAAAAAGGCCCTGGCTCATGGTAACAGGTGGTTTAAGAAGAAAAAGGTAAAAGGGCAGGGAAAGACAAACCCTTGATCCCTGCACATCATTCATCCTATGAAACTACAACTATGCAGCAATCTGTTACTAAAGGTAAAATTTACTAAATAAAGTTTAGAAATAATAGTAGCCCGACTCCCAGGGAGTTGGCTATTGGATCTATAAGGAAATGCAAAATAATAAGCATGCTAAATATACAGTCCCTTGATGATTATTATCCATAATAGCTAAAATGAAATTAAAAGAAAGCGTGGGTTGGGCCTTGATGCTAAACCAACCTCAGATTTAGGTGAGTCTGAGCTATGGCCACTAGCCTCAAAGACATACCTCAAGGAAAAAATTGTGCAGGATGTGAAGAACAACAGGCCCGGGGAATTCCCTGGAGGTCCAGTAGTTCAAATTCCGTGCATTCACAGCAGGGGGCGCAGGGTCGATCCCTGGTTGGGGAAATAAGATCCCATCTGTATCTCCCAGGCCATTGCTAAATGGGTGGTAACATTTCAGACTGCTGGATTCGTCATCAAAAACTCTGATCTGTCCATTATGCTAGAGAACCCCTGGTCCCTTTCCCTGTCTCTGGTTAACAACACAAGTTTGGAGAACTTTGCCTCCAGGCTTTATGCAAAGAAAGGGACACAAAACAAGGGTCATAAAAAATTAAAAATTGAATTAAAAATAAAAGGAATAAAACTGCCTGTATTGTCTACATACCCCTAACATTTTGTTGGCCTTCATGACTGTCACATTTCCAGTTCTGAGCCATAGATTCAAATGGAAATTATCAGGAGGCATTCATGATTCAAAATTAGCTCCCTTTACTAGATTCCTACTTCCCTGGTTATGCATAAATGCAAATGAGGAACCTCTCCTTAACTACTGACAATATTACAGAATCTGCTGCAATGGCAGTAGCTGTCCAACAAAAATTCTTATACTTTTTCCGGCCAAAGTTGTGGAGGGTTTTTTCCCCAAAGTTGTTCTTGGTAATAGGATAGCCCTTGATTACCTTTTAGCTGAGGAATGAAGTATGTGTTCCATGGCCAACACCACCTGTTGCACCTGGATTGACACTTCTGGGAACGTTGACACCCAATTACATAAGATCACTGAGCAAGCCACTTGGCTTAAAAAGATGACTCCTTCAGCAGGGTCATCTTTGACTTATTTGACTTTGATTGGTTTGAGTCTTAGGAACCATAGTCCAAAGTGCACTCCAGACACTGGGCATAATCCTGCTTATTTATAATCTTAATGCTCCCCGAGATGCATTGTATTCTCTCAAAAGCTTTAAGTGCACGGTTACAGCTGTTAACCACCAAGCAAATGATCTCCCCAAGACTGGGACATCTAAAAAGGAAGAAAGAGAATGACTGACTTAAAGATTGTAAACTTGAAGCTGTGACCTGTAAATATCACAGGGATTAAGCAAAACTGTTATGACCTATGGACACTACACAAATGACTGACAAAAATTGGAGAACTTCAGAGCAGTAGCTGAGAGTGGCACTAATGCCTTAAAATTTTTCTCACATCTTTCAGCTAAGCACAGAGTCTGATCAAAAGGGGAGAATCATTAAAAAGGAACAACAGGCCCAAAATGGAGTCACTTGTGCTAAGCCCCACATCAACAAACCAAGACTTAATACCTAACCTAATAGCAGTTTCAACATTTCCCAGGAACGTAGTTTTAACCAGTCAGTCTGGAATTTTATGGTCAGCGCCAGTGAGGTGCCACACGGGCCCTTCCCATCCCCCAGAGGAAGATGAGGTAATCCACTCTCTGCCTAGAAAAGCCTTCCTTTTAGTACAGCTCCTCAGAGCTCCTCTCTACTTGCTAGATGGGATGTTGCCCAAATCATGAATGGTTCAGTAAAGACAATTAGATCTTTAAAACTTATTCAGTTGAGGGACTTCCCTGGTGGTCCAGTGGTTAAGACTCTGCACTCCCAATGCTGGGGGCTCAGGTTCAATCCTTGGTCAGGGAACAAGATCCCATGTGCTGCAACTAAGACCTGGTACAGCCAAATAAATATTTTAAAATAAATAAATAATAAAATTTATTCAGCTGAAAAAAAATTTTTTTAAACAAGGGACAACAGAAAGTACCTCTAAGATCCCTGATCATGAAGAAGGTAGTCAATGTGAAGGAAGGGCAAAACCAAGCAACTATTAAAACCAGGGAGTAGAGTGTGAAGGAGTTGTTTCATTTTGTGAATTGATATTATCAGCTTCCTGAGGAAACTTTACTAAAATGGATTGTGAGAGTAGTTAATTTGGGGACTGGTCACTGGTTGAGTGCTGCAGAGTAGAAGAGCAGGTTTGGGTTGATACAGGACACACAGCTCACTATAGAACAATCACAGATGGCTATATGTGATCCAGACACACACGAGGTTATTCCTGAGGGCTCAGCCAGCCTGGTGGACTGGAGAAAACATCTGTTAACCCTGAGAAGGGAGATTGCCCATCACCCGCTATGAATGCCAAGTGGAACACCCCAAATGAAGCAGCTGATATGCTTCATATGTAAGCCATGTGGGACGGGCTTTGTGATGACTGAGATATTTACCTGATGAATATGCCCATTACCCAGGACATGGTAAATGCTGTGGTTAAGGGGTCCCCTTTCCCATAGGCACCCCATATAACCCTATTTTTGCAAAATCAAAGAACAGTGCAGGAAGCTTTATCGAATTTCCTGTCTCAGCTTCCCCTCATAGGTCTTACAGATGTAACCAAGCAAAGGGCTCATGTACCCAAGCGCAGAAAACCAAACTATGACAGCAGGTGTTTGCAGCGAGGTAAGGACTTACTGCAGGGTGCCAAGAAAGGGAATGGGAGACAAGCCTCAGATCCACTCCAACTTGATCTTTGAACTAAAGGTCTTTTGGGGTTTTTTTAAGGTGAGGAACAAAGAGGCTGGGATTAATCATTTCTTATGACATTTCTTAATCATAGTTTTGGAAGTCAAGATGTCTCTGATGTATGATTCTCTGACCAGGTGGTCCATGGCTTGGGAGTCTGTGAGCTTATCTTACCCCGAAGAAACAACCTGAGTCTGTACGTTAATGATGATATCTATAAGAGCAATTTTACTACATTAAAGACTTTATCGACAACAGCAAAATTTTAGTCATCTGACTCTCGTTGGCTAGTGCTCAGTTAGCACAGAATTGAGGTTACAGGGGACAAGAAGGGGAATAAAGTTTTGCATAAAGGGACTAATCATGAACTCGGTAAGGGAACTTGGTTTTAGGAGAACTCAGTTTCACAGATGGTAATAAAAACATTAAGTTAATTAACAAGAGAATGCAAAGAGGCCGAGGGGAGACTCAAAGGACTTCCCAACAGAGTGGAAATTTTTGAATGGTTATTAAGAAATAATGTGAATAAGCAAATATTGATAGGAGCAAAACAAAGAGGAAACAGAAAGGGGAGAGTCATGAGACCCGTCCCAGCAGGAGGGAAATTTTTAGATGATTTTGGAGAAATTGAAAAAGTCAGCAGCTATATTTGTCTCGAAACATTAAACATAATTTTTTCCATTTGTACAGGGCTAATGCACTGTGTTAAATAGGTAACGTCTTATCTACATGGGTTTGATTACAGAAACTAATAAAGTATTCTCTAAATAATGAAAAAAAAAAAGAAAAGTAAAGGTCAGAATGCAGAAATTACAGTGAGAAACCTGGCCAGTCATCGTTTGGGACAGTGGTTAGATTAATCAGGTTAAAGATTGGCAAAAGCGCCTTGCTTCAGTCCCTCACTGGTGACCAAAAGACTTTGGCACAAGAGTGGGCAAAGTGGTCAGAGGGTGGAGAAAAGTTTCCAGGACTCCTTGATACAGAAGCCACACCTATTGGTGAAGCCCCTGCATGGGCAACAATTAGATCGAGAGAATGTAAACATGTAATGATTGATAGGATTATGAAAGTTGGAATGCTTAAACAGGTTATACATAAAGAATTTGTGTCTCCTTTTATGGGAACGGATATTATCTTTGGTTGTGGAACACTTCCCCTACCCAGTATTGCAAACCAAAACCTCTGGGTGAAGTCCTAATGGAGGCTACAGTTAGAAATGTAAGGTAAAAATTTGTAGGAAGATTGATATGTTCCAACAGTCTTTATAGTGGTTGCATTTCTTTTACTTGGTTGTATTATGAGGGTGGACATCTACTCTCACAGGGGAGTATTTCCCCTACCTAGTATTGTGTAAAACAGAAGGCATGTAAATCCGCCCTTCCAGCAATGCTAATTGGACATGCTAAATGGGAATCAGGAAGATTCCCTGAGCTCACACATTGTAGAATAGAAGCTGGAGTGTTGGTGCAGACAAATTCTCCCTGTGATAGCCCTATGTGAGATAGCCCTGCATGGAGCACAGGCTGGGACATATGGCAAAGCCTATGAGCAATGCCTACTGGGACTTAGGACTGGAGAGTTGAAACACTCTAATGAAGATGGCAGTGCCCAAAAGAGTTCCATAGTAAAATGGAAATTGCTTATATAGGGTCTTATTTTGGGGAGAATGCAAGGAGGACATAGATACCAGCAGGGAGCCTTTTCCCCGCTAAGACTGACTCTGGAACTGTGTGAGGATTTGATGGATTCTATTGTCACTTGGTCAGTGCCCTATAAACGACTCTCCTCTGACAGACAAAGAGCTACTTGGTTTGTAGATGGCAGTTCCAAGTAAATGGACGACATTCTGATTGCAAGGTCACCAATCTGATTGAAGGAGGTAAAAAGAGATCAGCCTGGTGTGCTGAATTGCATGCTGTTTTCCTAGCAGTGATGGAAGAGTTGAACAGTGGTAAAAGCCCCTACGTTTGGGTTTTTAATGACTCATGGGCCGTGGCCAATGCCCAGTCCATTTGGTCAGGTGGGAGGTTAATGGAAACCTGACCTGTTAAAGGGATGCCCATAAGGGGCGCAACCCTATGGAAATCGGAGGAGTGCATTAAATTAGGACATGTCTATGCCCATCAGAACTCCCTTCCAGGTTTGGAAAGTGACTGGAATTAACAAGCAGACACTCCCACATGCTCTCTCATTTTCTTTTTTTTAATATATTTATTTATGGCTACATTGGGTCTTTGTTGTTGTGCTTGGACTTTCTCTTGTTGCAGCGAGCAGGGGTTACCCTTCGTTGCAGTGCACGGGCTTCTCATCGCGGTGGCTTCTCTTGTTGCAGAGCACAGGCTCTAGGCATGTGGGCTTCAGTAGTTGTGGCGCGCAGGCTCTAGAGCACAGGTTCAGTAGTTGTGGCACACAGGCTTAGTTGCTGTGCAGCATGTGGGATCTTCCCAGAGCAGGGATCGAACACATATCCCCTGCATTGGCAGGTGGATTCTTAACCACTGCTCCGCCAGGGAAGTCCCCCCACATGCTCTCTTGAGATGGCCCCTTGGGTCCAGAAATGAGGGGACATGGGGGCACTGCAGCAATGCAGAGATGGGCTGAATCTAGACGTGTTCCTTTTGCACCTGTTCAATAACAAAAATTCAAACAAGTAAATTTTAAAGATCTAATTGGCTTTATAAAATGACTCATGAATTGGGCAGCATCTCATCTAGCAATAGAAAGGAGCTCCATCAACCTGCAGGAAACAAAAGGTCTTTAAAGGTAGAGAGGGAACAGAAAAAAGGAAATTATCAGCAAAGTAAGCATTGTTTTAGGCAAGGTCATCCTTCTAAGTGGGAATGGAAGGGGTTTATCAGCAGATTTCTTCCTTGTGCTGCCCAGGAAATTCCAGGTTTGCTGGCTAAAGGTGGCATTCCTGGGGAAGATTGAAACTGTAATTAGTTATGTATTAAGTCTTGGTTTGCTGACATGGGAACTTAACAAAGGTTACTCCATTTGGGGACCACTGTCTCCTTTTCATCACACTCTCTAAGGTACAAAATGTCAATAGGAACTGTACTGTCTTCCAGCAAAAGAGACAGAGACTGCAGGCGGTTAGAGACTGCAGATTCCCTGGTGGGAAGGCCCTGGACATAGCTGTCAAGTCAGACTGATTCTCGTAGCCCTGGGGGCTGCAGATGGATCCTGACAGGAATAGACACTGACTCTGGAATGGGCTTTGCTTACTTGGTGGTAGATGCAAATGCTTAGAGCATGACGAAAGAACTGGAAGAGAAGATATTATACCAATATGGGTGGCTAACCATCATTTCCTCAGACCAGGGAACTCACTCTAGAGCCTATAATGTCCAACAAGGGGCAGGGAGATATCCTCCTTGGAGTACTAGTTTGATAGAGAATTGGAACTGACAGTTAAAGCATTGGTTGTCTAAAACAGAGTGGGGGTGGGGATAAAGGCATGAAAAGCTGGCTCACATGCCTTCACAAGTGTGTACTCACATCCAACACAAAAACAAGTGGGGCTAAAAGAGTGTCCCTACTGGATATATTTCTCCATTTTTTTGGTGGACCTGTTACAGAACTGAACTTGAGTCTGCTCACCCGCTACACAGCAAAGCCAGTCTACTGGTTATGGTGAAGGAATATTGCAGGGCACCAAGCAAGGAGAATGGGCAGCTCATGCTCAAAAGACCTGAGCTCCCCAGTGGCTTTCAGGGAAGGGTTTTTAAAGGTAACACTTGGCGTGAGGGGGTGCAGCTCCTGCACTTTCTTCTGATTGGTTGGTGGTGAGGTAACAGGGTGATGTTTCTGGAATCTTAATCATCAACCCTCTGGTTGCAGCCAGTCTGGGATCTACGCGCTTGCAGTCAGCATGTAGTTAGCATCCTCCACCTGGGTAAGAGTCTTAGTTTCTGCAGAACAACTCAAAGACATGTGTCAGATCATTATGTATGTTCCTTGAGGAGGAACTAGGACTCTGTTTAATCACTGAACTATTGTTTAAGCTATCGTTACTTTTCTTGCTTGCCTACTTTTCCTTTGTAGCTGCATTCCCTCACTTCCCTAATTAGCAACTGCTTGAGTCTGCTCTTTGAAACTCAGGGAAGTCTTAGGAGACGAAAGCTTTCTTTTTACAAACAAGAAATGAGGGACTCAGAGGGGCTTTTGTACTTGGGAAGGCCCCCACAGGGTCCTGCTTGGTTTCAGATCTGGGGAAAGGAGGTTAGGGAAGGTGCTGTTATTCTCTCTTCCTTGCATCACTTCAACTTTTTTTCTTTCCTCCCCTTCTTGATGCACTGGTTATAAGACCAGGGCTGCAACTACAAAGGCAGGAAATGGAGGTGTCCTAAGCAAGAAACTCTGACTGTGTTTTTAACCTTTATGTTGGAATTCCTAAGGGTCTGATGGGGCAGTACATACCTTCACCCCATCTGACAAAATTGGGGCTAACAATAAATACAGCTATATTGCCTGGTGGTAAAGATAGCCCACGGGTTCTGCACCTGTGTAACCCTACGTTTTCTGAATAGGAGTGGATTGAAGGGGAGGTATTTGCTACACAAGTACTGCTGGCTGCAATCTAGACCAGCACAGTGGCCAAACTTAATGTCTCTTCCAAAGGTGGAAAAGTTTGGGTATAAAAGGAGAGAAGGAAAAATAGTAGTTCTGGGTGAAGGAATGAATAAATGGGTTATGTAACAAGGGAAACCTAATATTACATCAACACCTCCAAAGGGGCTCAGAGCAAGAGATGATGTTGTCTCTTAGCTCAATTATACCAAAGGCCTGAAAGGGTGAAGGCACGTGTTGCTGACTCCACTTCTGCTTTTGGAGCCTCACAATGTTAAATGGAAGCCTGAGAACCTGAGTGGCCTCACCCTGATAGGCTTTTTCATACCATAGGACGATGGACTGGACTGTTACCAGTAGCTGCTAGTTATCAATAGGGATTCTAGTAATATACCAGTACTTCTGACTTTTCTGGTTGTTTTACTAGAAGAGAGCCATGTTGGAAGACCAGCGGTTGGACTGCGATATTATGGTCTACAATAAGAAATACATATTTGGTCATGGCCCCTGGCACAGAGCTTCTAAAACTCTTGGAATTCAGTGATGCGAGTGGCAGAGGTATCTTTTGTTATGTTAATGAGGTGACTTTTGGAAAGCACCTAAGGATGGGGGCTGGTTGCCAGTAGAGTGGACCAAGTGATTACAGGGTTGGAATTTTCAGCCCCACCGAGAGGGGAGAGGGGCTGGAGATTGAGTTCAATCACCACCGGCCAATGATTTAATCTACATGCCCAGGTAATGAAGCCTCTACAAAAATTCAAAAGGACGGAATTTGGAGAGCATCCGGGTTGGTGAACACGTGGAGATTTGGGTAGACGGATGCACTCAGAGAGGTCGAACACTGTACCCTTTCCCCAAACCTTGCCCTCTCTTCCATCTGGCTGTTGCTGAGTTACATCCTTTTATATTAAACCAGTAATCCAGTGAGTGAAATGTTTCTCTGAATTCTGTGAGCCACTCTAGCAAAATTAAGCAAACCTCAGGAGGCGGGATGGTGGGACAGTCTAATCTACAGCCTGCTGGTCAGACGCACGGGTGATAGCCTGGATTTGCAATCAGTGTCTGAAGTGATGGCGAGAAGCAGACTTGTAGGACTGAGCCCTTCACCTGTGGAATCTGATGCTCTCTCTGGGTAGTGTCAGAATTGAGTTAAATTGCAGGACACCCAGCTGGTTCCGAGAATCGCTTGGTGATATGGAAAACCACACACACACACACACACACACACACACACACACACACGCACGCACGCACACCAAACTGGGGTGCTCAGAACCGTCAAAGCTATACTTAAAAAATAATTAAACAAGGGTGCACCTGCCCGCCCCCCCATGGATGCCACAACTGTTGGACTTTGGGGGCCCAGCCTAGGGCAGTGCTGCGGGGCCGCTGATCCCGAGTGCTCTTATTGACTGTATGTATGGACCACCCACCCTCCAGCCCGGGGCTGCTCAGGCCTGGTTGCCTTCATGGAGGAATCCTCCCCAGGAGCGCAGAGATGGGTGCTGGAACCTTAATTCCTCAGCCTCCTGGGATTCGGGCAGCCAATGCTCTCTGTCTCAAATACTGTGCTGTGAGTTGTTTCAATAAAGAGCCCCCACGGCTGAAAAAAATAATTAAACAACACATTTAATATTCTCTTCAAATCAGTGTGAGGGAGGATATTTTTACAGCCTTTCACCAGAATGATCTGTGCTTGCCTCAGTAACAGAGGCACGGACACAGGTCCCCACAGCTTAATTTCCGCATCCGGTGGGCTTTTTTCTTCTTCTCCTGCTATTTATTTTGATTGAACAAGAAAATCCTAATTCGAAACTATAGGTCGATAGAATGGCTGCATGTGTTGACAGCTGTGCATGATAATTCTAGATTTCCAGATAAAACATGAACACCTAAAGTCATAAAAGTCTCTCAGGTGACTTTTATTTTTATTTTATTTTTTATTTATTTATTTTGGCTGTGCCGGGTCTTAGTTGTGGCACGTGGGAGCTAGTTCCCCAACCAGGGATTGAACCTGGGCCCCCTGCATCGGGAGTGTGGAGTCTTACCCACTGGACCACCAGGGAAGTCTCTCTCATGTGACTTTTAGAGTTTCATCAGGTGCTAAGTTGATGAACATTCCAAAGAGGGGAGCTTGAGTGTTGGGATTTAGGAAGAGTAGCACTGGATTCCTAGCTCTCTCTTTGATTGCATTTCCTCAGACTCTGTGCTCTGCTACAGCGTTAAGATGTAGTTTTGAATCATGCCCACCACGGTATTATTTGTTATTTGTTTTTCTCCGATGAGTAAAGAACATCTTGAAGTCGGGGCAAACACAAAAGTGCGTAACACAATTTGGTCTTAAGAAATCCCAGTGGCTTTTCCTTCACCTTGAAAATTGTGATATTTTGGCCTTAGGTTTAAGCTATTTAAGATACTAAATAATATATTGCTGAAATGAGAAACTTGAACAAACCACTTGAAATTTTAAAACTGGGTTTATGGTCGTCATCAGAGTCTGATAAAAATTCTTTGTCTCATTAGCCGTTTACAAATCGCATGGGGGCTTCCCTGGTGGCGCAGTGGTTGAGAGTCCGCCTGCCGGTGCAGGGGACGCGGGTTCGTGCCCCGGTCTGGGAAGATCCCACATGCACGGAGCGGCTGGGCCTGTGAGCCGTGGCCGCTGGGCCTGGGCGTCCGGAGCCTGTGCTCCGCAACGGGAGAGGCCACAACAGTGAGAGGCCTTCATACCGCAAAAACAAAAAAACAAACAAACAAACAAAAAAATCGCATGGAATTGCAATGGAATGCTACTGTACAATAAAAAGGAGTGAAATATTGGTACCCACAGCAATATGGATGAACCTCAAAATCATTATCCTGAGAGAAAGAAGCCTAACAAAAAGTAGCAAATCCTGTATGATTCCATTTACAGAAAATCTTTTAAAAATGCAAAACTAACATATAAGGACAAAAAGAAAATCAGTGGTTGCCTGAGATTAAAAAGAGGCATAAAGTTGGGAAAACTGGATCTCTACATGCAAAAGAGTAGCAAGGGCAATCCAGCATCCTTGGCAATGTACCATCCCACTCGGGCACTATAACTGAAGGGTTCGTTGTTAGGGCTCATATCTGGGCTACAGCATCAGCTTCCTCATTGCCAAGGGTGTTGGCGCCCTCTGAGCCGGGACATGGAGGACAGTGAGGGCTGACTCAGGCTCTTGCAGGCACACCCAAATGTTTTTCCACATATCCTGACCCCACAAGTGCTTATTTATGATCATCCGCCCCTCAGCTTCCCATTTTCTAAGCTATAAGGTTAATCCCTTTAGAACAGCCCAAATGTAAGTGCAAAGTGTTAACGGCCAGAGCTCATGACTGATCACCAGGCAAACCTCTCTGAGTTCAGCCCACTGGTGCACCCCAGCCAGACCCATCTGTATACCAGGCATCAGCAGGCGTCTCCCCCACTCCCTCCTTACAGGCCACAGAGGCAGGATTAGGGGCAGGAGAATTTGGAGGACAGGGTGTCCCTCTGCTGCGGACGGGTGAGCCCTTTTGTCAACGTGAGAGTTAGCGCCAGGCAGAGGTGGGTCGGTGACACATGTTGTCAACCTTCCCCGTCAATAGGAAGGGAGATTCTTACCATGATTGCTGTTCCTTCATGAGAGACTCCACTTGGACGAGTGCTGTGTGCACTGCTAGGAGCTCGTGCTATATGCAGGTTTATTGAGTTTCTACACCCTTCTAGAACTGGGACCAAAATCCTAGGGGTACTCCCTCCTGTTGTCTCTGAGGCTGTGCCAAACTCATACCTCCCAGAGTCACAGACGCATCTAACTCCAATGGTAGTCCTGCTTGGGGGACGCCTAAAGCTTTAATCTGCTTCACTAGTGTCTTGCCTTCTCAAAAGCGGCTTGTTGCTCTGATCCCCTGTACCACACGTGCCCTTCCTTTATCAGGCAGTATAAGGGATGGAGGCACTGTGCAGGGTGAGGAATACAAGTCCTCCAAACCCCAAATCCTACAGACACTTGTGCTTCCTTCCCATTCTTAGAGGTTGGATAGACTTGCACCTCATCCATCACAGCTTCTGGGACAGTGTGCCCCTTCCCCCAACAAAGGAGTCCCCAAAACTTTACGGCAGTGCCTGGGCCTTGAATTCTCTGTGGGATCACCACCCATCCTCTCCCTCACACATGTTCCAGCAAAGTCTGCAGAGTGTCCTGAGCAGAGGCAAGTCTTCCTATGTTAATATTCTATCATCAGTGTAGTGGGCCCGTTTTACTAACGTGGGGAAGGAGAACAGGAACAGGTCTCGGGCTACCATCCCATGACATACGGTGGGGCTGTGCAGGTAGCCTTGGGGAGCACTAGAAAGGTTCACTGTTGCCCCTCCCACGTGAAGGCAAATTGATCTTGAGACTCAGTGACCAAGGGTCTACTGGACCTCTTGTGTGAAGGCCTTTTATATGCCTTTATGTACTCTGTGGGTTCCTGTTACTTGCAGCCAAAAGCAATCTTCTGTGGAGACATTAACCTCACTGCTGGTTCTGTAAGCGTCTTCGAAATTATGTGACTCGCACGTGCTTTTGCTATCAAAGCAACTTTGATTTATGCCACTGGAGTTTTTCTGTCTTCTCTGTCTTCCGTGATGAAATTAATTGATTTTAGATGGGAAAGTGATATGTTGCAGTTATTCTAAGAAACCTCTGTTGCTTTATGTGAGAGGTCATTATACTTTGTTTGAAAATGACACAAAAGCTTTGATAGTTACATGGTACGATTTGACAAAGTTTCATAATGGACAACAGCCTAGGAACAAACAGATACCTGACCCAATAAAATCCAGTTTTCAGCTGGTATATTTTCTAGATAGATTTTAATTTTTTAGCTCATAATCACTCATCCCAGCATTCATGCATCCTTATACTCAATGTGCACTAGAAACTTGTTCAGTACTGATTTTGATGACATTATTCTAAGTTGCAGCAATTATGTTTTATTGATTTAATCACAACTTTTATGCTTCAATGAATAATTTTTGAGACATTGATCCTTTTTTTTGATTTGGAGATATAATACAATTAGATAGCAATCCTGAAAAAATGCAAATATAAGGCAGGGGAGCAATAAATCATGAAGGAAAATTATGTAAAAATAGCACCCATTGCCTGCATGTTAGACAAGAGCCCCCTGCAGTCCTTGGAGTCCAGGGACAAGCTTTAGGAACACAATTGTTAAGGGTATAACAGGATTTCTGTGAAAGTCACCAGGTTCAGATGTGTGAGATACATGGGTTTAAAACTGCTTCTTGCTTTTTTTTCCCTCTAAAACATAGCACTTAGGAGACCATTGGAGACTGCCACAGGTTCGTGGAGCACCTTTTGAGAAATAATACTCTAAAGCCCAATCCTCATAAAGTCTAAATGGAGCCCGGCTTGAGACAATTTCATCATAATTGGTCCTTCTGAGTTCCCAAAGCTTCCAAATCCTAAAGGGTTTTGGACCCTGTGATGGATGGGGGAGATAGTTTTGGGACAGAAGGGGATACAGTTGACCATGTCACCTCAAGTCACATGGTTAACTGCCTCCCCTTCTGCTTTTCTAACTAAAACGTCCACGTGGCCCAGGCACCTCGGTCGTGGCAGCAGTGGGATCTCTCCAGGGCAGGGAATGGCCTTCTGTGTGTTGACTCCCGGGTCAGCACCAGGCACCACTTTGAGCGTTATGCTGAGATGGGCGGCATAATAATAAGAATGACCTTATTGGGGGCAGCACATCTCTGATAGAGGACTTCAAAGTGCTCTCCAATCACTAACCATATGCAGACAATGTTCCATTCAATACATCCCAGGGTTTTTAAGAAACATCTGTGTATTGGTTCACAAGCTCAAGAGTTCAGAAGTTACACTGCGAGTAATGGGAAGCCACTGAAGATGGATGAGGATGAGAGCCTGGTTCAGAACTGTATTTTAGGAAGACCATCGATGGTTAATGGATGAAGGGAGACTGGAGCCTGAGGCTATTGTCCATCTATTTCTAGGTAGAAATTCCAAGTCAAGTCCTCAGGAGAGGCACGTCAGGGATCCTGTCCTGGGATTTCCAGCTGGAGCCTTGACAAGACCAATGGCCCTTCCCAGGCTAGGTGCTTTGTTCAAACACACTGCATCCTCCCGAAGAGAGAAAGCAGCCTGATGCCAGCTTCCCTCAGTTGGAATGTTCTTCCCCTCAGGCCTGACTTGGGTGAAAGTAAGAAGGCCAGGGAACCTCTCAGGGAAGAGAGCAGATCCAAAGGAGAGCAGGAGGTAGTTTCTTACTGGGCAACTTGGGGGTCTCCTGTCCCATTTTCTGGAGCAGTCTGTCCATTTGCTCCCTCCATCATTTCCTTGTACTGACGTTTGAAGAAGCCAACCTGTTGGGGAGGAAGGAGAAGAAAATCAGGAAGTCCAGTGGAAGAGAGGAAAAGAGGTGATGGGGAGGGGGAGCAAGCACCATTTCTGGAACCCTCCTATGTTCCAGCACTGCACTAGGAGCTTTATATAAATTGTGTCATTTAGACTTTGCCACAGTTCTGTGAGCTGGGTAGAACCACCTTCAGAATGAGAAACCGAGACCGAGCATGGACCAAGCACATGCCAATGGTCAAGGAAGGAATCAGTGGTGGTGGCAACATCAAATCCAAGGCTGTGCTCTCATGTTCCAATTTGTGTTTAAGGGAAACATGTAAAGAGGTGGAGAAGAGTGAAAAAGAAATGGAGACAGATTAGAGGAGGCTTGAGAATCAGATAGAAAGACATGGGGTCAACTGGGGACTGGTTATGTCACAGGTGGGAAGGGATCTCTTACATGCAGTGACTTAGGAAGAATGTGTGCCTGACTCCATGGTGAGTCTTTCTTACACTGTAGAAAGTGTGGTACCAAATGCTGGTGGTGTCAGGAGTGGGATGAAAACACTCACCTTGTACAGTATGGCTGTGATGAGAGCCAGCAGCAGCAGTCCTCCCATGGAGCTGCCCACAATAATGGGGATGGGGTTATAGACCTCAGACTTCTCCAGCACCAGCTCCATCTGGAGTGGAGATGACTCCATCAGAAAGTATCAGGACTCTTGCTATCCCAGACTCTTCCCAGGTCCCCTTTAACTCCCTCCCCTTCTTCATCAGGCTCTGCTCCAAGAAGTGAGATACAGAAGGATTCATGGGCTAAGGGACAATTGTCCTGCCCAGGGACCTCCATCCTTCCTCTCTCCAGGCTTGCAAGCCCCCCACTCAGCATCACAGATTTAGCATCAGGAGCTCTCTGACCAGCCTGGTCACTGCCTACCACACGGTCACTACCTGGGCTCTCAAAAATGCCTCCTGTCCTGGAAGCTGGGAATACACGGATCTGTTGAACGTGATCTCAGCTACACTCACAACCAACACCTTCTTCTGCAGTGTCTGCAAAAGAGAAGGGGAGGCTGGGAAATAGCTCTGGGGAGGGCTTGGGGTTAGAGAAATGCCCTGGCTTGAGGTGGGCACAGACACATCAGGCCCCACCTGAGTCTGGGAGGGGACACACCTGGCTGACCCAGCCGAAGCTGAGATTTCCTTTCAGGATGAAGTCAAGTTCCTCCTGGACACCGAAGGAGCGGATGTCACAGCGGAACCTCAGGCAGGCAGCAATAGAGCAGTCCTGGGGAAGAGAACTGGCATCAGGCCCGAGAAAGGTGGGTTTGAAGGTAGAAGACCACATTCAGCTGTCTGATTTGAGGGGAGCAGTCACATCTGAGCTCAAGCAGGCTGTTCAACAGACATCCATCTAAGGTAACATGCATTCCTGAATTAAATTCCTCTGAAGTGTGGCTTCCAGTGGGGGACAGCCCAGAGCCCTCTCACCAGGACAGGCTTCTTCTGAAAGTGGGTCAGGAAGTCGGATTCTGTGGGCACTGTTCTCTCTGAAGAGCACTGAATGGATGGGTTCTAGGAAAAGACACAGGGAGAAAGCATGTGATGGGGTCATCAGGGATTCATGAGGACCAAGGAATCCGGGGAGAGGGCATTAGTGGAGGAGCCATACAGTCTTTGAGTACCTGAGGGTGGAGGACCTCCATATCCTCCCACACGGTCAACCGGTTCAGCTCCACGGGCACTGAGAAGTCAATGCTGACAGGCAGGTCCCTGTGTCCCAGGTTGTTCACCTGCACGGAGGACAGTGAGGGCAAAGGTCATGTCGAGCCCCACATCCCTCCCGAATCTCTGGCTCCAGGGCCCCTGCCCCAGCCCACGCTCCTGAGTCACCGTCACGTGCCTGGTATCTGTGCTGAGCCCCGCTGCTTTCCTCCTCCTCAGAGGCTGAGAAGTTGAGGTACTTGGTGGATTGTTCATGGCTGAGGGGAGAGGAGGCGTGGGCGGATGGGAAGTTCCGTTAGGGCCTCCTAAGGAGGCTCTGGCTGGGAGCATGACAGGACAGGTCGTCAGAGGCCCCTGGGGTGGTCTGGAATGAGGTCTGTGGCTGATCTGGGGTAATGGGAGGGTTTAGGGAATAGGGCTGGACTTCAAGCTGCGTGCAAGGTTCTTGCAGAGGTTGCCCACATAGGAGACCGCCAAGGCGGCTGGGCTGGGGGTGCGGTGACAGGGACTGAGAGCTCTGACCCGGGGGGAGCGGGGGCCAGGGTCTGTCCTCTCTGCGCCTGGGTCTTCCTTCCAGGCCTTCATGGACACGGAGGATGCCGGATGGGCAGGTAGGACACAACACAGGTTTAGGGGGACTCAGGCGGATGCTGTTGACAAGTGTCTACTGGACCTGCCCCTTCTGGTCTCCCAGAGGCCTTCCCTGGGGCCCTTCTCTCCTGTTTCCTCAGCTTTTCAAGCCCGCACCCTCGACCATGAAAATGCAGTGTCCTAACCACTGGACCATCGGGGAATTCCCTCCTCAGCTTTTCTAGACCTGAGGTTTGGAGGTGAGGGTGGCCCCAACACAGACTCTTCCCTGGGTCTTAGTGTAACAACACCTTGAGGCTGCCTAGGCCCCTCTGGAGACCCAGTGGCCAGCCTGGCCCCTCGCTGGGTGGCTGCTCTCACTTCTGCCCCACCCCCCTGCCCCACTCTACTCTTTGCATACCTGCCCTTTACCTGTACCATTCAAATTCTAAGCCCCACTCCGATTCCAAAGTCTCATCCCTCCTCTGTGAGGGGCTCAAACACCCCAGCCTTGTCCTGGGGGCCCCTCGGAGTGCCCCGACCCACAGAATCACAACTGTAGAATACAAGTGTAGAGTCACGCACACCTAGGCATGGCATGTCCTGCTTGTGGGTCCCCTGCAAGCAGGTGTGATAACCCCGGTGCTCACACCAGCAAGCAAGCTCCGAGCTGACAGCTGCCTGGGCTGCTGAGAGCCCCCAGTGTGCAGGTGTGAAGGAGAGTGTGAAACCCTGGGCAGAAGGAGGTAATCCAAGGAGGCCCGTGGGCAGAACTAGCAGGGGAAGGTACCCAGGCTAAGCCATGTGGGCCTGTTTCACACCACGAGTGTGTGGATCTCACAAAGGCAGGGGCTTATGTCTGGTGTTGATTACACATAATAGGGGCTCAATAAATCTTTGTTGAATGACAAATGAATTTATGGAAAGTAACCACAGCACTGTGCCCGGAACATAGCAGATGCTAGGAAGGTATTTGTGGAAGGAAGGGATCTGCTCAAGCTCTTGGCTTGACTCCTTAGTGTCAAATACCGTGTGTACCCCTCTTTGGGCAGCATTTAAGCCCTTTTCCTTTCATCCAGCTTTTCCCTGATCCCCAGTCTCTGCAGCCAGCAGGTCACTTCCCCCTGTCCTTCCCAAAGGAGACTGGGAAAAAGGGGAGGGGTGGTTCTAAAAGCCCTGCAGAGTGTAAATCTGTTCCTTGTGGTGAGGAATTGTCCTGCCCAGATGCCAAGGCTAAAGCGCAGTGCCATGGACACTTCAATGTTTAGCTGAAGCCTCCCCTGCCAGAAGACCCTAGTGTCCCCTCGCCCCCTTGAAAACTCAGGTAGCCTCAGGAGACAGAACTACAGGGAGGCCCCTGATGAGATTCTTCCTTGAATCAGGATAACCTTGCTCCCCAAAAAGGCTGTAAGAACCTTGAAAACAGGGTCACATCTCGTATGTCTTAGGGATCCCGGGACAATCTTGAGGCTTTTAAGAAAGGCTCCTGAGAACTGAAGCCTCTGTTAAACGTAGGATGTAGTGATAATAATATCACAATTACTATGATCGTCAATAACCCACAATAAGCACTCGACGATTGATTAGTAAGTGCTGCTAGCAGTGTCATCTACCGATTGAGGGGGTGGTGATAAAACTTAAATATCACAGATGTTCAGCTGCTGCAGAGTGAGAGTTCCCCGAACCCCACAGAGTGATGGAGGAGGAGCCCTTGGAGGTCGTGGCGTGGTACCTGCTGATCACGGTGTACACGGCGTACTTCACCGGGAGCTCCAGCCGGAAGGTGGTCTTGCTCATCTTGGGGGCGTTATTCTCACTGGAAAGGGAGGAGGATCCCGGCTGGCAAGTTCCCCAGAGGAGGAGGCTGAGCGGGACGGAGCACTGCCCTGGGCCTGGCCCAACTCACCTGCTTACATTGGCTGCAAGAAGCAGCCGGCCTCCCAGCATGGCCGTGGGGGAGACGTCAAAGATGGTCCTGAAGGTGATCTGAGGAAGAGGTAGGAATGGGGTGTGGGGGAAGTCACCGAGGAGTAGGACGGGGCGGGGGTAGGGGAGTAGCGGGGGCAGAAGCAAGGTTCACCTGGGCGCCCTCACGGAAGATTAAGTTGGTGATGCTACAGCTGGTGCTGAGGGTGCCCTGGCTCCCGGTGGGGGCACTGTCACAGGTCAGGCGCAGGGCACGTGACTGCAGCTGGTTCTAAGGAAGCACAGATGAACCAAGGCCGGTGAGCATTTGCTAGTGTTCCAACGAGACTCCATAAACTACTGACAGTTTCCTGAATCTACCTTAAGGTTATATTTCTTAAAAAAAATCTTTAAACACTATCTGGTCAAACGTCTTCCTAATGTAGAAATCCCAGATTTATTAGCATTTCTTCCTTTTTTTAAAATATCTTTATTGGAGTATAATTGCTTTTCTTCCTTTTATTTATGGTTCTTTTTAAAAGGTTGTACTATGAAAATTTCAAATATACTCAAAAGTGGAGAGACTAGGTAAATCTACCCAAAGTCCCCATCACGCAGCTTAAATTTTCAACATTTTTCTACTCTTGTTTTATTCAGCTATTCTCCACTCTTTTTTTTTCTTTTCCTGATTAATTTAAAGCACATTCCTAACATCACATACTTTCATCTTGAAAGACTTCAGTGTGTATCACCAACAGACAAGGGTATTTTTTAACATAAGACAAGACTCAACAAATCATACTCAACAAAGCTGATCCCTAAGATCAGCTAATATCCAGGTCATGTTCTGTCTTCCTAGATGGTCTCCAAAAATGTTACATTACAGTTCATTTTTAAATGCAATATCCAACAAAGGTCCACGCATGGCATCTGGTTGATGTGTCTAGAAGTACCTCCAGTGATAGGGTGTTCACCCCTCCCACAGCTGGAGTTTGCCGCTCCTAGTGTATTTCTTCACACATTGATCAAAATATGCTCCCATTGGGAAGACTAGCTTAAGAGAGACATGGGAGACCAACCAAACATTATGTGCAGACCTAGTTAAGTTGTTGGTTCAAATAAACCAGTTAAAAAATATTTTTGAGACAATTAAGGAAATTTGATTATGGTCTAAATACCAAGGAATCATTCATTTCATTGGGTGTGATAATGGCTATGGGGTCACGTAAGATGTCCCTACTGTCCATAACAGTGAAATAGGAAGGTGTGTGATGACAGGATGTCTGGGATTGGTTTTAAAATATTTGAGTAAAGGGAAAAAAAAACAGGTGACATAAATGTGGTGAAATGTCGATCATTGTTGAATCTGGGCGATAATTTTGGGGGAGGTTTGTTGAACTACTCTCTTCTTTTGTAAATGTTTACCATAATTTTTCATAATAAAATTTTTGTTAAAAATCTCTTTCTCTTTGACTCCCTGTGGTCCTAGTTCTGTCCTCTAGAACAGGGATTGCCATATGACAGTCCAGCACCAACTTTTATAAATAAAGTTATATTGGCACACAGCCATGCTCATTCACACACATATTGTCAATGGCTGCTTTCACCTTACATCAGCAGAATTGAGATGTGAAGACACTCTGTGGCCCACAAAGCTGAAATATTTACTATCTAGCCCTTTATAGATAAAGTATACCAAGCTCTGATCTAGAGTAACCAATAAATCCAACTTCTTCTTCTACAGAACAGTATTTTATTTTATTTTACTTACTTTTTAATTTAATTTTATTTTATTTTATTTTATATTTTCCATGCTGCACAGCTTGAGGGATCTTAGTTTCCCAACCAGGGATTGAACCCGGGCCACGGCAGTGAGAGCACCGAGTCCTAACCACTGGACCACCAGGGAATTCCCCAGAACAGTGTTTTAAAGTATTTGAAGGCCGAATCATCAAAAAATCTACAAACAATAAATGCTGGAGAGCGTGTGGAGAAAAGGGAACCCTCTTGAACTGCTGGTGGGAATGTAAATTCATACAGCCACTATGGAGAACAGTATGGAGGTTCCTTAAAAACTAAAAATAGAACTACCATATGACCCAGCAATCCCACTACTGGGCATATACCTTGAGAAAACCATAATTCAAAAAGAGTCATGTACCACAATGTTCATTGCAGCTCTATTTACGATAGCCAGGACATGGATGCAACCTAAGTGTCCATCGACAGATGAATGGATAAAGAAGATGTGGCACGTATATACAATGGAATATTACTCAGCCATAAAAAGAAACAAAACTGAGTTATTTGCAGTGAGGTGGATGGCCGTACAGTCTGTCATACAGACTGAAGTAAGTCAGAAAGAGAAAAACAAATACTGTGTGCTAACACATATATATGGAATCTAAAAAAACAAAAAATGGTTATGAAGAACCTAGAGGCAGGACAGGAATAAAGACACAGATGTCGAAAATGGACTTGAGGACACAGAGAGGGGGAAGGGTAAGCTGGGACAAAGTGAGAGAGTGGCATGGACTTATATATATGTTACAAATTTTAAAATAGATAGCTAGTGGGAAGCAGCCACATAGCACAGGGAGATCAGCTCGGTGCTTTGTGACCACCTAGAGGGGTGGAATAGGGAGGGTGGGAGGGAGACTCAAGAGGGAGGAGATATGGGGATATATGTGTATGTATAACTGATTCACTTTGTTATAAAGCAGAAACTAACACACCATTGTAAAGCAATTATACTCCAATAAAGATGTTAACAAAATAAAATAAAGTATTTGAAGGCCAAGGTATGTTTTCCTTTAAAAGAGGAATATTGATAGGATGTGGACTACAAAGAAATGTAAAGCAGGGTCCTTGCTCTCTTCACATTAGCAGCCTCCTGGGAACTCATTCCTGAGTTCTTAAACTGCAAGAACATTCTTAAAATGCAAGCCCAGAGTTGAACACAGAATGAGCCAATGCATGCCCCAGCCAACACAACCACATCCACCCAACCACGATCAGCCCAGCCCTCTTGGTTTACAAGAGGCTGTTAAACAATGGAAGCCCTGCCTGAGCCTTGAACCCAGCACAGGAGTCTCTGCTGATCCCCCGCCATCAGCCTTTCCTTCCCCAGAGAGGACAATACCTGCCCCCCTGCCACACGTCGGTAAGATAGCCCCAGTGGGTAGAAGAAGGTGATTGTGGTTCCATAGGAGTCCTCTCCATCATTCCACACTCTCACTTCCAAGTTCAGCTCCAGGTTACTCCCCACAATCAGGGTCTTCAAGCTGGGTGTTGGGGTAGAGGGGAGGAGGTGATTCTGTGACTGAGGCTGGAAATGGTGTGGGGATGAAACACAGAGTAGGAAAGCGGGGGAGAGATGGGGACAGGATGTCTGGGTCCAGAGCACTGGGTAGAGATGTTAGGGAAAGCCAGGGGCAGGAGTTCCGGGTTCCAGGAAGGGGGATGGGGGACCAGGGGAGGTCTGAGGGGCTGGACGCTCACCCTGAGACCCCAAAGGAGATGCCAAGGTCGTCCTGGCAGACGTGATCGGCACCACAGTTCTTCTCGAAGGGGAGCTGAGAGTGAAGGGAAAGCAGGGTTTTCCCCAAGATCTGGAGTCCACACCTTCCACCCGCTCTGGAAGAGCCCAGCACCAGGACTCACAGAGGTCATGAAGTATCTCTGGGCATCCACTGCCAGCATAGGCTGGAGGTTTCCAAAGCCAGAGACAGGCTTGCCCACTAGGGAGAAGTTGAGACGCAAGATGATGGGGGTCACCGGGTCCTCCACACAGGCCTGGCAAACGGACATTGGAGGGAGCAGTTGGCTAAGAAATGCACCATCGCAGCCACTAGCTGGGTCCCATCTCCTCATCCGTAAAATGAAGTAACAGTGGTACCTACCCACCCCCCATAAATGCTCATCCAGGATTCTGCGTGCAGAACCTCTGCTGTGGTTGTCCTTGGTGTTGAACATCCTTCCCGCAGCCTCCCACAGGCTCACTTACGCTACTCAGGGTCTCCCCAAACAGCTCCCGGTGACCCCCCGACACCCTCTCTGTCCTCTCCCCAGCTTTCTCTCTCTTCATAGCCTTCATCACTACCTGACATCTATTATTTAGGAATCTGATCACTTTTGATCTTCTCCCAGAGCTCCCCCTGGGCACGATTGTTTTGTCCACTGCGGGGTCCCTGGTGACAAGGACAGGGCCTGTCTCAGAGGAGGAGTTGGATAAAAGAATCCCATCCCCATCGCCCCATGGCTCTCTGAAGCAGCCGTACTCTTTTTCCTGAAACCCAGCCGTGTAGCCTCTGGCAGATGAAGCCAACCTCATCCATCCATTCGCTCACTCACTCCACCAACATGTGTCAAGTATCTCAAGTACCTCCTGCATTCCATGTGCCATGCTGGGGCAGAGCGAGGACCAGAACACACCCGTCCTTTCCCTGCCCAGTCCCCTGACAGCCTCAGAATGGCCTCTATTCCCAGGACTCTGAGGCCCCCTCACCGGCAGAAGCAACCTCACGGGCTCACAGTGTTGTGTCAGCCCCAGATCTCGAACACGAGTCAGATTCCGAGTCCTTGTCTCCTCGAAGACAGCACGAGGACTCAGGCGGCCAGGGTCAAGGGTTAGGTCAAAGGTCACAACGCTTTGGAGGTTAGCTGTAGGGGAAAGCGGGGAATAGAAAAGGCTGAGAGAGTGAGGAACTTCCCAGCTGGGCAAGGGGCAAGGTAGGAGACAGGAGTCCTGGGCTTGGAGACTCCCAGGGTCAGGGCATCCTGGGTCAGAGGGGAAATAACTCACCCAGCCGGTTCTTGGGACTTTGAGAAACACGAAGGCAGACAATGGCCTCACCCAGAGACTGGGCGAAGGCCAGCTGCTGGTGGCATTCATACACAGACCTGGTGATCTCTGGAGGTGTGATGTGGATGTTTGCCCACACCCTAAGCACAGGTCTGGTCCTGCGGGCAGAACACTGAGCTGAGGACAGGCCCTTGGTCCTGGGAGGACAACCTGGGAGGGCAGGTAGGGAGGCTGGTGTCCTAGGCAGACCCAGGACCACCAGGGGAGTGTCTGGGAAAGGCTTTTCTCACCTGAGCAGCAGTGCGTGCCCCCGGGCCCCCACAGCCAAGTCCACCAGTCCATCCATGGTGAGGTCCTGACCCCCGCTCAGCGACTGCCCAAAATACTGGAGGCTGGGGGAGAACTGGGTGCCTGTGACCCGCTGGCCAGAGAGGGAGAGGCAAGTCAGGTTGGGGGTGATGGAAACAAGTTGGACAGAAGAACGAGAGAAGCAGGGAGCTGGCGGTATGGGAGACAGAATGAAGGGGTGAGCAGTAAAAAGACATCTCCAAGAAGTGCCTAAAGAGAGAGGCGGGGATGGGAAAATGGTGACTAGAGACAAGGGAAGATTTCTAGGACAGAAATGAAGAAGTGGAGATGGAAAGACTGGCCTGGTGACCTGAGTTTTGTTCACTCACTCAGCTAGTTAGTCTTGGGTTCTGATTTTGGTTCCTTCACTTATGAGCCATGGGACCTTAGGCCAGGAGTCAGTCTTTCTGTGCCTGTTTCCTCATCCCTCAGCTGGGATAGTAACACCTCAGAGAATTAAATGAATTAATTCATGGAGTTCTTAGAACCACACCTGACGTATGGTCACTAGTCAGTAACTTACCATTATGAGTATCAGGGCTCCAGCCCTAGCCCCCACATTGCAGATGGTGCCAAGGCCATAGGGCCTTTAAGAAGCCAATTCCAGACTTGAAATCAGACTCTCTGACCTCATGCCCAAGACCCCTTTTTGCTCTCCGTAGCCACCCTGTCTCTTCAGAAGACAAGGTGGGACCAGGTCGGGATGGGGAGGGGCTGTGCCCATACGCAGATTCTACGCTCTTGGACCACCTGCCCTGTGGGTCCCTCCCCTTTTATTTCCATGGCTCCTGTAACGACCAGTCCCTTTAAGAATATGGCCTTTAAATCTCTGGGCACTGATGGGACTGGCAGACATTGAGAGTAGTAATAATAAAATGAAAGAGAAATTTACCAATTACCAAGGAAGAGGGGGTAGAAATAGTGCAAACACAGCCAGACAGCCTTGTGCGCGGGAGAACTGATCTCACCACCATGTCATCCCCACGTCCCTCATTTTCCTCTACACCCCAGCCCCTGACAACCACTAATCTCCTTCCTGCCTTTATGGATTTACCTAATCTGGACATTTCATGTAAATAGAACCATACAATATGTGGTCCTTTGGGGCTGGCTTCTTTCATTTAGCATGATGTTTTCAAGGTTCATCTATGCTGTAGCATGTGTCAGTGTTTCGTTCCTTTCATGGCTGAATAATATTCCATTGTATGGGTATACCACATTTTATTTGTCTGTTCCATCAGTTGATGGGCATTTGGGTTATTTCCACCTTTTGGTTATTATAAATAATGCTAATATAAACAATCACGTATAACTTTTCTGGTGTGGTCATGTTTTTAATTCTCTTGGGTGGAACTGCCAGGTCATACAGTAACTCTGTGTTTAACCTTTTGAGGAGCTGTTTTCCAAAGTAGCTGCAACATTTTACGTTCCTGCCAGCAGTGGATGAAAGTGCCGGATATTCCACACCCTCACCAACACTTGTCATCTGTCTGTCTGATTCTAGCCATCCTAGTGGATGTGAAGTGGTTTTGATTTCCTGACAACTGGTAACTAATGATGTTGAACATCTTTTCATGTGCGTATTCGGCCTTTGTATATCATCTTTGAAGAAAAGTCTTTTCAGATCCTTTCCTTAATTTTTAATTGGGGCTTCCTTAACTTTTGCCAGGGGAAGTAGCCCTCCCTTCTCAGAGAGCCCTGCCCCCTTGGGTGAAAAGCTCCTGCCTATGGGATTTGGCAGGATTACTGATGGCAGGAGAGAATAAAGTCATGGCATCCAGGGAGATGAAGGGGTGAGTGGACAGGCAGACTGAGGCCACCAGAACTAAGCTGACTGGCAAAGGGGGGCTCCAAGAGATGGAGCATTGGGCTAGAGTCAGGAGGTTGGAACCTCCCTCATCATCATTCTTGATCCACTATAAACCTTGGACAAGTCCAGGCACTTATCTTCTCCATGCCCCAGATTTCATCTCTAAAATGTGTTTGCTAATGCCTGGCCTATATACAGTGTAAAACTGCTGGGGGACTAAAAGTCTTGGGTGGAGAACCCACTCAAGTATCAAGTCACCATGCAAAGCAGGGAATGGATCAATGTTTCCATTTCTCAAATTCCACAGATTTTTCTTACTGTCCACTAGGTGCTCAGTGCTGGATAAAAGAGATAAGATAAGGGAAAAAAGAATTTTCCAGGCAGCAGTGTCAAAGACAGAGAAAAGCCTGGAGGAGGTTGCTGTGGCAACAGCAACAATGACTGGGCCTCACCTGGCTGTGGGCGGGGCTGATGCCCAGTCCCGAGGTTCCGTGAAACAGGTAGACAGCACCCCGGTTCTCCTGCTCTCCCGGGGCCCCGATGGCCACGCCCCTCAGCCTGTCCCCGTTCACATCCCCCAGCACCGTCATAGCTGCCCCAAAGCGGGCCCAGGGGTGGCCTTGCTCCCCTCGCAGGACAGCACCACACTGCCACTTAGCCCTCTGCAGAACACAAACAGTGTCAGGTCCCACCCCAGGCGACCCCTCCACACCCAGACCCCGCCCAGCCCGGGTCTCACCAGCCACTCACCCCCCGAGGAAAGGGGCACACGGACACCTGCCCGCCCTGGCTCTGCTCATAGTAATGCGGGGCCCCGATGAGGACCAGGTCAGAGCTGCCATCTCTGTCCACGTCCACGGAGCTGAGGGAGGCCCCGAAGTAGGAGCCGATCTGGAGGGCAGAGCGTGGAGTCATCCTGCCTACCCCTGCACCTGCTCTGGGCCAGGTTCCACCTCTCCCCAGATACCGGCCCCTCCCTGCTGGACCCCACACCCCCTTCATCTCCCTCTCTGCCCCTGGAGACCCTCCTCCACACCCAACCTGGGTCCCTGTGACTTCAGCCTTCGGCCTCCATTGCCCGGACACCTGCGTAAAGATGACAACCTTCCCGGTGTGCTGATGGCGGGGGGCCCCCAGGACCAGGCTGTGTACCCCCTTCCAAACGGCCAGCTCTGTGGAGTAACCTGAGGGGACCAGGCCTCAACACAGAGGCTTCCACTCCCCACCCCCGGGCCCCTGCCCTTCCCAGGTAGCCCGTCTCCCGCCCGGCCCTCCGACCACAGCCTTGCCTCACCCAGGTAAGAGTCACTCATGTCTGCGTGCTCCTGAGACATGTTGATGAAGGTGGGGCTCCTATTTGGGGGGTACAGGAAGGCACCTCCAGACCAGCTGAAGCTCCCCACAGCCCCCAGAACTGGTCCATCCTGGGAGGAAAGGATTCCAGAGCAGGTGGGAAGAAGAAGAAGACAGCCTATTCCGAAACAATGCCTGCCGACGGTTCCACCCACTCGCCTGATACTCACTCTTGCCTTCCCTCCTCCCATCTCTGCCTCACCCTACATCAGTGGCCTGAAAGGGGCCCCACTCACAGGCATGAACACAGCACTGAAGCCCTCCTGCGACATCTCCAGTTCGAAGGAACTACTGCTTATAGTCTGCGTACCTGGGGAAAAGCATGACACCTAGGATTCATGGGGAAAGACAGGCTTTGCCAGGTTCAAGAAGGATCTCAGCTTTAAGAGGATCTCATGTGGAGACTAATACCCAAAGGGAAAGACTGGCCCATGACATAGGAGTCCAGGTTCTAGAAGGAAAAACATTTATGGGTGAGGGCTTCTGAAGTGGGTAGTTCCATCTCTGACTTACCCTCAATGGCAAAGATTTTCTCTTTCAGTTGGTTTTGAATGTCTCTCAAAGCATCAAAGTTCTCCACTTTAAATATATGTTCATGGGAGGGCTTCGATGCGATGTCCTTTAATTCTTGCCAGGAATGTATATTTTGAAAAGCCAATCCCACCTGTCCCCAGCAAAGACCAATTCAGTGAAAATAATCATAACTATAATATGCCTGCTGGGTGCTGGGATCCTCCAATATAACCCTGCAAGGTTAATATTATTACACCCAGTGTACAGGCAAGAAAAATGAGGCCCAGACAGCCTCATCAAGGAGCTTAGGGAAAGGATGAGGATACCTCCGGCTGAAACAGAGTTTTCATCCTGAAGTAGAAGCTGAGAGAGCTGGGGTTTCTGTCCTTGAAAGGGAAGGTGGCTTAAGAGGAAGCGAGGGGAGGAAGCAGTGGGAGGGCATCCCCACACCCTACCCCGATTGCATAGCGGATGACGCCAGCAGCCTCGGCACTGGGAATGACGTCCTTGTAATCCAGAGGGTCATGTTTTTTCTGCCCATCGGTGATGACGATGAGGATTTTGGAGGCATCTTTTCGGGCCCCATGTAAGGCACTGAACAGCTGTTCTCTGTCAGAGAAGATGAGGGTCCAGAAGCCAGTGAACAGAGCTGCTGCTTAGCCTCTGATGCCTTTGTGAGAACAAGGAGATTCTGCTTCCTCTGTGATGCCCCCATCCCACCCAGAGGCCCCCGGCTTGGTGAGGAGACCACAGGCTGAACTCCAGTACCCATCTCTCCCTTCCTCTTGGAGACAGATGCGGCCCAAAGGAAGACCCAGATGCTTTGGGGGAAGACCTGGGAGGAGCCAGGACTCACGTGACCATCTTGATGGCTGTGGCCGTGTATGTGTACCCACTCAGCTTCTGTACGGAGTTCAGCAGGCTTAGTGGGTTTGAGCTGGCTGCGAAAGCTTTGAAAGTGAAGTGCACCTGGAACTTGTTGGAGAACTGCACCAGGGAGAACTGGGGGAACCACACAGGGCTGGGGGCTGGGCCAAGGCACCAGAACCCTGGGGTTCCTCCCACAAGCTTCCCCTGGGGAGGGGAGGGCGAGGGGGCGGCTGCACCCTTTCCTTCCCTCCCCTGAGAGCACACCTGGGAGCTGGGACTCTGGAACTGGCTCATCATAGCCTTCACGAAGTTCAGCATTTTGGCAAAATTGGTGGAGGAGATGCTGCCTGAACCATCAATCAGGAAGGCAATGTCCTGCTCCTGCCTCGGGCACTCTGGAGAAGGAGGTGGCACCAGTCCCCCGAGGGACACTCCCAAAGCCCAGGCCTCCTGGCCATGAGAACCCACCCTCCCAGGGGCTGCCATAATTCCTGCCTAGAGCAGGGCCCTTTGGTCTCCTGAAGTCTCTAAAGAGGACATATCTGTGATTCAGTTGCTCACACCTGGTTGATAAAAACGTAACAATTCCTCCAATCCAGATGGTGAGAGGCTGGGGGTCCCTCCTTCTTCCTCGGCTGTCTGTGCCCCGCGCCCTGACCCTACCCCACCTTCTCCCCCAACATATCCCCCATCCAGCACTAAAAAGACCTTGCTCCAGCCCCTGGCCCGGTAAATCCCCAGTTGGTCAGCACCAAACTGTACTTTTGCTAAATATTTTTAACGTCATCCCTGGCAACAACGGCACACTGGTCCTATGCTGTCCTCAGCTTCCATCTGGACCCCACTGTCCTCAGAGTGAGCGAAGAATCTGTCCTCAGAAGCGGAAGCTCTCCTGGCTTGGCTTGCTCAGGGAGATTCCTATCTAGCTCCCAGCTGCCCCCTTCTGCCTCCAAGGCTTCCCATCAGAGAGAGGGGTGTCCTGATGGTAGCCCAGGCACCTGTGGATGAATCTAGAACCTAGGAGGTGCTGGGAGGGGCACCCCATTCAGGCCCCCAGACGTCAGTCTCCCCAACGGCCTGAGTGTGAATGTGAAACCAGGGAGGGGCCTCAGCCTGCCCCGGTGCGGGGGGGCGTCTGAAAAGCTCACTGTTCTACCTCTTCATCCCCCTTCCCTGTCAGCACCAGGGAAGCTGGGCCCTGTGCCTCAACATGCATACACACACACACACACACACATACATAACACAACACACACATATATCACACACTCACACACACACACACACACACACATATACTCATACACACACATACATACACACTGCTCAGACTGCCGGCGCCCGCGTCACCCCTTCCCAGCTGCTGCATGAGCCAATGGGCTGTGCTGCGGGCGCATTGTATGAACATAGATGCCCTTCACTCTAAACATTCTTGCAGCTGGCATTAACTGAGCCCTCACCACACGCCAGGCACTGTGCCAAACCCTGGCCGAGGACCACTGTGTGTTACTCTCAGTGTTGGGTGTGATATTATCCCACAGGCAGATGAAGAAACTGAAGCTCAGAGAGGGAAAGGTCCTAGGAGAGGTCCTGCGGTGGGACAGTGACGGGGCAGGTGTAAAAGCAGGCGGTGACCCCTCCAGCCCATGTTTGGAATCACAATACCATCCAGTAAATTTTTTTTCTGGATCCCTCTTTTTTATCCACTTTGGGGTGTCTCTGACTCCACTGCAAACCAGAGTCAGAGGTGTATAGGTACCTTGAAGGACTCAGTGGCCCCAAACACTCACCCTGCAGGGCAGCCGGGATCCTCTGGGCCTGCCGTGATGGGGAGACCAGCAGGAAGCAAAACCCAGTCAAGTGCATGTTCTCCCTGCATGCATGGTGCACGGTGGGGCCACAGGCCTGTGGACAGAGGGGCCTGGTGGGAGGGGTTGCCCCTGCTTCTGTCCCACCCTCTCATCCCAGCACCTTCCCCCTTCATGAGACCCCCAGCACCAGCAGCCCCAGGTCCCCACTCTTTCCCTCAGATGCTCCCGTGACCCAGGGCAACTCACCAGCAGCCGAAAGGGGCTGGTGGTGGCCACCATGGACAGGCCCAGGGACATGTTCACAGCCTCTGGAGGCACTGAAGGTACAGATGTGTGCATGGTCACCCTCAGGACAGAGGAGGCAGGGAGCATCTCCTCTCTGGGAGATTAGGGGTTCTGACAGGTGAAGGGGGCTCTCAGGTCTTGATGGAGGTATGGGGGTACGGGGGTGCATTGGGAAGGGAGACTCTGGCTGGGTCAGGAAGCCTGTCTGAGGGTAAGGGTCTGCAGACAGAGCTGAAGCCAGGAAGTGGGTCTCCTGTGCTCTCCACAGGCCCCCAGAGCACGGGAGCCTGGACCTGGGTCTCAGCCGGGAGCAGTGACTCACCCGGAAGGAGGATGGGTTCACACTTGCCCATGCTGTAGTCACACTGGTAGAGGCCGCCCGTTTGATTGGAAGCCTTTATCTCCTGGGGGGCTCCAACCACCAGCCTGGGGGGAGAAAAGAACACGGCAGCTAAGAGTGTGGATGCCAGAGCCAGACTGCCACTTGACCAGTTTGTTTCCCCTCTCTGAGCCTCAGTTTCCTCATCTGTAAAGTGGAGATTAACAACAATTTAAATTCCACATGAGAGAGATTTTTGTCTCTTTTATGCTCTGGTGTCTGCCTGGCTCCTGAGACATTTAGTAATAGATGCTCAATAAACATTTGTTGAGTGATGGATTCCTACATCATAAGGTTGCTGTGAGGACGAAATCAGTGCCCACGAAAGGGTGCCTGGCACTTCGTAATTGCTTAAGAGATAAATAAAGTTAGCTGGGGATCTCGAGATGGCAAGCTGGCCCTTCTTTCAGTCCAACTCTTCAAAGCCTTGGCAGGAATTGCCATGGCAGACAGGGGAGAGTTTGTGAATAAAGAGAGGGATGTGGGGAGGGACAGGGAAAGAGTAGATGCGAGCCAAAGGCCAGATACCACACAGTCCTCACCAGTTGGCATACTGGACCACGCTGTATCCAAACCCAGCGCTGTCCACATGGAAGGTTGTTGGCTGGTCTATGTCCAAGTTGAAGCAGAAAGAGGAAGCCAGGGCTGGGGAGGAGGGTGAGGAGATACACTTTGGTGAAGGGTCTCCCTTCTGCTCCATCTCCCTGGCCCCCAGCCCCCTGCCCCACTGTCCCCTCCAGGCGCAATGCCCCAGCATCTCCTGGTCTCCTGGACTCCCAGGCTCAGCTCTGCTTCTCTCCTTCAGGTGGTCCAGAGATAGCTGTTCACCCACTGGTCTGCTAGCAAGTTTCAGTTCTTCATTTCCACAGAGCAACGCCCAAGCTCTAAAAATGCTCCTTTCCCACTCCTCCCCCTGGGCTCCTATGAGGAAAAATCCAGAAAAACTTGGGGCCAAATGGATGCAGTGGTCAGAGTATAAGATTGACTCGTTCTGCCTACTTGAAAAATGTTTGGATTGCCCAGGCAACTGGCCTCTCTTCCAGAATCCCTTGAACTTCCCTAAAATTGGTTCAGTATCCTCTCGATCTCCACAAACTCCAGATCCCAAACCCGCTATAACTCCAGATCCCTCCCCTAATGTCTGAGTCCAAAGCATGCGTTCTCAGCTCTCCCCCTACCTGGACCCCCATTCCCTCCTCCCCCTTCGTCGTGACTCTCAGCTTACCCATCGACAGGAGGAGGAAAATCCTGGTCCTGGTCATGACTGGAAGGTCAGACATGGGCATTGGAGCGCCTGAGCCACCAGGGAAACAGCTGGACCAAGGTGCCAAGAAAGCAAGTAAACAGAGAGGGACACAGGAGGCTGGAGATAGGGAGGGAAGTTGTCAGCATGACTCAGAGGTGGAGGGCGGAGAATGCAACTAAAATAAGAAAAGAAAGGGGCCAGGCAACCCACACACTCTGCGTCCAGAGATGACATGACTTGCTTCTCTTAGTCTCCCCACCCTAGGCTCGGGTGGATGCAAATCTCCTGCCCTGCCCTACCTCTCCAGGTTCCCTCATTGTACTGGCAAAAGTTTCCCCTTGACCTTGAAACTTCAGTTAACCTGGGGAGGGGAAACGGGTAGATGCCAAGGTGGGGTCAGGGCCCTAAGAGAAACTCTGGTAGGAACTCTCCTTTTTGGACCTGGAAACCTCTGGGCCCAGGAGTCAAATAGGTGGACCCTAGGATGGGGTACAGCGTGGGTATTTGCTCATTTGTTCATCGTTTATTCAACAAGTCTAATTTGAGGCTGATTATGTAAGCCCTCTGTTAGCAGAGGGAGAAAACACAAGCCACAAGGCCCAAGCCCTGGGGTCAGTGAAGAAGAAAAATATGTAAACAGCAAGACATTGCTGTGAGAGGAGATGGTACCCATCGGTCACAAGGTATCTTACCCAGTTTGAAAGCATTTGGATTTCCAGGAAGGCTTCACCGAAGAGGTGACACTTGATCTGAGTCTTGAAGGCAACTGACTAGAGGGGAGCGTATTTCAGAAGGGTTGGCCAACTGTGGAAGAGGCATGAGACAGGAAGGCCTCTTAGGAAATCAGTGATAGAAACCAGAGAGTGGGAGGTAGAAAGTGATAAGAGATGAGGTCAGTGGGGAGGAGGGAAGGGGAAGAAGGCCCCAGGCCCAGAAAGTCCCCTTAAGGCCTGTTGATTTTATCTCAAGGACAGAGGGAAGCGTAGAAGCAAATTATGAAGACTGAGATCTTCAATTTTATGTTTCAGAAAGCTAGAAAGAGGGGCTGTGTAGGGCACAGTTTCCTTGGGAGCTAGCTGGAGACAGATCATTCAGGAGAGAGGTGATGAGGGCCTGTGGGTGAGCTGGTGGCCATGGGGATGAACTGAAGGCTAACTTGTCCCTAAGGCATGGACAGTGGTGATGGTCCCTGGGTACTGGAGGAGGGACGGGTGCTGGGCTAGAGCAACTTTGGTGTTGAGGAAACCAAAACATGGTGTTTAAGAGTTTGGGTTCATAAAAAAGAATGAAATAATGTCATCTTCAGCAACATGGATGGACCTGAAGTAAGTCAGACAGAGAAAAACAAATATTATATGATATCACTTATATGTGGAATCTAAAAAAATGGTACAAATGAACTTATTCACAAAACAGAAATAGAGTCACAGATATGGAAAACAAACTAATGGTTACCATGGGGGAAAGGAGGGTGGGGAGGGATAAATTCGGAGATTGGGATTGACATATACACACTATATATATAAAATAGATAACTAATAAGGGCCTATTGTATAGCACAGGGAACTCTTCTCAATACTCTGTAATGACCTATATGGGAAAAGAATTTTAAAGACTGGATATATGTATATGTATAACTGATTCACTTTTCTGTACAGAAATTAACACAACATTGTAAATCAACTATACTCCGCTAAAAATTTTTTAAAATAATAAAAATAGATTTAATTTAATTTTAAAAAAAGTGTTTGGGCTCTTTCATTGAAAACCACTGCTCCCAGGGAGGGAGATGTGGAGGGAAAGGATAAGGGCCTGTTATTTTTCATAGCAAAGCTTGTAAAATAATTTGTGCCTATGTATAACTTTGATAAAAATACAAACTTTAAAAAATAAAAATTTTAAAAGTTAAAAAAAAAAAAGTGGGCTGTTCCGACCTCTCTATGCCTGTTTCCTCCTCTGCAAAATGGGGTGATAATAAAAATACACTCCTCCTATTTTTGCTGGGACAGTTGGGTTTGTAAGTGTGAAAATGCTCGAACGAATATTTAAGAGCTTTTATTATTGGCTATTATCCTTACTATGCTATGATGATTATTGTGTTAGGTAAGTGCGCTTCCCAAGGGGGGAAACCTCCACATCCTGAAGGGTGTGCAGGGCTGGATCTCAGGAGAAAAGTCTGGGCTGGAGATGAGTTCTGAAACCATCGGCAGAAGTGCTGGATGAGATACTGATGGAAGTGTGAAGAGGAAGGAGAAAAATGGGCCTGGGCTGGGTCCCAAGGAAACGCCAATGATGGCCACAGAATAGGGTATCAAGAAGGTGGGGAAAGAAAGTGTCCGCAAAGAAGGAGAGAGAAGGGCACAGTGCAAAGGCAGCGTGGAGAGAAGGAGTATAAACAACATCACAGGCTGCCGTCAAGTGACACTGAGTGAAGTAAGAAATGAGGAAGTCTCTGGATCTGGCTACAGAGGCCATTGGTGACCCTGGAGCGGGCTGTGCCAGGGCAGTGGGGGAGGGGGAGGGGACAGGGATGGGAGTTGCAATGTCACCGGAGGGGAGCAGCCCTGAGGAGACCTCAGACACAACATGGCTGGATAAAGGCCCTGGAATTCTTGGCAATGAAGAAAATTTGAGAGAGGGAGAGAGCGAGGGTGCAGGGGTTCAATTCCAAGAAGGAAATGGTGACAGAAAAACCCAATAAAGAGAAAGGAGAAGTGGTCCAGATCCTGGAAGGGATAAAAGACAACCAGAAATGATTTAAACCAGAAGAAGTCTGGGAGACTCAGGGCTGGTGTTGTGGACAGGTCGAGAGACCACCAGCCTTCGAAGGACCTTGAACCTGGCCTTTCCTTCGCTCTCTTTTCTTAGACTTGGGTTCCACCCTGGATGAGTGAGGATGGACAAGATAAGAATCCTGGATGAGTAAGACTCCATCTCTTCTCTCAAGCTGCCCAACACACTTCCATGATGTTTCAGAGAAAAGCCACGGTAAGGCACGTTGCCTTTGGCAAGGATAACTTGGATCGTAAAAGTGTAGAACAGGACGGGTTCTTAATTCAGCACACTCATTTTACAGATGAGGGCACTGAGGCTCCAGCCAAGACCTTAGGGTGTCTAAAACTCACAGCCCTATTTCAGTGAATCATGACTTTGACATTTCCAGAAAAAGATGGCAATTGAAGGGGATGATATAAGCAAGGAAGGGGTGGACACCCCAGTTACTCATCTTCTCAGCCCAGTGGGATCATGAATCAGTCACATCCAGCTTTTTTTTTTGAATTTTTGAACTTTATTTTTTTTATACAGCAGGTCCTTATTTGTCATCAATTTTATATACATCAGTGTATACATGTCAATCCCAATTGCCCAATTCATCACACCACCACCACCACCACCACCACCACCACCCACCACTTTCCCCCCTTGGTGTCCATATGTTTTTTCTCAATGATCTTGGTTGTAGGTTCTTCCCTTTCATCACTTTAAGTGTATCATGCCACTCCCTTCTGGCTTGTAGAGTTTCTGCTGAGAAATCAGCTGTCAACCTTATGGGAGTTCCCTTGTATGTTATTTGTTGTTTTTCCCTTGCTGCTTTCAATAATTTTTCTTTGTCTTTAATTTTTGCCAGTTTGATTACTATGAGTCTCAGCGTGTTTCTCCTTGGGACTCACTGCACTTCCTGGACTTGGGTGGCTATTTCCTTTCCCATGTTATGGAAGTTTCCAAGTATAATCTCTTCAAATATTTTCTGTTGTCCTTTCTCTCACTCTTCTCCTTCTGGGACCCCTATAATGTGAATGTTGTTGCGTTTAATGCTGTCCCAGAGGTCTCTTAGGCTGTCTTCATTTATTTTCATTCTTTTTTCTTTATTCTGTTCCACAGCAGTGAATTCCACCATTCTGTCTTCCAGGTCACTTATCTGTTCTTCTGCCTCAGTTATTCTGCTATTGATTCCTTCTAGTGTAGTTTTCATTTCAGTTATTGTATTGTTCATCTCTGTTTATTCTTTAATTCTTCTAGGTCTTTGGTAAACATTTCTTGCATCTTCTCGATCTTTGCCTCCATTCTTTTTCCAAGGTCCTGGATCATCTTCACTATCATTATTCTGAACTCCTTTTCTGAAAGGTTGCCTATCTCCACTTGAATTAGTTGTTTTTCTGGGGTCTTATCTTGTTCCTTCACCTTGTACATAGTCCTCTGCCTTTTCATCTTGTCCATCTTTCTGTGAATGTGGTTTTTGTTCCACAGGCTGCAGGATTGTAGTTCTTCTTGGTTCTGTCTGCCCTCTGGTGGATGAGGCTATGTAAGAGCCTTGTGCAAGTTTCCTGATGGGAGGGACTGGTGGTGGGTAGAGCTGACTGTTGCTCTGGTGGGCAGAGCTCAGTAAAACTTTAATCCGATTGACTGCTGATGGGTGGGGCTGGCTTCCCTTCCTGTTGGTTGTTTGGCCTGAGGCAGCCCAACACTGGAGCCTACCTGGGCTCTTTGGTAGGGCTAATGGTGGACTCTGGGAGGGCTCACGCCAAGTAGTACTTCCCAGAACTTCTGCTGCCAGTGTCCTTGTCCTCACGGTGAGCCACAGCCACCGCTCACCACTGCAGGAGACTCTCCAACACTAGCAGGTAGGTCTGTTTCAGTCTCCCCTGGGGTCACTGCTCCTTCCCCTGGGTCCCGATGCGCACACTACTTTGTGTGTGCCCTCCAAGAGTGGAGTCTCTGTTTCCCCCAGTCCTGTCAAAGTCCTGCAGTCAAATCCCACTAGCCTTCAAAGTCTGATTCTCTAGGAATTCCTCCTCCTGTTGCCTGACCCCCAGGTTGGGAACCTGATGTGGGGCTCTGAACCTTCACTCCAGCGGGTGGACTTCTGTGGTGTAAGTGTTCTCCAGTCTGTGAGTCACCCACCCAGCGGTTATGGGATTTGATTTTACTGTGATTGTGCCCCTCCTACCATCTCATTGTGGCTTCTCCTTTGTCTTTGGATGTGGGGTATCTTTTTTGGTGAGTTCCAGTGACTTCCTGTTGATGATTGTCCAGCAGCTAGTTGTGATTCTGGTGTTCTAGCAAGAGGGAGTCCACATCCAGCTTTGTCCACCTGGCACCCCTAGCCTGGAGCAAGAGGTCAAGGGCAGAGGGAGGGTCTGGGGAGACTTGGAGAACAGTCATCCTTTCCAACTGCTGGCATTCCTGGCTCAGTAAGTCTCTACTCTGTCCTTGAGCTCAGAGATGCTGAAGACGATTCCAGAAGGATGGTGGGGCAGGAGGGGCTGCATCTGACCTGCCACATACTGGGGCAGGGTTGGGGTGGTGGAGAAACCAGGACAAAAGCTGTTTTAATTCAGGTCTGGTTTGCCTGAGCTAAGTGGAACTGAATTATTTGGGATCTGTCTCCTAGGTTGTTTCTTTTCCATGGAAAAAAGAGAACAGAAATCTAATGGGCAGAAACCCTCGGGTTTCTCATGTATTTCCACCCCATGCTCACCCACAGGGCCTGAATGGATTTTCCCTAAAGTTTCTGCCCTTCCTCCTGCTACAAGCAACCCGTCTCACTTCTCCGTCTTCGAAGGACAGTTTCCTACCTCGCCCCCACATTTTCTCAAAACAGAATTTATTTGAATTGTATCGTGTAGAAACACACACAGGCATAGGTACTCAGGAAGATGCTTCTCTCCAAAAGCATCTGGTTCTCCCTACACTCCTGGATCCCTGGGCATGGAGTTCTGGTGTGATGGATGATTTGAGGGTGCTGGAGAATTTTAGCCAATGCTTGGGAAGGTCGGGACATGGAAGGGAGAAGCAGGCATAGCATAATAACATCTTACTGGCAGAACAAAGGAGCTGTGATAATCCTAACATTTATGTCACTGTGCACTTTATTTTTTTCCAGTTTTATTGAGATATGATTGACCTACAGCACTGTGTAAGTTTGACATACAACGTAATGATTTGACTTACATACATCATGAAATAAGGACTATAATAGTGTTAGTGAACATCTATCATCTCACATAGGTACAACATTAAAGAAATAGAAAAAAAATATTTTTCCTTGTGATGAGAACTCTTAGGATTTATTCTCTTAACAACTTTCATTTATAATATACAGTGGTGTTAATTATATTTATCATGTTGTACATTACCTCCCTATAACTGGAAGTTTGTACCTTTTGACCACCTTCATCTAGGTACCCCTGCCCCCAAACCCTACCTCTAGTAGCCACAAATCTGATCTCTTTTTCCATGAGTTTATCTAATTGTTTTTGAAGTCTAATTGACCTACAATGCTATGTTAGGTCCTGGTACACAACATAGTGATTTGATATTTCTATACATTTCACCATGATGAGTCTAGTTGTCATCTGTCACTGTACAAAGATATTACAAGGTTATTGATTATATTGCCCATGCTGTACATTTCATACCCATGACTCATTTACTTTGCAAGTGGAAATTTGCACCTCTTAATCTCTCTCACCTAATTCTCTCTTTCCTCCATCCCCCTCCCCTCTGGCAACCACACGTTTATCCTCTGTATCTATGACTTTGTTTCTGTTGAGTTATGTTGGTTCATTTGCTTTGTTTTTTAGATTCCACATATAAGAGAAATCACAAAGTATTTGTCTTTGTCTGACTTATTTCACTTAACATAATACCCTCTAGGTCCACCCATGTTGTCACAAATGGCAAGATTTCATTATTTTTTTATGGCTGAGTAGTATTCCATTGTGTGTGTGTGTGTGTGTGTGTGTGTGTGTGTAATAGGGATGCATGTATTTTTTTGAATTAGTGTTTTTTGTTTTCTTCGGATAAATACCCAGAAGTGAAATTGGTGGATCATCTAGTAGTTTTGTTTTAATTTTTTGAGGGACCTCCATACCATTGTCCATAACAGCTACACCAATTACATTCCCACCAACAGGGTATGAGGGTTCCCTTTACTCCACATCCTCACCAACACTTGTTATTTGTTGTCTTTTTGGTAATAGCCATTCTAACAGGTGTGAGGTGATATCTCATTGTGATTTTGATTTGCATTTTCTGGTTATTAATGATGTTGAATATCTTTTCATACGCCAGTAGTCCATCTCTATGTCTTCTTTGGAAAAATGTGTATTTAGGTCCTCTGTGCGATTTTCAACTGGGATTATTTATGTCACTGTGCACTTTACGTCTATTAGCTCATTGAATCCTCACAACAGCCCTAGGGGAAGGGGGCAGCTATTATCCCATTTTACAGATGCATAATTGAGGAACAGAGAAGTTGAGTCATTTGCCTCTTTGCCCAGCTAGTACTATGTGAGGATAGGTTTCAAGGTGCTGGAGTCTTAACCACGATGCTGACGATCTTACTTCCCCCCTCTCTACCCCCCCTGCTGCTTGGGTAGCATTATTTCACTCAACCATTCATCCCATACATAGGAGCTGCTCACCTGACCCAGGGCTGTAGGCCAGCTGCTGGGGAAGCAAGACATGCAGCAAAGGGGGCCAGCCTTCAAGGAGATCATACCCTACAGGGAGAAAATATTCTCATGCGTTCAAATAGAAGTTTTACTGTACAGCACAGTGACCTGCAGGAAGTGATTAGTTCTGCTTTGGTGAGTCTCAGAAGGAGACACTTGGAGAAGAAAAAAAAAAAAAGGAATGACTTGATGTGACAAGGATTGGGGGGAGGGCCATAGACCTCTTCAATGTAGGGACTGTGTCCTTCTAGCTCCTCTATCCCCAGCACCCAGCACAACACCTGACACATAGGAAGCACCCCATCAATACCCAGTGCATGAACGAAGTTAAAGAAAGGCAGCGATGATCTCGGGCAAGGGAACGGGTCTCTCTGTACAGAAGATGCAGGTTAGTTCCCATCCCAGTCACAGTTGGTCCTAAGTTGGAAGCAGGGCCAAAAATTAGGGGAGCTGTCAGCAATGCACAGGATTCTAATTTCTCCCTATCTTTGTCAACACTTACTTTCTGTTTGTTTTTATTTTTATTATTTTTTTTCGGCTATGCCACGTGGCATGAGGGATCTTGGTTCCCTGACCAGGGATCGAACTGTGCCCCAGTCTTAACCACTGGACCGCCAGGGAAGTCCCTGTTTGTTTTTAAATAATAGCCATCCTAAGGGGTGTGAAGTGATATCTCATTGTGGTTTTGATCTGCATTTCCCAAATGACTAATGATGTTGAACATCTTGCCATGTGCTACTGGCCATTTGTATATCTTTTTTGGAGAAATGTGAAGTCTGCCACTTACATTCTTTAAAGTACATATTTAGGGCTTCCCTGGTGGTGCAGTGGTTAAGCATCCGCCTGCCAGTGCAGGGGACACAGGCTCGAGCCCTGTTCTGGGAAGATCCCACATCCGCGGAGCAACTAAGTCCATGCGCCACAGCTACTGAGCCTGCACTCTAGAGCCTGCAAGCCACAACTACTGAGCCTGCGTGCTGCAACTACTGAAGCCCACGTGCCTAGAGCCCGTGCTCTGCAACAAGAGAAGCCACTGCAATGAGAAGCCCACGCATCGCAACAAAGAGTAGCCCCCCCTTGCCGCAATTAGAGAAAGCCCACACTCAGCAACGAAGACCCAACGCAGTCAAAAATTAATTAATTAAAAAAAAATCTTCCAAAAAACAAAAGCCTAGGACCAGATGGCTTCACAGGCGAATTCTATGAAAACTTTAGAGAAGAGCTAACACCTATCCTTCTCAAATTCTTCCAAAATATAGCAGAGGGAGGAACACTTCCAAACTCATTCTACAAGGCCACCATCACCCTTATACCAAAACCAAACAAAGATGTCACAAAGAAAGAAAACTACAGGCCAATATCACTGATGAACATAGAAGCAAAAACCCTCAACAAAATACTAGCAAACAGAATCCAACAGCACATTCAAAGGATCATACACCATGAAGACCCCGAATAACCAAAGCAATCTTGAGAAAGAAAAACAGAGCTGGAGGAATCAGGCTCCCGGACTTCAGACTATACTACAAAGCTACAGTAATCAAGACAGTATGGTACTGGCACAAAAACAGAAATATAGCTCAATGGAACAGGATAGAAAGCCCAGAGATAAACCCACGCACGTATGGTCACCTTATTTTTGATAAAGGAGGCAAGAAATTACAATGGAGAAAAGACAGCCCCTTCAATAAGTGGTGCTGGGAAAACTGGACAGCTACATGTAAAAGAATGAAATTAGAGCACTCCCTAACACCATACACAAAAATAAACTCAAAATGGATTAAAGACCTAAATGTAAGGCCAGGCATTATCAAACTCTTAGAGGAAAACATAGGCAGAACACTATACCACATAAATCACAGCAAGATCCTTTTTGACCCACCTCCTACAGAAATGGAAATAAAAACAAAAATAAACAAATGGGACCTAATGAAACTTAAAAGCTTTTGCACAGCAAAGGAAACCTTAAACAAGACGAAAAGACAACCCTTAGAATGGGAGAAATATTTGCAAATGAAGCAACGGACAAAGGATTAATCTCCAAACTTTACAAGCAGCTCAATATCAAAAAAACAAACAACCCAATCCAAAAATGGGCAGAAGACCTAAATAGACATTTCTCCAAGGAAGATATACAGATTGCAAACAAACACATGAAAGAATGCTCAATATCACTAACCATTAGAGTGATGCAAATCAAAGCTACCATGAGATATCACCTCACACCAGTCAGAATGGCCATCATCAAAAAATCTACAAACAATAAATGCTGGAGAGGGTGTGGAGAAAAGGGAACCCTCTTGCACTGTTGGTGGGAATGTAAATTGATACAGCCACTATGGAGAACAATGTGGAGGGTCCTTAAAAATCTAAAAATAGAACTACCATATGACCCAGCAATCCCACTACTGGGCATATAACCTGAGAAGACCATAATTCAAAAAGATTCGTGTACCGCAATATTCATTGCAGCTCTATTTACAATAGCCAGGACATGGAAGCAACCTAAGTGTCCATTGACAGATGAATGGATAAAGAAGATGTGGCACATATATACAGTGGAATATTAGCCATAAAAAGAAACAAAATTGAGTTATTTGCAGTGAGGTGGATGGATCTAGAGTCTGTCATACAGACTGAAGTAAGTCAGAAAGAGAAAAACAAATACCGTATGCTAACACATATATATGGAATTTTTTTAAAAAATGGTCATGAAGAACATAGGGGCAGGATGGGAATAAAGATGCAGACCTACTAGAGAACGGACTTGAGGACATGGGGAGGGGGAAGGGTAAACTGGGACAAAGTGAGAGAGTGGCATTTACATAGATACACTACCAAATGTAAAACTGATAGCTAGTGGGAAGAAGCCACATAGCACAGGAAGATCAGCTTGGTGCTTTGTGACCACCTAGAGGGGCGGGAAAGAGGGAGACACAAGAGGGAAGAGATATGGGGATATATGTATATGTATAGCTGATTCACTTTGTTATAAAGCAGAAACTAACACACCATTGTAAAGCAATTATACTCCAATAAAGATGTTAAAAAATAAAATAAAATAAAATTGAAAAAAGAATAAATGGTGCACCAGAACATTCACACTCCAGCTGGTGAAAAGATGGCAAGGAGGAAAGGAGCATACTCCTTCTCTCAAAGGACCTGACTCCAAAGTTGTTCACTCACTCCACTCACATGCCCTTCATCAGAATCTAGCTACATGGCCACACCTAGCCACAAAGGAAAATGGGAAATGTTCTTTCATTGTTTGGCTGTATTAGTTATCCATTGCTTCATAACCAGCCACTCCAAAATACAGTGGATTGAAACATCCACAATTTATGATTTCTCACAGTTCTGGGAAGTGACAATCTGGGCAGTTCTTTTGTTGGACTTTCCTGTAGCCACAGCTGTTGGACGGTTGGACTGGGCTGGAAGGTCAAATGTGGACTCATGCATGTGGTTGTGCTGGCTTGTCAGCTGAGGGCCTCAGCTGTCTCATTCTCCAATAGGCTAGCTGGGTCTCAGCACAGTGGTCTCAGGAGTCTGAGAGGGTGAGCACAGAAGCTGCAGTGCTTCTGATGGCCCAGGAACTTGCACAATAGCCCTTCTACCACATTCCATTGGTCAAAGCAAAGCACAAGAGCAGCCCAGACTCCAGAGGCTAGAGAGGAAGACCCCACCACTTGATGGGAGCAGCAGCAATGTCACATTGCAAGGGAGTGGGATGCAGAGAAACACAATTCACTGAGGGTCATAACTATTAATATAACAATCTTCCACGGTGTCCCCAATAAGAACCTATTACTAAGTAAGAAAAGAAGGGTGGAGACTGCAGAGATTTGTTTATTCTGAACCCCAAAAAGTAAAAACAAGGACAGACTTTCCTGGGTTTATCTGCTTCTCACCAGAGATTTATGGCCCTGTTTATTAGTAACTTTGTGATCATGCTAGGGTAATTTGTCACTACAAATAATTTACTTTTTAACCTATCATAAAGCTCCTATCTGACTGAATTCAACACAAGTTTCCAGTGCAAAGAGGCCGATGTGGACTCTGAGCCTTGACTGCCCATCCAAGGACAGGTGCCTGCAAGTACAGAGGCCCTCTCCTTTCTGGGTCAGTTAAGGACATCTGGAGATCTTGAGGTCTTTTGTCTTTCAATGTAAGGAAGAAGAAAATGGATTTTTAATGGATTTTGAAGTCAGAAGAAGAAATTGTGTAGAACAATTTCAAGTGACATGTGTTGCAACACCCCCAAAGATACAAAGGGCCATTATCTTATCAGTCATCCTTTGATGACATCCAATTGCGCTTTGAATAAAACTCAAACTCCTCACTCTAGTTTACAGAGCACATATGCCCAAGCTCCTGCCCACTCTTTTAGCCCCACCTGTGCTGCCCTCTGACTGGAAGACTCTTGCCCCTACTTGAGTCAGGGGTCGCCTCCCCTAGGACACTTCCCTCACCTGCCTTCCTTCCTATCACATCTGGAGCAGATGTCCATCTAAGCCATGATTTTCTTGTATCTCGATGAACTGCATGCAATTGCCACTTTTGTCAACAAACGTGTCAGCGATTTCATAAGGTTCACCTGATATTATAACAGCTAAACAACAGCCACTCTCTCCCCCCTACCTCCCTCGTGCCTGCTGCAGGCCATTGCTCTGAGGCCATTGGGACAGTTAAAGAGAAAAGCTTTGGAGCCAGACAGAAACAGGTTTGAATCCCAGCTCCATCTCCTCTTTATCTGTACGACCTCAGGCAATTGAGATGATCTCTCTAAGTCTCAGCTTCCTCATAAGTGAGATTCAGACATCAGTAAATAGCGAGAGATGGCCACTTAACAGGACTGATGTGAGCATTAGGATGGGTGCTAAGGGCAGAGTCGTGGGTACTGCACTGGCAAAGGTTGGGTGATGGGCAGTGGGAGAACGCCCCAGAGGAGGGAGGGCTACCTAGAAACAGCTATCAAAACTTCATCTGTACACACTCTTCATAGCAAATGCTGTTGGTACCCTGCCTGGATCCCTGTGGGCCTTGCCAGGGGCTGTGCTCACCTGGCAGACTTCCAACTGGCAGCATCTGTAGCCCTTTCTCTCGCCACCAGAGCTGCTCTGCCTACATTCAGGGCCGGCCCAGAGGTGCCAGGGAATTAGCACTTCCTTCCCCACGAAGAGCAACCCTCAGCCAATAACTATGTGGAATTGGTGTATCCACGCGCCAGCTCCTTCTCTGCTCGGGTGGGAAGTGTCAGGTGCTTGTTCTACTTTGCGTCCCAGACCTCCCTGGTGGGGTTACACTCCAGGAGCTCATAACTGTCCCTCTGTTGATAATATACCCTTTACTGGTTGCCTTTCCCTCCCCAGCTCACGTCCCTCCCCCACTGGTATTTTCTGGAGTCTCTCTTAAATAAGCTTCTTTCACTCAAATTCTTCTCTTGGGGTTGCTTCTGGCAGAATTCAGACTTCCGGGAATGTATCCTATAAATTGTCTTACACATATGCAAAACCGACATATATTCAATTTATTAAGTCACCATTGTTTGCCATTGCGAGAAGTTGGAAATAATGTATCAGAGGTAGACTGTTAAGGACGTTAGGATCCACCCACACAGTGGAACGTGGTCCACTATATAAAAGAATGAAAAAGTACTTTATGTCTTCATATAAAACAATGTCTGAGCCATATTAATGAAAAAAGCAAGATGCAGACAGTATAAACAATGCATGCTGCCATTTGTGTAAAAAAGCTTGTGCGTGTGTATGTGTGTGTGTGTTCGCATATGCCTAGAATCTTTGTGAAGGAGACCCCCAAATGCATAACCTGGACTACCCTTTACAAGAGACCTAAATGGCTGGCAGACCAGGATGGAAGGGAAACTTCATCACACACCCTTGCGTGTCTTTTGATTTTGATACTACAGACCTGTTCATCCATTCAAAAAATAAAAGTAGCATTAAAATAATAAAGTGAATACATAAAGGGAGGTGCACCATTGTGCACCGGCCACGCCAGCTCTAGTGCGGAATGGGTTGGACAGGTTCCTGCTGGCTTGTCCCGGTAGGCTCAGGCCCAGCTGCATGGGTTCCTGCCGGCCTGCGGGCTCACCCACGAAAGGAGGCCTCACTTCCTATAGCTGGGGGAGGATTTCTTGCACTTCCCTTTGTGTTCGCCCGCAAGAGCTGCCATCACCTCTGTCCCCGAGGAAGAACCAACAGCACCTTCACCCACACACAAGGAAGCCCAAGCAGCTCCCTTCTGCCTGAGATTTGTGCCGAAGGCACTTGTCCTCATGCAAGAGAGATCTGAGCCACACACACAATTCACACTCGTGCATGCACGCGCGCACACACACACACACACACACACACACAGGAATGGAAACCCAAGCAGGTTGCTCCTGAGTGAGACATCACCGCCCTGGTCTCCCAACAGATGTGTCCATCCAGCAGCCTGGGGACCCGCTCGCTCTTCGGTCTGACCACATCCTGTTTGCTGCAGGGGAGGCCACTCAGCAAGGAGTGGGGAAGGAGCTGCTGTTACTACATGGGAGCAGTTTCAGGGCCAGCTTCAGTTATCATGTCCTTGTACTGTCGTTTGAAGAAGCCAAGCTGTGGAGGCAGAGACAGGGGAGTAAGGGCACCAAGGCCAGGAGGGCGAGTGAAGGCTATGCAGGCCAGGCTGGGAGATGGTGGGACCAAGAGATGCAAAGAATAACGTGGCGGAGTGCAGAATAGATCTGGGGAAAGTGGGACAGGGAGGGGGATGGCATCACTATTAAGAAAGAAAAGAGGGAAAGAAATCTAACATATAATAATAAGTACTCTTTATATAGTGTTTATTCTGTACCAGAGACTATTCTAAGTGCTCTAGAGATACGAACCCAAAGAGCTCCACAGGATGGGTATTTATAGTCTCATTTTACAGCTGAAGAAACTGAGGCTCTGTGAGCTGCCCGAGGCACAGCTGGGAGCTGAACCCAGGAAGGCGCTGCTGAGTGAGAAGCCGTGGGGGTGGGGGGAACTGCCCACGATCAACGGGACAGGGTTATGTACTTCGTAAGGCTCCACCTTGGTCTCTGTCTGGAGCAGGGAGAGGGGGAGGGGGGGCATCAGGGGAGAAAGACTCTGAATTTCTGGGGGTTCCCCAGTCAGACCTTGTGTGCTCCCTGAACCCCATGATTAAACCCCCTGTGCCCCCCAACCCCAGCCCTCACTCCTCCTTCCCGGCCCCCCCAACCTCTCTCTCTCCCACAAGCCCAGCCCCCTCTCCTGCCTCCAGCGGTTCTTCTGTGTCCGAGACAGATACCTGGGCCCTCACAAACGCGCCCTGTCCTGGGAGCAGGGCAAACTCCGAATCATCAAACAAGATCTCCGCCGTGCTCACAACCTGAAGATGGTTATGCAAAGTCTGTGGGAGAGAGAGGATGGGAGCTGGACCCATTGGCCCTGGAGGATCTCATCTGTGCCCAGCCAAGCCTCAGGCGCCCACATACCTTGATGTACCAGTCAAATGAGAGGTTGCCCTTGAGGGTGACCTTGAATTCTTCCTGGACACCAAAGGACGGGATGTCACACTGGATTCTCTGGCAGACAGCGATGGAGCAGTTCTGGGGAAGGGAGGAGGGGAGAGAGGTGACCAGGAAAGCTGGATGCAGGCCACATCCCATGCACTCAGCCGGCAGTTGAGAGCCGGTACTGGGCCCAGGTGAGGGGGCAGTGCAGAGTCTGCGTGCAGCCCCGAGGCTGAGGCTGGGCTTAGTCTCACCAGCAGTGGGGCCTTCTTAAGCTCCCCCAGGAAGTCAGAGCGACGAGGGTCAATCTTGTTGGTGTGGCATCTACTGGAGAGGTTCTGAGGAAAGAGGGACACTGTGAGGACGGATTGAAGCGAGGGCTCCTGGGTCCACCCTCCGGGAGGTGAAAAAACCGAGGTCCAGGAGAGGGTCAGAAATGGCTCCAAAACCCAACAGAGGAAACAGAAGTGATTTTAGGAAAGACCAGGGCTGTGGAGAAAGGAGTTGGGCCCAATCCTCAGGCCCAGCTGCGCTTACCTGGGAGAAGGTGACTTGGAGCTGGTCCCACACGGTCACCTGGTTCAGCTGGATGGGGACCAAGAAGACCACGCTGATGGGGAGCTTCCTCCCGCCCAGGTTGTTGAACTGCGTTGGGTGGGGAGGGGCAGATATCAGGGTTCTGGCCTTTCTGCCCCCACCAGCAACTAGAGTCAGGCTCCCCACTCCCGACAGCCCAGTACTGAATCAGGCCTCACAGACCCAAGCATCCTGCCTCTTGATGCTTTCTGAGAGACAGGAGAGCACAGGGGTTAAACACCCATTCCAGAGCCAGACAGGCTGGCGGAAGCAGTGGCTCTTCCACTCTCTAGGGGTGAGACTGTGGGCAATTTCTGTTAGCCTCTCTGAGCCACAGTTTCTTCATCTATAAACTGGGGGAGACAACAGTACCTCCGTCACAGGGTCATTACGAGGGTAAAATGAGTTAATTACATACATGTATGTATACACATACGGATGCACGTGGTGGTGTGTGTGGATTCACAGCAAGCTTAGAACAGAGCCTGGCCCAAAGCAGGCACCTCATGCATGTTTCCCATCTTTTTTTTTTTTTTTTTTTTTTGGGGTACGCGGGCCTCCAGTTCCCTGCATCGGCAGGCGGACTCTCAACTACTGAGCCACCAGGGAAGCCCTCCCATCATATTTTTTTTGGCCACGTGGCATGCGGGATCCTAGTTCCCCGACCAAGGGTCAAACCCATGCCCACTGCATTGGAAGGCGAAGTCTTAACCACTGGACTGCCCGGGAAGTCCCTCCTACCATTCTTCCTGTGTTCCCATCATCTCGATTTCCCTCCCCAGGCTCCTTCTCAGCTCCCTACCTGATACTGATGCTCTATAATGTGGCGGGTCTTCTCTGAGGCTGTGAAGTTGAGATATTTGGTCGAGACCTCAAGGCTGATGGGAGAAAGAAGAAGGGGCAGGAGGTGACAGAACATCAGGGGAGTCCTGGGAGGGGGTCTTGGGCTAAGTGTGTAAAGGTGTGAACAGGCATGCGGGTAACGCAGCCCTGAAGGGGTGCGAGCGGGATGGTGTGCAGGGGCAGTGCGGGTGGGACCTCCAGCGTGTGCCAGTTTGGGCCCCTCACACACACACGTACACATGCACGTACAGACACACACGTGCGCACACATATCCTCAGACTCACTCACAGGCACACGTGCACAGACTCGTGCACACAGGTACTCAATGCGCCATGTCCAGCCCAGTGGTGAAGGCAGAACTGAAAGCCCCAGCAGCCAGTACCTGGTGACCACCACATAGACAGCGTATTTCACAGGCAGCTGCAGCTGGAATTCGGTTTTGTTGTTCCCAGGTATGTTGTTCTCACTGAAGGGAAACAGAGAGCTCTGGTCAGCTCTTGAGAATTGAGAATCAGCATTTCCTTCTCCTTCTTCCTCTCCCTCACCCTCCGTCGCCAACCAACCACCAAGTCCTGTCCTCTCAGCATCCTAAACGCTGTCCTCTAAATCCAACAGAGGAAACAGAGATTATAGGAAAGACCAGGGCCGCCCCTGTGTAGCCCAGGCCCATCCCCACTCACCAGGACAGATGCCTGCAGAAGGGTGCCTTCTTCTCACTGGTCCCCTGAATTCAAAATGACTCCCACTCCAATCCCCCCGCTCCTGGAGAGTGATCTTTCTAGCATGCAAAGGTGATCACATCACTCCCAAGTTAAGTTGCAAATTCCCTAAGAGCACTCGTCAATCATTTCATGACACGGCCCATGTCTAGCCAACTCCTTCAATCCTGCCTCCTGTGCTCAGACTCAGCCTGACCTTTGCTGTCTCCGGGCTTTGCTTGGTCCACACTTCCTTCTCTCTGTCTTCATGCCCAGCCTCAATTCATGCCTTTGCTTGGCTAACTCACAGCCTGGATGTATAGTCTTCTCTGAACACCAATCTCCCAAGAAGACTGGACATCACTCATTTCATACTGTATCATAATCATCTGCTTTCCTGTCTATCTTTGCCCCTAAATTATAACCTCTGTGAGGGCAAGAATCACAGCTGTCTTGTCCATCACTGTCTCACCAGCACAGGGGGCCATGCCTGGCACGTGGTGGGTGCTCAGTTGGTGTTTCTTGAGTAAACAAATGAGCTGAAGGGAGAACCAGTGGGGAGAGGGCAATGGTCCACCCTGAGCAGGGGGGCCGGGGGCTGGGACCTCAAAATGGAGGAGGCCAGGCATAGCGCACCTGGTCACGTTGGCCTTGAGAAGTAGTTTGTTTCCAAAGAAAGCATCAGGGTTCATGTCAAATGTGATATTGAAGGTGATCTGGAGTTGGAGAAAGAAGAGACGGTGACAAGAGTAAGAGAGAAGGAACAACCCATTCAGCTAAAGAATGGGTAAATAAAATGTGGCACGTCCGTACAACAGAATATTATTCAGCCATCAAAGGAATCTGAATATTAATACATCCTGCAACACGGTGATCCTTGAAAGCACGATGCTCAGTCAAAGAAGCAAACCTATTGTATGATTCCATTCATTTGAAACATCTGGAATAGGTGACTCTCAAGACAGCAAGTAGATTAGTGGTTGCCTAGGGCTGGGAGAGATGGGACGACACGGGCCCATGGCTGAGGGGAGCAGGGTCTTTTCTTGGGGTAATTAAATACTCTAACATTGATCATGGTGATGGATGCACAGCACTGCGAACATTGCAAAAGCCACTGGATTGTATACTTGAAGTGGGTGAATTGTGTGGTAGATGAATTTTATCTCAATAAAGCTGTTTTTCAAAAAAAAGAAACATCTACTTTAAAAAAAAAAAA
>NW_020173198.1:873983-874122 GCF_003031525.2 Neophocaena asiaeorientalis asiaeorientalis
AAAAAAAAAAAAAAAAAAAAAAAAAAAGAAGGGAATTCCTAACCAATGGCGGTCCATTGGTTAGGACTCCATGCATTTTCACTGCCGAGGGCGCAGGTTCAATATCTGGCCAGGAAACTAAGATCCCACAAGCCATGGG
>NW_020173198.1:874906-891399 GCF_003031525.2 Neophocaena asiaeorientalis asiaeorientalis
GGAGGGGGGGAGGGGGAGGGGGAGGAAAGAAGAAGAAGAACTAGGGAAGAATTCAGAGGAAGGCAAAGGAGAAAAAGGGAGAAGGAGCCAGCAGCCTGACCTCCGAGTTGTCTGGGAAGATGGGGTGGTTTATGCTGCAGCTGGTGCTCTTCAAGGTCCCAGACCCTTCAGTGGAGACGTCAGACTCACAGATCAGGCGCCAGGACGGCTGTGAGCGCTGGTTCTGGAAGGCAAAGGAGGCAGAGGTGATGATGTCAAACACCAGCCATGGGAGCAGGGAATGCAAAGTCAGATGGAGCCTGAGAAGGGTTTGGCTACCTGGGCTCCTGACACCCTCCGATAGGACAAGCCAGATGGGTAGAAGAAGGTGACCTGTGTTCTGTAGGAGTCCTCGCCCTGGTTTCTCACAGTCAGCGTCACGTTTAAGTCCCGAGAACCACCTACCACCAGGGTGTCCAGGCTGTGGTGGGAACAAGTCAGGCCATGAGATGCTGAGGGCTTTCCTGCAGCGAGTCTGCTCCGGCAGGAAGGAGGCGCGGACACTCGGAGACAGAAGACAGTGCACGAGGCAGCCACAGAAACACACCTCTGAGGCAGCTGCTCTGTGCTGGGCTCCCTTGGGGGCCAGGAGAAGAACAGAGCAGCAGGTCATGGTGCAGGTCTGGGGGTAAAAATGAGGACAGGAAACTCACCTCATAAAACTGAAGGTGATGCTGAGGTCATCCTGGCAAATGCTGTCATTGCCACAATTCTTCTCAAAGGGAAACTGCCAAAAACAGAGTATGAGGAAAATGAAAGGAAATTGTGAAAAGACGTGAAATGAAAGAGTAAAATGAAATCTTGAAATTATGTGAAATGAAATCAAATGAGCTTCAACAACCTTGGCCTCTGGTCCCTTCCACACCCCTGCTGGACCCCAACTCCCAGACTCACCGAGGCTGTGAAGAGTGTTGGAGCTTCTACATCCAGCACTGGCCGGAGGTTCCCAAAATAGGACGAGGGCTTCCCCACCAGAGAGAAGTTGAGGCGCAAGGCAATGGGGGTCACTGAGTCCTCTACACAATCCTGAGAGACAGTGGGGGTTTGGTGGTCTGCCCTCCTCAGCATCCCAAGCCCACCCCATGCTTGGAGGACCCAGGAGTATGGTCACCCTCTGCTCACCAGTAACCGGAGCTTCAGGGTCTCACATTTCTGACTCAGCCCCAACGTCACTATATGTCTGAGAGTGTTGTTCTTAGTCTCATCAAAGATGGCCTGGGAATGTGGGCGACCTGGGTCCAGAGCCAGGTCATATGTGATGGTGCTCTGGGTATCTCCTGAAGGGCCAGGGAAGAATGGTGGTGAGGAGCCTGGGTTTGGAGTCAGACTGGCAGGAGGTGGAGGCCCAGCTATCTGAATTTGGACATGTTAGCTGACCTCTCTCAGGGCCTCAATTCCTTATTTTTAAATTGAAGATAATAATTGGACCTTCCCAATAGTAAAAACGAAATAGTGCCTACAGAGCATTTAGCATAGTGCCTGCCACACATTAACTGCTCAATAAATAATAGCTATTCTGTCACATACTGGAAAATTAAGTATATTTTTTCTGGCTGCTTTTAACTTTTTTTCTGTCTTTGGTCTTCAGCAGTTTGTGCCTTAGGATGGTACAATGTCTAATGTTATCTTGCTTCGATTTGGTAGAGAATCTTATTATTATTATTATTTTTTTGGCCGCATGGCATATGGGATTTTAGTTCCCCAGCCAGGGATCAAACCCACGCCCCCTGCATTGGAAGCAGGGAGTTTTAACCACCAGACGGCCAGGGAAGTTCCTAATTTGGTAGAGAATCTTGATGTTTTTCATCAATTTTAGAAAATTCTTTACCACCATTTCTTTTTTTTTTTAATTTTTATTTTATATTGGAGTATAGTCGATTAACAGTGTTGCATTGGTTTCAGGTGCACAGCAAAGTGATTCAATTATACATATACTTGTTTCTATTCTTTTTCACATTCTTTTCCCATTTAGGTTTAACTGTTGCTTCTTTCTTATTCTCTCTCTCTCTCTCTCCCTTCCTTTTGGAATTCCAATTACATGTTTATTAGATCTTTCACCATGTCCCATATGTCTCCTATGGTTTATTTTTCATCCTTTTTTCTCTCTGTGTGTTCATCTGGATACTTGCAATTTACTTACCTTCCAGTTCACTAATTCTCTGTTCTACTTGTTTAAAATATAAGTATAGTTGATTTACAATATTGTGTTAGTTTCAGGTGTACAGCAAAGTGATTCAGTTATACATATATTTTTTCAGATTCTCTTCCATTATAGGTTATACGAGATATTGAATATAGCTCCCTGTGCTATACAGTAAATCCTTGCTGTTTATCTATTTTATATATAGTAGTATACATCTGTTTGTTCTGTTTCTAATCCACTATTAAATCTATCTATTGAATTCTCAATTTCATTCAGTGTATTTTTCAGTGCTAGTGTTTCCATTTAACTCTATTTCATGAATTCCAGGTTTTATTTGAAGTTCTCCATCATTTCCTGTTTTTTCTTGAAGATATTAATTTTAGTTATCTTTTAAATTCCTATCTGATAATTCTAATTGCTGAATCACCTATGGGTCTATTTCTATTGTCTATTGTTTCTCTTGGCTTGCTGGTTTCAATGGACATTGTCCCAGTAGAAGGACCAAGGTGTATTTTAAGGTCCTGCTCAAATCTCAGCTTCCTAGATTTCTGTTCAACTCTTGAGCTCTCCAGTTGTTGTCTTCCACTGAGTTTCTAAGAGTATTGATCTGGATATGCATGGCTTAGAAGTCAGCCAATGACTTACAGGAAATTTCTATGTAGATTTTGGGACACCTTCTCTGTAATTCTCTAGTCTCCAAGACTTTGCTCTCAATTTCTAGCCATGCTGGCTGCCCAAAATTCTGACTGCTATCTCCTCAGTCTGGTAAGATGACTGCTAGAAACAAATTTTATCCCCTCCCCCTGTTTCCCTCTAGAACCACCATTACTCTTCCTCACCCCAAGCACAATGCCACTCTTTGAGAATAGAGACAAGGAAGGAAGTCAAGTTCGTTGTGATAAAATGCATATCTGAATGCTTTGTGAGTTTGTGTTTAGCTTCATCAGCTCCACCTCCCCTTTAAACGAGTCATCTCTCAGTTTAAAAAAAAGACCTGGTTAGTTCACATGAATGGGGCCATTCATTCTCTGGAGAACTGAGAGTGTAAAGGAGTGCCACATGCTTATTTCTTTAGGGGTGTTTGCTGGGCCTCCCCCCCCCCCCCCCCCAGCAGGGGAACCACCTGCTCACTCCACCCAAGCTTGAAGAAGGCTATCGGAGCCTGTGAGAACTTTACTCTGGGCCACCCGTCCATGTCCCCAGTCATTTAACCTCTTGAGACCTACCCACCCAGCCTCACCTTCTCTCAGCCTGTCCCGTGTGTTCTTGCGGACATGGAGGCAGACTCTGACCTCCCCAGCGATCTTTCCTTTCACCACCCGCTCACGACACTCATACACATCCCTTGCCACTTCCCTGGGTGTGAAATCCATGGTCACCTCAACTTTCAGCACTGGCTGGGACCTGTGGGGGGACACCAGATGGCCCTCAGGGGTCTTCATACAGCAAAGCCACTCCTTAAAAAGAAGATACCTGGGGGACTTCCCTGGTGGTGCAGTGGTTGAGAATCCACCTGTCAAGGCAGGGGACAGGGGTTCGAGCTCTGGTCCAGGAAGATCCCACACGCCACGGAGCAACTAAGCCCGTGCGCCACAACTACTGAGCCTGCGCTCTAGAGCTTGTGAGCCACAACTACTGAGCTCACGTGCTACAACTACTGAAGCCTGTGCGCCTAGAGCCCACAAGCCACTGAGCCCGTGTGCCGCAACTACTGAAACCCGCACACCTAGAGCCCGTGCTCCGCAACAAGAGAAGCCACCGCAATGAGAAGCCCACGCGCCGCAACGAAGAGTAACCCCCGCTTGCTGCAACTAGAGGAAGCCCGAGCAGCAACGAAGGCCTAATGCAGCCAAAATAAATAAATAAATATATTTTTTAATTTTTAAAAATAAAAAGAAGTACATATGTTAAAAAGAAAAAGAAGATACCTGGTGTGCTCTCACCTGAGCAGCAGCACGTACCCCTGAGCCCCCACAGCCAGGTCCACCAGTCCATCCACTGTGAGGTCCCGGCCCCCGCTCAGTGACTGCCCAAAATACTGGAGCCTCGGAGAGAACTGGGAGCCTGTGATCCGCTGAGGGTAGAAAAGAGGAGGAGAGAAAGGGGTAGGAAAGAACAGGAAAGAGTGTAACTCAGTCTCCTGGGATGACCCAAGGAGAGATTGTCTGGGCTCTACTCAGTCATATCTCGTACACCTTCTCAAGGAATTAGGGTAACTATTAGGCTTTAGACCACAACCTTGAGATGATACCCAAAGTGTCAATCAATTACTGGGTTTTCCAGGGAAAACAAAAAATATCACAGGAAAGAAGTGATATAATACACTATTTGACTCAGTTGAATCTCTTTTACATGGCCAGGAAAATGCAAACACTGAACATAGATCTAACCCAAATTATCATATAAATTTAAGGGATGGGAGACGTATGAATATGTGGCAAGAGGGGCCTGAAAGAGAGCTCAATCCTCACCTCCCATAGTGGGAAGTCAATGCGAAAACAAAAATCAAGAAGCAGCAAAATAATTGTGCCCTTGGGAAGTATGGAGAAACATTGAAAGAGCTGGAAGTGGTTTCCTCAGAGGAGGGAAAATGAAGAGGAAATCACAGTTTGGGTGTGGAGATTGTTGCTTTTCATAATAAGCTGTTAGGAACAATTTTGACTCTTTAATCTATGTGCAAAAGTAACACTGAAAGGATAACAGCCAAATATATTAAGAAAATTTTAAAGTGATTTTGTCACGTACTTAATGCTGCTGAAGTGTACACATAAAAATGGTTAAGATGGTGAGTTTTAGGGCTTCCCTGGTGGCGCAGTGGTTGAGAGTCCGCCTGCCGATGCGGGGGATACAGGTTTGTGCCCCGGTCTGGGAGGATCCCACATGCCGCGAAGCGGCTGGACCCGTGAGCCATGGCCGCTGAGCCTGCGCGTCCGGAGCCTGTGCTCCGCAACGGGAGAGACCACAGCAGTGAGAGGCCCGCGTACCAAAAAAAAAAAAAAAAAAAAAAAGATGGTGAGTTTTAGGTCATGGATATTTTACTGCCATTTTTTAAAAGTGAATTTATCAACTAGAAAGAATGAGGAAGTGCGGGATGTTGGAAATGTGCTATACCTTAACCTGGGTGGTGCTCACTCGAGTTCACAGGAAAATTCATCACTTGAGATTTGTGTGTTTACTGCATGTACATTACACTGCAAATTTTTTTGAGAAAAAGTTAGCGCATTCTGTTGGAAGGATGCTTTGTTTTGAAATTATATAATAATGGTGGTTGGGAAAGCCACAGCAGTTTCGCTCGTCTGCATACTGATCACCCTAGCCCCAGTCACAGGAAAAGAGCAAGTAAAAAATGGAAACAGTAGAGCAATAGTATTGCATGACCCTTTTTGCATTTGTTTTTAATTCCAAAGTCTGTGGGGTGGGAGTGGGTATATGGGAGGTTGGTTGGTGAGAGCAGGTATGTAGGTGTGGGTGAGGGTGGGTGAGTGTGTGGACCCTCCCCTTACCTTGTTTTCCTTTCCAGGTGCAGATAAGGGGAGGGTGTTAAGACTTTCACTGTCGTTGTTTTTTCTTCTTCTTCTTTTCTATTATTTTACAAACCCTTGTGTCGAGGGCTGACTTTCAATAGATCGCAGCGAGGGAGCTGCTCTGCTACGTACGAAACCCCGACCCAGAGGCAGGTCGTCTACGAATGGTTCAGCACCACGTTCCCCACGAACGTGCGGTGCGTGACGGGCGAGGGGGCGGCCGCCTTTCCGGCCTCACCCCGTGTCCCAGGACGAAGGGCTCTCCGCGCCGGACCCCCGTCCCGTCGCGCGGCGGAGCGCGCCGGCGGGGACCGCGGGGGACCGGCTATCCGAGGCCAACCGAGGCTTCCGCGGCGCTGCCGCATCGTTCCTCCTGGGCGGGATTCTGACTTAGAGGCGTTCAGTCATAATCCCACAGATGGTAGCTTCGCCCCACTGGCTCCTCAGCCAAGCACATACACCAAATGTCTGAACCTGCGGTACTGTTTACTTTAGATTTTTTAATTTGTACAAGCATGTAAAGCTTTTGTAATAAAAATGAAGTAAAACCAGAGCCTTCAAATCCCATTTACACAGAGAAACAACAGGTGCCAATGAAAAGAGGCATATTATAGTCTTCACACAATTGTGGAAAGAGGCTCCGTGACACAGAGGGAAGAACGTGAGGCAGTAGTGCTTAGCCCAGGCTGCAACTAAAGAGCGTGTGAAAAATACTAGGGCCTATGTAGTGTACTATTCCATACACTAGAATGGGCAAAACTAATCTGTGGTGGAAAATAATTGGAACAGTAGCTTCCTCTGGGAGGGAGTGGGGTCAGAAATTGACTGGATGGGGGCGGGAGGGAACTTTCTAAAGTGATAATTATGTTCATCTTGATAGGATTGTGGATTATGTTTTTCAAAATTCTTTGACTGGCTAAAGATTTGTGCTTTTCCTGTCTGTACATTTTATCTTAAAAATAACAGTAAGCATATCTGAATATTTTAGATTTTAGTTAATGATATACACGCTGAGGTATTTAGGGGTGAAGTTGGACTGGTGTTGCAGATTACTTTGAATTGCATTAGAAAAAATAACGATGAACTTGATGGACAGGTAGAAAAAGTCTGAATACAAAGGATGGAGATGTGATAAAGTAAACCTAGTAAAATCTTCCTCATAGATTTTAGCTTATAAATATATGGATGTCCACTGGACAATTCTTTCAACTTTGCAGTAACTTTGAAAGTTTTCTAGATAAAATGTTGAAAAAACTCTACTGATGCCTGGGGCCCTGACCCCAGACCAATTAAATCAGAACCCCTAGTGGCAGGGCCCAGGCACCTCTTTTTTAAGACCTTCAGGTGATTTTGATGTGTGGGTAGGGTTGAACCTCTAGGGTGAGGGATTTGGCAGGAGTGATGAGGAGACAGAGAGAAAGGACAGAAGAAAAACGTGAGGCTGGAAGAAAACCAGAGACCAGAAGCCAGCAGACTGGATGGCCTCGGCGGGCTGTGATGGGAGACTGCCAGACCGTGGGGGTCCCTCCACACGGTGGGCTTCATCTAGCAGGAAACAGGGAGCCAGTTTAGAGAGGAAACCATCTGTGGTGACCCACATTTCAAGTGACCAACCATCAGGATCAGCTACATAATTTGCAGGACCCCGTGGGGAGAAAAAAATGCAGGACTCCTTGTTCAAAAGTTATCAAGAGTTTCAAGATGGCCAGAGCAGAGCCTTAATCTGAGCACAGCGCCGTTCTGAGAGGAGCCCCGCGTAACTGCACAAGTCACAAGCCTGTGAAGCACGCAGTCCTGGGAGGGTGACCAACCATAGGGCTTCCTGAGCTGTGAGACTTTCAGTGCTAAAACCGGGACAGACCTGGGCAAACCGGGTCTGCTGGTCATCCTACCAAGACTGAGATTCAGGGCTTCCCTGGTGGCGCAGTGGTTGGGAGTCCGCCTGCCGATGCAGGGGACACGGGTTCGTGCCCCGGTCCGGGAAGATCCCACATGCCGCGGAGCGGCTGGGCCTGTGAGCCATGGCCGCTGGGCCTGCGCGACCGGAGCCTGTGCTCCGCAACGGGAGACGCCACAATAGTGAGAGGCCCCCGTACCGAAAAAATAAATAAATAACAGACTGAGATTCGGAGGAAAGGAATGTCTACATCCTAACACTTCCAGCTCACCATTCATCACCTGAGCCTTCATCTTCTCATCTGTAAAGTGGGAGTGATGATGGCCCTGTGCACCTCCTCTAGTTGTGATAAGAATGAATCTTTTCTGTGAAGTATGTGTTATTTTTGAAGCTTCCAAAAAGGACTACTGGGAGAACTGATCTGGCAGCTGTCGGAACATTGAATTAGAAAGGGACAGATTGGCAAAGAGGCTACAGTTGTAACAAAAACAGTGACCGGGCCTCACCTGGCTGTGGGCGGGGCTGATCCCCAGTCCCGAGGTTCCGTGAAACAGGTAGACAGCACCCTGGTTCTCCTGCTCTCCTGGGGCCCCGATGGCCACGTCCGACAGCCTGTCCCCGTTCACATCCCCCAGCACCGTCAGAGCTGCCCCAAAGCGGGCCCAGAGGTGGCCTTTCTCCCCTCGCAGGACAGCACCACACTGCCACTTAGCCCTCTGCAGAACAAAAACAGTGTCAGGTCCCAGCCCAGGCGACCCCTCCACACCCAGACCCCGCCCAGCCCGGGTCTCATCAGCCACTCACCCCCCGGGGAAAGGGGCACACGGACACCTGCCCGCCCCGGCTCTGCTCATAGTAATGGGGGGCCCCGATGAGGACCAGGTCGGAGCTGCCATCTCTGTCCACGTCCACGGAGCTGAGGGAGGCCCCGAAGTAGGAGCCGATCTGAAAGAGATAAGGCCAAGATCACATACTTCTTTCCACCTAAAGCAGAGCACGGGGATTTTTCTCCCTGTGAAGAAAAATCATGCCTGCTGAGGAAAGCCCTTTGGAGCGGATGTGATCCTCTCTCTGTTTCATGATCAATCCTTGTTTGAATGTACTGCCAGTTAGAGGAGTATATGATAGAGTTGACAGGTAGTGGGTGAGGATCTACCCCAAATGGTGTTCCAGGGAGATGATTAAGGTAGCGAAGAAATTGGATTTGAAAATGCAGACAGAAAAGCCTGGAAAACCAGACAGGATATCCTTTCAATATATTGCAAGTCTTTAGGGAGGTAAGTCAAATTTGGCAGTCTGGCTAACAAGGAATCAACTGGCTTAGACGAAAAACAACTATTGCCACAGGAATTTTTTTGCATGATATTGAGAAATAATGTCTACCTTTAAAAAGAATTTTAAAAGTATGTTCCAAAAAATGTTCAATGTAAATAGGTAGAATTCATCCATAGGAGTCATAAATTTAGTCATTCTTTCATTCAATAAAGAAGGGTTTGCTATTTGCTAAGCATGAGGCTGGGTAGTGGAGACAGTGCCTTCCAAGGCTCTAGGTGCAGCAGGGTGGAATGGAGGGGAATAGTAACAGATAAAAGGGAGATGTATATGGAAATTTCAAACTTCTGGGGCAAGTTCTAGGAAGGAAAGTGCAGAGGACGTCAAGACATGACTCACTACAGTCTGATTTCTGCCCCACATACCACTGAGGGAGGCCTCCCAATGGTCCAGTAAAGGCATTTAAGCTTCATCCTAAAGTCAACAGGATTTTTTTTTGTTTTTAGGTCAAGTTTATTGGGGTATAATTTCCATACAAAAATATTCAGACTTTTTAGTGTAGTTTTATGAGTTTTGACAAACACAAAAATTCATGTAACTGCCACGATGGTCAAGATTCAGAACAGTTTCATCATCCCCAAAATATTCCCTTATGCTGTAATCAACCTCTTCCCTCAGTCACCAGCCCCTGACAACCACTGATCTGTGTTTTGTCCCTATAGTTCTGCCTTTTCCAGAATGTTATATAAATGGAACCATACAGTATGTAGCCTTTTGGGTCTGGCTTCTTTCAACTAGAGTAAGCATTTAGGATTCATCCAAGTTTTTGCGTGTATCAGTAATCTGTTCCCTTTTATTTCTGACTAGTATTCCATTGTATGGATGTACCACAGTTTGTTTATCCGTTCCCCACTTGAGGGATATTCAGGTTGTTTCTAACTTTTGGCAGTTACAAATAGAGCTACTAGAGACATTCATATACAGGTTTTCCAGTGAACGTCTATTTTTATTTCTACTGGGTAAATATCTGAGTGTTATGGCAATGGCATGTTGAACTTTGTAAGATACTGAAAACTGTTTTCCAAAGCAGCCATGCCATTTTCCATTCCAACAGCAATGTCTGAGAGTTTTAGTTGCTACACAACCTTGCCAGAACTTGATATTGCCAATTTATTTCCTTTTTTATTAACCATACTAATCGGTGTGCAGTTGTATCTCATTGTGGTTTTAATTTGAATTTCTGTAATGATTTAATGACATGGGACATGTTTTCACGTGCTTATTTGCCATTTACATATCTTCTATGGTGACGTGTCTGTTCAAATACTCCACTTATTTTTGAATTGGATTGTTTGACTTCTTATTCTTGAGTTTTGAAATCCTTTATATATTCTGGATTAAGTCCTTTGTCAGATATGTAATTTTTTTAAAAAAGAAGTAAAATTTACAAATATTTTCTCCCAGTCCGTAGCTTATCTGTTCATTCTCTTAATGAACAGAGCAAAACTTTCCATTTTGTTGAAATCTTAGTTATCAATTTTTTTCTTTATGGACCATATGCTTTTAGTGTTATATCTAAGAATTCTTTGCCTAACACAAGGTCACAAAAATTTTATCCTATGTTTTCTCCCACAAGTATAGTAGTTTTAGATTTTACATTTAGCTCTATGATCGATTTAAATTAATCTTAACATGGTTGAATTGACAAGATATGGGTAAGGATTTTGTTTTGTTTTGTTACCATGGATGTTCAATTGTTCCAGCACCATTGAACTCTCCATTGAATTGTCTTTGTGCCTTTATTGAAAATCAATATGTGTCAGACTTATACTTCAGGCCTATTCTGTTCCACTGATCTTCATGTCTATCCTTTTGTCAATGCCATGCTGTCCTGCTTACTGTAACTTTATAGAAAGCCTTAAAATCACATAGTGTATGAATCTTCCACTAAATACCTAATGGTATTTACATAAGATCCTTTTCAAAACTGTTTTGGATACTCTACTTTCTTTGATTTTCCACATAAATCTTAGAATTAGCTTGTCAATTCTACAAAACAAAATAGGATTTTGATTGGCGTTGTGTTGAGTCTATAGATCAACTTGAGGAAAAGTGACACCTTAACAATATTGAGTCTTCCAGTCCATGAACACAGTATATTTCTCCATTTATTTAGGGCTTTGATTTCTCTCATTAGTGTTTTGTAGTTTTCAGTATAAAGATGTTGTACACATTTTGTTAGATTTATACCTAAGTATTTCATGGTCTTTGGTGCTATTGTATTAATAAATGGTCCTTTTTCTTTAAATTTAAATTTCCAAATGTTCATTGTTAGTATAGAAATACAACTGATTTTTACATATTTATCTTGTATCCTGAGAACTCACTGAAATAAGTTATATAGCTTTTTTGTAGATTCTTTGGGATTTTCCATGCAAACAATCATGTCATCCCCAAATAGAGACAGCTTTATTTTTTCCTTTCCACTCCGCATCCTCTTTTTTCTTTTCTCTTCTCATCTTATCGCACCAGCTACGTCTTCCAGTATGATGTTGTATAGGAATGGTAAGAGTGGATTTTCCTGCCTTGTTTCCAATTTTAGGAGAAAAAAATTCTCTTTTACTTTTAAATATGATGCTAACTGTAGATTTTTTGTAAATGTTCTTTCTTAGGTTGAGGAAGTTCCCTTTAATTCCTAGTTTGCTGAGAAGAAAACATCATGAAAGAATGGATTTTGTCAAATTCTTTCTGTGTATCTGTTAAGATTATTACATTTTTCTTCTCTAGTCTATTGTTACGGTTAATTACATTGATTTTTTTTTCAGAATGGCTCTTTTAAATTGAGATAAAATTTACATTACATAAAATTCATCATTTTAAAGTATAAAATTTAGTGGGTTCTAGTATATTCACAATGTTATGTAACCATCACCACTAATTCCAAAACATTTCCATCACCCCAGAAAGAAGCACTGTAACTGTTAGAAGTCACTCTCAACCCCCCACCCCACAATACCCTGGCAACCACTAATCTACTTTCTGACTGTGGGTTTGTCTACTCTAGACATTTCAGATGAATTAAATCATATAACATGTGTCCTTTTGTGACTGGTTATTTTCATGTAGCATAAAATTTTCAAGGTTTATCCATGTTGTAGCATGTATCAACACTTCACTCTTTTTATGGCTAAATAGTATTCCACTGTATGGATATACCCCATTTTGTTTATCTATTCATAAGTTAATGAACATTTAGGTTCTTTCTACCTTTTGACTATTAGGCATAATGCTGCTATGAACATTCACGTATAAGTTTTTGTTTGAACAACTATTTTCATTCTGGAAAAGGATATATACCTAGGAGTGAAATTTCTGAGTCATATGATAAATCTATATTTAACTTTTTGAGGAACTGTCAAATTCTGTGCCATAAGGGCTGTATTATTTTACATTGCCACCAGCAATGTATGAGGGTTCTGATTTCTCCACATCCTCACGAACATGTGTTATTTTTCATTTTTTTCTTTAAATAGCCATTCTAGTGGTATCTCTATTGTGGTTTTGACTTGTATTTCCCTAATGATGAATAAAGTTGAATATCTTTTCATGTGCTTATTGGTCATTTTTATATCTTATCTGGAGAAATATCTATTCAAATCCTTTGTCCATTTTTACATGAGGTTGGCTTTTTATTGTTGAATTGTAAAAGTTCTTTATATATTCTAAATACTAGACCTTTATCAGATATATGATTTGTAAATAGTTCCTCCCATTCTTTTCGTTTTCTTGATAGTGTCCTTTGCTGCTCAAAAGTTTTTAATTTAACGAAGTCCAACTAATCTATTTTATCTTTGGTTGCTTGTGCTTGTAGTGTCATATCTAAACAATTGTTGCCAAATCTAAAGTTACAAAAATTCACCTATGAATCCCTCTGAGAGGTTTATAGCTTTAGTTCTTACATTTAGGTCTTTGATCTATTTTGAATTAATTTTTGCACATTGTGAGGTAAGGGTCCAAATTTATTCTTTTGCCTGTGGACATCCAATTGTCCCAGCACCTTTTTTGAAAATCAATTGACCATAGATGTATGGGTTTATTTCTAGACTCTCAGTTCTATTTCACTGGTCTATCCTTATGCTAGTACCACCCTGTCTTGATTACTGTCACTTTGTAGTAAGTTTCAAAATTGGGGTGTGAATCCTCCAACTTAGTTCTTCTTTTTCAAGATTATTTTGGCTATTCTGGGTCTCTTGCATTGTCATATGAACTTTAGAATCAGCTTGTCCATTTCTGCAACATTGTTGAACAAGCCCTGCATCATTATAAAACACAACTGGTCACGATGTACTATCCTTTTTATAGACTGCTGGATTCTGTTTGCTGATACTTTTTTGAGGGTGTTAAAAAACAGCTTTTGCAGGGGTGATATGCAAAATATTGAACTCCTGGGACTTCTCAGGCACCAACCATGGGCTTAGCTGGAGTGGGTCCTAGAGGTCTCCCCTAGAGGTCCCCACCCCCTGGAGTGGGTCCTAGAAGTCCTAGAGGTGTCTTCTCAGGCACCAACCATGGGCTAAGCTGGAGTGGTCACTGACTTCATAGTTGCTGGATCATGGGGAAGTTCAAAGAGTATTGGGGGGAGGGGTCAGAGTGTATGGCAGGTGCAGGGGGGAAGGATGTCTCAAGGAAACAGCTATTTATTGACAGATATAGAATTATTTCAATATTTTAATAACAAATATGGCTATACTGGTTATGGACTGGTCAAATGCCAGCTCTGTGTACAGGTAGACTTGTAGAGAGCTCTGTACAGGTCAAGTGTTGTTATTTACTGTTATTAGAAAAGTGAGGACACAACATTCTCAAATGCAAAGTTGGTCCCATGACTCTCCAGCTTAAAGCCCTCTGCTTTACAAGACTCTGCCACACTTGGAATCTGATGATGCCCATCCCAGAAGCCCTTAGCCCCCAGGGTGCCTCTGTTGGCACATCCATGCCCCACACACTCTGCACTCACCTGGCTGCCCTTGATTTCAGCGTTTTTCTCCCAAGCACCTGCGTCCTTTTTGAATATCACCACCAGGCCGATGTGCTGATATCGAGGCGCCCCCAGAAGCAGGCTTTGCACCCGGTTCCGCAAGATGACTTCAGCAGCATAACCTGAAGATGATGAACTAAGAGGAAAAGCACTGCCCCCTCCAACAGGACTATCCCTTGAGCAGGGGCAGTGGGGCAGCCCCATGCTTGGGAACTTGGGGTAATTGGACCTTGCACTATATTCCTCTTCGTTAACACAATTAAAATGAAGCTTTGAAATTTCTGCCTTTAAACCTATCCCAAGAGCTTATGAAAGATCCAAGGACATCTAAACTAGTTGAGTTATGCCATATCCTGACCCCTTCTTGAAGTAACCCTGCCCTCTCTACTTACCCAGGTAAGCATCATTCATGTCTGAATCTACCCTGGTTGTGTTGATGAAGGTGACTTTATCCTGTGGTGTATGCAGAAAGGCTCCACCAGCCCAGTCAAAGCTCCCCACAGCACCCAACAAGGGACCATCCTGGGCAAGAATGTAGAACAGGATTGAGAAATCTAGAGCTTCAGTGTTATCCCTATCAAAAATCCCAATGGCATTTTTTCACTGAAATAGAACAAACAATCTTAAAATTTGTATGGAACCACAAAAGACCCCAAATAATCAAAGCAATTTTGAGAAAGAACAAAGCTGGAGGCATCACACGTCCTGGTTTCAAACTATATTGCAAAACTATAGTTATCAAAACAGTATGGTATTGGCATAAAAACAGACACGTAGGTCGATGGAACAGAACAGAGACCCCTGCAATAAACCCATGCATATATGGTAAATCAATATACAACAAAGGAGAGAATAATATACAATGACGAAAGGACAGTCTCTTCAATAAATGGTGTTGGGAAAATTAGACAGCCACATGCAAAAGAATGAAACTGGACCACTATCTTACACTAGTCACAAAAATCAATTCAAAATGGATTAAAGACTTGGACATAAGACATGAAACCATAAAACTCCAAGAAAACATAGGTAGTAATCTCCTTGACATTTGTCTTGGCGATGATTTTTTAGATTTAACACCAAAAACAAAATAAGCAGTGGGACTACATCAACTAAAAAGCTTCTACATAGCAAAGGAAATCATCAACAAAATGAAAAGGTAACCTACAGAGCAGGAGAAAATATTTGCAAATCATATATCCAATAAGGGGTTAATATCCAAAATATATAAAGAACTCATACAACTCAAAACTTTGTTTTAAAACCTGATTTTTAAATGGGTAGAGGATCCAAAAAGACATTTTTCCAAAGAAGACATACAGATAGCCAAGAGGTGCATGAAAAAAGTGCTCAACATCACTAATCATCAAGGAAATGCAAATCAAAACCACGATGAGGTATCACCTCACACCTGTCAGATGCCTGTCATCATAAGAGAAGAAGTAAGTGTTGTTAAGGACGTGTAGAAAAGGGAACCCTTGTACACTGTTGGTGGAAATGTAATTGGTGAAGCCACTATGGAAAAGAGTATGGGGGTTGCACAAAACTTTAAAAATAAAATTACAGTATGATCCACCAATTACACTTCTGGGTAAATATCCAAAAGAAATGAAAACACTAACTTGAAAAGGTATATGCAACCCCATGATCATTGCAGCATTTTTTACAATAGCCAAGACATGGAGCAATGTAAGTGTTCATCAACGGATGAACAAATAAAGAAAATGTGGTATATATGTACACAATGGAATATTATTCAGCAAGTAAAAAGAAGGAAATCCTGCCATTTGTGACAACATGGATGGACCTGGAGGATTATGCTGAGTGAAATAAATCGGAGAAAGTCAAACACTGCATGATCTTACTTATATGTGAAGTTATACATACAGAGAACAGACTGGTGATTGCCAAAGGCAGCGGTGGGTGGTGTGCAAAATGGGTGAAAGTGGTCAAAAAGTACAAACTTCAAACAAAATTGAGTTATTTGTAGTGAGGTGGATGGACCTAGAGTCTGTCGTACAGAGTGAAGTAAGAAAGAGAAAAACAAATACCGTATGCTAACACATATATATGGAATCTAAAAAAAATTTTTTTGTTAATAGTTATGAAGAACCTAGGGGTAGGACAGGAATAAAGATGCAGAAGTAGAGAATGGACCTGAGGACACAGGGAGAGGGAAGGGTAAGCTGGGACGAAGTAAGAGAGTGGCATGGTCATATGTACACTACCAAATGTAAAGTAGATAGCTAGTGGGAAGCAGCCGCACAGCACAGGGAGGTCAGCTGGGTGTTTTGTGACCACCTAGAGGGGTGGGATAGGGAGGGTGGGAGGGAGGGAGCTGCAAGAGGGAAGAGATATGGGGATATATGTATATGTATAACTGATTCACTTTGTTATAAAGCAGAAACTACCACACGATTGTAGAGCAATTATACTCCAATAAAGATGTTAAAAAAAAAAAAGTACAAACTTCCAGTCATAAAATAAATAAATCCTGGTGGTGTAATGTACAGCATGGTGACTACAGTTAATAATAGTGTATTGGGGCTTCTCTGGTGGCGCAGTGGTTGAGAGTCCGCC
>NW_020173198.1:891924-977518 GCF_003031525.2 Neophocaena asiaeorientalis asiaeorientalis
AAAAATAAAAAAAATAATAATAATAATAATAGTGTATTGTATATTTGAAAGTTGCTAAGAGAATAAATCTTAAAGTTCTCATCACAAGAAAAAAAAATTGTGGTGATCATTTTGCAATGCTGTATACATATATTAAATCACTGTGTTGTGTACCTGAGGCTATTATCATGTTTATGTCCATTATATCTCAATTTTTTAAAAAAAAGAACAGGATTGACAAGGAAGAGAGAAGGGACCACTGCTGCCCATCAAAGAGGTGCCTCCCAACAAACACCTGTCACAGAGATGAGCCCCCAAACCTTTGAACCTCTTCTCCCACTTCGTCTTGCCCCCAACCCCAATTAAACAAAAGACCACTTACGGAGGTGAAGACAGCACTGATGCCTTCCTGAGACATCTCATGCTCAAAGGAGCTGGTACTTCCTGTGTGCGTACCTGTGAGGAGAAGAACATTTACATTAAAGAAAGTAGAGGAGCCTAGAACAGGAGCTGGAAACTCAGGGCTGTGGTGGCCAGACAAAAGGAGGCTCAGATGGAAGCCATGCGCACCCCCCTTTTTCTTACATGTCCTCTGTTATGCTTTCCTTTTTTTATTGAAGCATAGTTAATTTACAATATTAATGTTAGTTTCAGGTGTACAGCAGCGTGATTCAGTATTTTTGCAGATTATACTCCATTATAGGTTGTTACAAGATAGTGCAGGGACTTCCCTGGTGGTCCAGTGGTTAAGACTCCACACTTCCACTGCAGGAGGTATGGGTTCGGTCCCTGGTCAGGGAACTAAGATCCGCATGCCTCATGGCGTGGCCAAAAAATAAATGAATAAATCGGAAAAAAGAAAAGATAATGGCTACAATTTATATATTTGTTGCTTATCTAGCCATATGCTCCTTTTAAAGGGATGGTGGCTATTTTGCTCCAGCTACTTTTTGCCAAGTGGGAATATGGTCCTAAAGGGTCTAATCTTCCAAATTTTCAAGAGAAACCATAAATCCAGACTGTATATGAACCTTCCCCCAACTTTTAAATTCTTTTATTCAACAAACACTTATTGAGCACCCTTTATGTACCAGGCATTATTCTAGGCACTGGGGATACAGCAGTGAACCAAAGAGACAAATGTTGGCAACACATCCAAATTTGGGGGAAAATACTGTGAGGGATTTGACTCCCCTACCATCTAATTTTTCAGCCTATGGCCAAGATTGCAAAATTAGAGAGAAAAGTCTAAATCTTTCCATTTCAAAGTAATTGAGCAAGAGAGGCCAGAGTTGATGGGAAATGGAAGAAGAAAGGAGTTGATGCTGAGGCTCAGGTTTCCAAGGGCTAGGAGGTTCTTGTTTCTACAGGGAAGTACGTGTTTTGGGATAAGGAGATGCCTTTGGAGCTGCTCCAGGACTACAGAACCTTAGCTCACCCTCAATCGCAAAGATCTTTTCCTGAAGCTGGTTCTGAATGGTCTTCAGAGCTTCAAAGTTATTCACTTGGAACACGTGATCACCACGCGGCTTGGATGCGATGGTATCGAGCTCTTTTAGAGATTTGTCACTGAAGAAGGCATCTCCCACCTGTTACAAAAAAACAGAAGCTGAATCAGACACTTTCTGGGGGTAGTACTCTCCTCCAGCAAAGAAAATTCTGCAGGAAAAGAATCTGAAACAATCTCTGTCCAAGGAAGGAATGCGCCAGAAGGTCCCTGGAACAGAGCTGCCAGGTACGGTAGAGCAGGTTGTACACTCTACATTCTGTCAAGGGAGAAATTGGGGCTGAAATCCAGCCTTTAGTCCATTTGCAGCCCCTCCTGGTGTGGGGCTGACCTCTCGTCAGAACAGGGGGATGCTTTCTCCTTCATATGAAGGTGTTTCCTACTTGCCAAGCCAGAGACCCGTGATGATACCTCTTCCTATGTCATGCAAGATATTGTAGTAGTTTGAGGACACTGATGTTCCCAACCCTTTGTCCCTTCCTGTAGCCAAGGCCTTTCCCCAAAGCTGTGCTCTACCCTCCTCCTCTTGGCAGAGTATTCTGTTCCGCTCATTGTCTCTGGGCTCAGCCATGTGTACTGCTTTAGCCCACGCACATTATCATATGTGATAAAAACAGAGGCTGGGGCTTCCCTGGTGGTGCAGTGGTTGAGGGTCCGCCTGCCAATGCAGGGGACACGGGTTCGTGCCCCGGTCCGGGAAGATCCCACATGCCGCGGAGCGGCTGGGCCCGTGAGCCATGGCCGCTGAGCCTGCGCGTCCGGAGCCTGTGCTCCGCAACGGGAGAGGCCACAACAGTGAGAGGCCCGCGTATCGCAAAAAAAAAAAAAAAAACAGAGGCTGGAAAAAGTGCTTGCAACATTTCCACTTGCTCTTTTGTTCCTCTGCCTTCACCATGAGGACACACCCAGGCTAGCCCACTGGAGGATGAGACACAGGGAACAGAAGAGCCAAGTTACCCAGGTCGTTCCAGCCCGGCAAACAGATATTGATGGCAACCCTCAGAGATGGAGAGAGCCCAGCCAAGATCATCAGAGCTGCCAACCAACCTGCAGCTGATTACAGACGCATGAGGGAGTCCAGCTAGGACCCGAAAAGTTGCCCAGCTGACGCAGAGACGCACTTACTGTTTCAAGCCACTGAATGTTGGGCTAGTTTGTTACATAGCATTATTACGACAATAGTTCACTATTGTGAACATATGGGCTAGCAGAGATGAGCCTTGCCCCACTTTGATTTTATTGATGTTTGCAAATTCAAAGGAGGGCGTTTCCAAGTAGAACCCTCTACAGAAGCATCAGGCCGGAGAGCCACATTTCCTACCCCAATGACGTAGCGAATGACCCCCTTTCTATCCGCTTCAGGGATGACATCCTTGTAGTCCAAAGGATCGCCAAACTTTTCTCCATCTGTGATGACAACCAGCATCTTAAGGGCATTCTCCCGGGCTCCGTTTCTGCTGTGAAACAGTTCTCTTCTGTCCAGGGTAGAGGAGGGAAAAGTCAAATTCGGGCCGACAGAGATACGCTTGATGCTAGGGAAGGAACGTCAGCAGTGACAGATGCAACTGGGCTCTGTCTAGGAGGCACTTGGGTTCTCCTGGGACAAGCACTGAGATGTAGCTGCCCCAATATCTGGAAGGGCAGCAGGAGAACAGGAAAGAGTGGAGGGAAAGGAAGCCTTCATTGCTGTTATATACTTTGGCATAGATCGATTTTTTTTTAACTGAGTATTATTCCTTCTAAATTAAAAAGAAATTAATAAGCTTAATTGTGCCTTCATCAAACCTCTCATGATGTGAGGCAATGGTTCTCCAGCATATCATCCTGCACTTTTGTCCCAATCCCCAGCCTTGACTCTACACAGACACACACACACACACAGAGATCAGAGTGAACTTTCTAAAACAAGATATGGGTACGTGTCCCCACTGCTAAAACCTTCAATGGATCCACTGGCTTTTCAGTTGCCTTGATGATCTGGCCTCAACTGATTCTTCTAGCCTCTCTCTAGCCTTCCCTTCCCTCCCCGCCCCCTTAATCCCACCTTTACTCACGACTTGTATGTCATGACCATACCAGGCACAGTCCCTCCTCCACACGTTTATTCACCCCTCCACCGGAAATACCCTCTACCCCAGCCCTGTCTGAACAACTCCCCTCTTCCTGCAAAGCTCAACGAAAAATAAAACCTCCTCCTTCCATCCTAAGCCAAGAGGGAAGAGCTTACACAACTTTGCGGATCGCTGTGGCCGTGTGTGTCCTCCCCAACAGCTGTGTTATTGGCCTCACCAGCGATTCCGGGGAAGGGTTTCTCTTGAAATCGTTGAAGGTGAAATGAGTCTGAAATTCTTCAGAGTACTGCATCAAAGAGAACTGGGAACGGGCACCTGGTATTACACTGAAGAAGGTGTCCCTCCCCCCGCCCTTAACCATCTCAGCAAGCTCTCCATAAATCTTGAGACACTCTAGTCTCCAAATTCCTCCCAATTCTGCCCTGCCCCCAGTCCTTCCGCCTCACCAGGACAGAGATCGGCCATCAGCTCCCACTTCCCAGCACTAGAACTCAGCCAGAGATGACATGTGGGTTTCATGGCCCACGCCAACACCTATCAATGAGTCTGCCTGCTTTACAGGGGGCTGGAGGAAAGCTGAGGCCGCATTCAGACAGAGCAAGGAAGCAAATCATGAAAGAAAACAATGATCAACTGGCAAGTTGGCAACATCTCTAATAGAAGCAGGACAGGAACGTGGCAGCCTGGTTGCCACGTATTTTCCAGCCTTATGCAAGCTGTTCCCTAACCTACCCACTGACCCTTACCAAGGTTTTGGACTTTTGGAATTGACTCATCACAGTTGAGACAAAGTTCTTCATCCGCTGAAAGTCTGTCGGGTTGATGCTACCAGAGCCATCAATCAAAAAAGCAATGTCACTCTCTTTCTGAGGGCACCCTGGGGAAAAAGGAAAAGGAATCGATTACAAGAGACTCAGCATTCATTTTTTGCATGTCAGCACTCTGCTGACATGAGAATGAAAGGTAAACAAGATGCAACCCATGTGCCTAGCTAAATAAAAACATGGGACAGAGTGGTATGGAAAAATATGGTTCATTCTGCTCAAGGCAGTCAGGGAAAGCAGTGCTATCACAGCTACCTCATGAAGAATAAGAAATAATTTGCCAAAAATACAAAGGGAGAAATAAGTTACAGGGGAAAAAAGGAATAGTGCATATAAACGTATGCTGGATGTCCTCCCTCCAGCCCCCCATTCTGCCCCAGCCCCAAATCCACTTTCTACCATTCCCCATTTTGCCCGGAGCTCAGCCCACATGGGACGTGTCAACAGGGCTCTTTCAACCTCTGGCTTGTTTGCCCAATTGGGAGCCTCAACAGGAGACTGGAGGGAGGGAAGAGGGTGAGATCAGAGTATTTCCCTCAGCTCCCTTCCTGCAAGCCTGCTTTGGGCCAACTGTGTCCCTCAACAGATCAGTGCTCCTCTCAAGGAGGCCCACTCCCCATGACTCCCTGTCCTTCCAGATTCTGGGGACTTCTGCCTCTCTTTGTCCCATCAGCCTAGGGTGGCAACAGCTCCACTGTTGTTCACCCTGGGTTCCTGGACCATCCCTTGTAGCTTCTTTAGACCCTGCCACATCTTTATAATTAGTCCCTTTCTAAATACAGTTGACCCTGGAGCAATGCAAGGATGAGGGGCCCCCACCCTCCATGCAGTTAAAAATGCATGTATAACTTCACAGTCTGCCCTTCGCATCCGCAATTCCATATCCGCAATTCTGCATCTGCGGATTCAACCAAACTCAGATCCGGTAGTACTGTAGCACGAGTTTAGTGGGGGAAAAAAATCCACATATAGGTGGACCCACACAGTTTAAACTGGCCATTTTTCAAGGATCCAGTGTAGAAAAGGGTAGCACAAAGGATTTTTCTTTTTTTTTCCTGTACGTGGGCCTCTCACTGTTGTGGCCTCTCGCGTTGCGGAGCACAGGCTGCAGACGCGCAGGCTCAGCGGCCATGGCTCACGAGCCCAGCTGCTCCGCGGCATGTGGGATCTTCCCGGACCGGGGCACGAACCCGCGTCCCCTGCATCGACAGGCGGACTCTCAACCACTGCGCCACCAGGGAAGCCCAGCACAAAGGATTTTTTAGGAGGTAAAAGAATTCTTTCGTATCCTGTTCATGTTGCTGTTTACACAAATCTAAGCATGTCTTAAAATTAATTGAATTGTACACCACAAGGGAAAAAAAGGTCAATTTTACTGTATCATCAGTGAAAAAATAAGATAAAATTATCCAGAAAAAGTATTGGGTTTTTAAAAAATAGACAAGCAGATTCTAACATTTATATAGAAAATAAACAGGAAAGATAAGCCCGAAATTTTCTTGAAAATCTCAAAGGTACACTAAGTGAAAAGAATCAAGGACAATCCAGTGTGTAGAGCACACTACCTTTTGTGGCACAAAGTGAAGTACACAGACGCCTATGTCAGTAAATATTGATACGTGGAGTACCTCCAGAAGAAGCCATGAGACACTGGTAACAGTAGCTGCCTCTCAGGAAGGAAAGAGGAGCTCCAAGACCCAAGAAGGAGAGGTTTTTATAGTATAACCCTTAGTGCCTTTTGAACTATGAACCGAGTGCATGTTTCATCTATTTTTAAGGAAATGAAAATGTTTTCAAAAAGAAGAGTCTGGAATGCTTAAGAGTGAGGACTGAAGAGAGAAATGTGGGGGTGGGAGCTGAAGCAACAGAATTGGATGCAGTCAGACACGAAGAGCACATGGGCAAGAACAGAAGCTGTAATCAGGTGGGCAGGGGAGGCAGAGGAAGACAGCTTGGAGCTAGAGCTTCGTAGGAGCCCTCAGTAGGGGCACAAGTAGGAGGAAGAGAAGAGAGGAGAGGAGAGATGTCTGAAGCCAAGGTGCTGGGGGAAGGAAGAGGTGATCTGCAGGTCACATTGGAAACGTCAGAGAACATGAGGACAGAATAGAGATTTGGCCTTTAGAGGGTCACAGATGCCACTGGCAACAGCAAGGTCTATATCATGGGTGGGCAGGAGCCAGATGTCAAAGGGTGAAGGATCACAGCATGGGGGCAATGGAGGCAAGGAGAGAGATCCCTTCCAAGAAGGTTGGTGATGAAGGGAAGGAGAGAGGGCAGAAGATGGAGAGGAGACCGGGGGAGGGAAGGTTATTTTCATTGCTATCAGTTTGAGTGGTTGATTCTTTTTAAGTTATGGGTAACATGAGCAGGTTTACATTCAAAGGAGGGGTTGGGATTTAGGTTCCTGGAGAGAGCGAGCGATTAAAGATGTGAACCCCAGAGTTGGTGATGCGAGAGAGCCTCAAAAGCCCAGATGGAAAAATTACTCATGGAAAGGACAGGTCTTCCTTTACAACGAGTGAGATGCTGCCAAGAGTGGTGCCATCGAGGAAATCTGGACAAGGAGAAGGAGGACGTGGAAGGAGTTTACACCTGGCAGCCTTGGTTTATTCTGTGAAGAAGGAGGGAAGGTTATTGGTTGAGAGTGAAGTTCAAAGGAGCTTGAGAAAAAAAAAAAAACTGTAAAAGGAAGACATATCTGCCCTTGGTTCCAGAACCAACTTGGAAACAAGCAAAAAGATGGCCAAGGAGTTGAAGAAATCGGTGTCAGAAATCAGCTGGATATGGGACTTCCCTGGTGGCGCAGTGGTTAAGAATCCTCCTGCCAATGCAGGGGACACGGGTTCAAGCCCTGGTCCAGGAAGATCCCACATGTCACAGAGCAACTAAGCTCATGTGCCACAACTACTGAGCCCGCGTGCAACAACTACTGAAGCCCGTGCACCCTGGAACCCACGTGCCACAGGTACTGAGCCTGCGTGCTTCAGCAACCACAGCCCATGCTCCACAACAAAAGAAGCCACGGCACTGAGAAGCCCGCGCACTGCAACGAAGAGTAGCCCCCACTCGCCACAACTAGAGAAAGCCCACGTGCAGCAACGAAGACCCAACACAGCCACACAAAAAAAAGAAAAAAAGAAAGAAATCAGCTGGATAAAAACATTCATTCACTTACTCTCTTTCAATCAACAGATGCTTGGGGAACAAGGGTAAGGAGCCACCAAGATGGTCCCCAAGATTCTCACCTCCTGATAGAGTTAACACCCTTGCATAATCTCCTCATCTTGATTGTGAGCTGGAGTTTTTATTTATTTATTTTTACTGAAGTATAGTTGATTGACAATACTGTGTTAGTTTCAGGTGTACAGTAAAGTGATTCAAGTATATTTTTCAGATTTTTCCATTTAAGGTTATTACAAGATATTGAATGTTGTCTGCTGTGTTATACAGTGAATCCTTGTTGCTTATCTATTTTATATGTAGTAGTGTGTATCTGTTAATCCCAGACTCCTAATTTATCCCTCCCACTTCCCTTTCCTCTTTGGTAACCATAAATTTGTTTTCTATGTCTGTGAGTCTGTTTTTGTTTTGCTTGTAGCTTCATTTATATTATTTTTTAGATTCCACATATAAGTGATACCATGTGATATTTGTCTTTCTCTGACTTACTTCACTTAGTGTGATATTCTCTAGGTCCATCCAGGTTGCAGCAAATAACATTATTTCATTGTGTATATATATATATATATATATATGTATGTATATCACATCAGTGGTTGATTCTTTTTAAGTTATGGGTAACATGAGCAGGTTTACATTCAAAGGAGGGGTTGGGATTTAGGTTCCTGGAGAGAGCGAGCGATTAAAGATGTGAACCCCAGAGTTGGTGATGCGAGAGAGCCTCAAAAGCCCAGATGGAAAAATTACTCATGGAAAGGACAGGTCTTCCTTTACAACGAGTGAGATGCTGCCAAGAGTGGTGCCATCGAGGAAATCTGGACAAGGAGAAGGAGGACGTGGAAGGAGTTTACACCTGGCAGCCTTGGTTTATTCTGTGAAGAAGGAGGGAAGGTTATTGGTTGAGAGTGAAGTTCAAAGGAGCTTGAGAAAAAAAAAAAAACTGTAAAAGGAAGACATATCTGCCCTTGGTTCCAGAACCAACTTGGAAACAAGCAAAAAGATGGCCAAGGAGTTGAAGAAATCGGTGTCAGAAATCAGCTGGATATGGGACTTCCCTGGTGGCGCAGTGGTTAAGAATCCTCCTGCCAATGCAGGGGACACGGGTTCAAGCCCTGGTCCAGGAAGATCCCACATGTCACAGAGCAACTAAGCTCATGTGCCACAACTACTGAGCCCGCGTGCAACAACTACTGAAGCCCGTGCACCCTGGAACCCACGTGCCACAGGTACTGAGCCTGCGTGCTTCAGCAACCACAGCCCATGCTCCACAACAAAAGAAGCCACGGCACTGAGAAGCCCGCGCACTGCAACGAAGAGTAGCCCCCACTCGCCACAACTAGAGAAAGCCCACGTGCAGCAACGAAGACCCAACACAGCCACACAAAAAAAAGAAAAAAAGAAAGAAATCAGCTGGATAAAAACATTCATTCACTTACTCTCTTTCAATCAACAGATGCTTGGGGAACAAGGGTAAGGAGCCACCAAGATGGTCCCCAAGATTCTCACCTCCTGATAGAGTTAACACCCTTGCATAATCTCCTCATCTTGATTGTGAGCTGGAGTTTTTATTTATTTATTTTTACTGAAGTATAGTTGATTGACAATACTGTGTTAGTTTCAGGTGTACAGTAAAGTGATTCAAGTATATTTTTCAGATTTTTCCATTTAAGGTTATTACAAGATATTGAATGTTGTCTGCTGTGTTATACAGTGAATCCTTGTTGCTTATCTATTTTATATGTAGTAGTGTGTATCTGTTAATCCCAGACTCCTAATTTATCCCTCCCACTTCCCTTTCCTCTTTGGTAACCATAAATTTGTTTTCTATGTCTGTGAGTCTGTTTTTGTTTTGCTTGTAGCTTCATTTATATTATTTTTTAGATTCCACATATAAGTGATACCATGTGATATTTGTCTTTCTCTGACTTACTTCACTTAGTGTGATATTCTCTAGGTCCATCCAGGTTGCAGCAAATAACATTATTTCATTGTGTATATATATATATATATATATATGTATGTATATCACATCTTCTTTATCCATTCTTCTGTTGGTGGACACTTAGGTTGCTTCCATGTCTTGGCTATTATAAACAGTGCTGCTATGAATACTGGGGTCCATGTGTCTTTTTGAATTAGGGTTTTTGTCTTTTCCAGATATATGCCCAGGAGTGGGATTGCTGAATCATATGGTAGCTATATTTTTAGTTTTTTAAGGAACCTCCGTACTGTTCTCCATAGTAGCTGCACCAATTTAGATTCCCACCAACAGTGTAGGAGGGTTCCCTTTTCTCTACATCCTCCCTGTGAGCTGGACTTTTTGACTCACTCCCAAAGAATACAATATGGCAGAAGTCTTCTGAGATTAGATTATAAAAGACTGTGACATCCATCTTGGGTTCTTACTCTCTCTTGCTCTCTCACTGCCTTGTTCACTCACCCTGAGGGCAGCCAGCTGCCATGTTGTGAGCTGTTCTGTGGGGAAGCCCATGGGACAAGCGAGTGAGGGAAGCAGGAGCAAGCAGCCAGTGTGGACTGAGGCCCTCAGTCCAACCATCTTATAAGTGAGCTTGGATGTGGATCTTCCCCTAGTCAAGCCTTCAGATGAGACCACACCCGTGGTTTGACAACTTCAAGCTCTTGAGAAACCATGAGACAGAGAACCCCAACTAGTCTGTGTCCAGATTCCTGATTCACAGAAACTGTAAGATAATTAATGTTTCTTGTTTTTGGCTGCTAAGTTCAGGAGCAATTTGTCAAGCAACAAGTGAACAAGCTCGACAAAATCTCTGGCTATCACAGAGCCTACATCCCAGAAGAAAGGACATCTAAGAAATAAGTAAAGGGCTTCCCTGGTGGCGCAGTGGTTGAGAGTCTGCCTGCCGATGCAGGGGACACGGGTTCGTGCCCCGGTCCGGGAGGATCCCACATGCTGCGGAGCGGCTGGGCCCGTGAGCCATGGCCTCTGAGCCTGTGCGTCCGGAGCCTGTGCTCCGCAACGGGAGAGGCCACAGCAGTGAGAGGCCCGCGTACCGAAAAAAAAAAAAAAAAAGAAAGAAGTAAAATATGGATATATAGGTATGAAGAGGGCAAAGCAGGGCAATGTGGTAGGAAGTGATGGTGGAAATGATTAGAAGAGCCACTCAGGGAAGGTCTCTCTGAAGAGTTAACATTTGAGCTGAGATGACAGTAATAGGTTGTCAGCTGAGATCTGGGGAAAGAGCATGCCAGGCTGAAGGAATAGTAAGTGCAAAGCCCCTGAGGCAGGGACAGCTTGGTGTGGTTCTTGGAGAAGAAAGGCAGCTGGAGCACAGTGACTAAGGTAGAAGGGTTGGGAAAGAAGTTGGAGAGGTGGACGAGGGCCACACCAGCTAGAGCCTGAAAGGCTATGGTCAGGCACTGTGGCCAGGCTGAGTCCAGGCACTGACTCTAAGGACAATGGTTGAGACATTGTCTCACAAAGATGGGTAGCTATATCAGGACTTTCCTCAAAGTGCAAGATCCTAGAGCCTCTCCAGAGCCCCTCTCTGCATTGGAACCCAGTTCCCTCATGCTTCTGCACCAAGACTTTTAAATAAACCCCCAGACTATGAGCCCCTCAGCCCAGTCCTGCCAACTCCCTCCAGTCTCATGCTACTTGTCTGTACCCACCTCTGAGGGCCTCTGGGAGCCTGCTGGGTTGCTGCAGTAGGCTGGATTGAAACAGGAAGCAGAAGCCGATCGCATAGGTGTTGTCCTTGCAGATTCGGTGCCCAGTGGGGCCACAGGCCTAGGGCGCAGGGGACAGGTGGGAGGGGCTGTCACTGTCCTTTCACCCCAGCACCTCCACCCAACAAGACCCCAGCCCCAGCAGTCTTAGGCCCCCAACTCCTTCCCTTGGGACACTCCCATGACCCAATGCAACTCACCAGCAGCTGGAAAGGTTTGGTGGCGAACGCCAGAGACAGGCCCAGGGACATGTTCACAGCCTCCGGGGGTACTGAGGGGACAGATATATATATGGTCACCCTCGGGGATGGACGGGACTGTGTAAGAACTGGACAGGGGATGGACAGGAACCTCAACCAGGGAGACATGGAGGTGTGAGGGGTTCAAAGAGGCGCGTAGGTCATGGAAAGGGACACAGAGGGGTGTCCAAGGGTGCCTGCATACAGCTCAGAGGCCAGGGAGCTGGCTCCCTGGGCCCCCATCACAGATCCCAAGACAAAGTCAACGTCTGGCAAGTCCAGGTGTGTACAGAGGTGGAACCCTAGCCCTGGGTCCCAGCGAGGGGCACTGACTCACCCTGCAGGGGGATGGGTTCACACTTGCCCATGCTGTAGTCACACTGGTAGAGGCCGCCCGTTTGATTGGAAGCCTTTATCTCCTGGGGGGCTCCAACCACCAGCCTGGGGGGAGAGGTGAGAAAAGCTCACCACAGGGACAAGAGAACGCTATGATATCTGGGAAGAGAAGGAGACCATGGAAGTTCCGCCACCCAAAATAAAAGCGGGGGAGTCAACCTCACAGGGATTCCCCAACTCCCAGAAATAGGAGGAAAATTCAACAAAGAAAAACATGGGAATTTTTTTTAACCGCTGATTGTTTATTGTGAATATTCTTGTAATCCAGTCATTTGAATTCCCAGAGGTCACTTCAGTAAATTCAAGAATTTCCAAATCCTGAAGGCCAAACAATGAAGGTAGACAGTCTACCTTCCCAACTTGGAATCACTTCCCCATTCAGGCAGGGATGCAATATTGCATAGAGGACAGGAATAGAGGCCTTGGAGTTTTACTGCCCGAAATTAAAATTTAGTCCCACCCTTACTTCCTGTGTGACCTTGGGCAAGTCAACTAATGACCTTATTGTGCTTCAATTTTCTCATCTCTAAAATATGGATAATAGCAGTACCTACCTCAAGGTTATTATCAGGATTAAATGAGTTAATCCATGTACAATCCAAAAATGGGAAAATGTTTAATCTTGGAGTGAGAAGGAACTCTCTAAGAATGACATAATACCCAGAGGTCATTTTAAAGTGAATACATTCAACTCCACAGTCATTTTAAATAAATTTCTGTACCTGATCAACTACCAAAAGCGAAGTCAGAAAACAAACGATAAACCGGGGGAGGGAGATGAGCAACTCATACCCCAGACTACTTTCCTCAGTACAGTCAGAGCTCCCACAAACCAGTAAGGAAAAAAAAACAAACCAAGAGAAAAATGGGCAACAGATAAGAAAAAAAATGTTCACAGAAAAGGAAATAAATTTCTCCTTAAAAAAGAAATGCAGGGCTTCCCTGGTGGCGCAGTGGTTAAGAATCCGCCTGCCAATGCAGGAGACGTGGGTTCGAGCCCTGGTCTGGGAAGATCCCACATGCCGTGGAGCAACTAAGCCCGTGCGCCAAAACTACTGAGCCTACGCTCTAGAGGCTTCGAGCCACAGCTACGGAAGCCCACGTGCTCCACAGCAAGAGAGGCCACCACAATGAGAAGACCCCATACAGTCATAAATTAATTAATTTTTTTAAAAAAAGAAATGCAGTTTAAAAGTAAATTGAGATACCGTTTCTCACCTGTTCAATTTACAAAGATCATAAGTTTGCTAACACTTTGGGTTGGCAAGTGGGTGGGGAAGTAGGTGTTTGCATAAACTTCTGGTGTGAGTGCAAATTGTTGCCACCCTCATAGAGGGTAATTTGGAAAAATCTATTAAAATTACATATGCACATGTACCCTTGGATCCAGCAATCCTAGTCCTAGGAATTTACTTCCAAAATATACTTGCACATGTACAAAATGCCAACATTGTTCATATAGCAAAAGTTTGGAAACAATCTAATGTCCATTAAGAAGAGATTTGGGGACTTCCCTGGTGGTCCGGTGGGTAAGACTCTGTGCTCCCAATTCAGGGGGCCCGGGTTCAATCCCTGGTAGGGGAACTAGATCCCACCTGCTACAACCAAGAGCCCACATGTTGCAATTAAAGATCCTGCATGAAGCAACTAAACAAGCTGCAACAAAAATCCTGTGTGCCGCAACTAAGACCCAGGCAGCCTAAATAAATAAATAAATTTTAAAAAGAGATTTAAATGTAATATAAATGTAAATTACAGTACTTCCAAATAACGGGATGTGATGTAAACATTAAAAAGAACAGGTAAGCTCTTTCTTCATTTATTTGGTAAAATCAGCAAGCTCTATTAATTTAAAAAAAATGCAAAGGACAGTATGGAGCAGAGGCCAGCAAACTTTCTTCTAGAAAAGTAACATTATTTCCATAAATATTATTTCTGTAAAGGTAAATATTTTAGGCTTTGCAAGCCATAGAGTCTCTGTCCCAGACTCTCTGTTCTGCTACTATAGCTCCAAAACTGCCCTAAAAAATAAATAACTAGAGATTATCATACTAAGTGAAGTAAGTCACACAGAGAAAAATGATGTAAATGAACTTATTTACAAAACAGAAACAGACTCACAGATTTCAAAAACAAACTTATGGTTACCAAAGGGGAAACGTGAGGGGGAGAGATAAATTAGGAGCTTGGGATTAACACACACACACTGCTATATATAAAACAGATAACCAACAAGGACCTACTGTATAGCACAGGGAACTCTACTCGATTTTCTGTAATAACCTATATGGGAAAAGAATCTGAAAAAGAATGAATATATGTATATGTACAACTGAATCACTTTGCTGTACATCTGAAACTAATGCAACATTGTGAATCAACTATACTCCAGTAAAATTTTTATAAGTATTGGAAAATAATAAAAAATAATAATAATAAATGACAAGTGGGGAGTAGGGGTAGCCAAGTGTCAATAAAATGTATTTACAAAAATAGGCAGGAGGTTGTAGTTTGAGTATAATGTGTGCAGTTGTGTGTAGGATGTTGTGGAGGTCTATGCACTGTAGACTCTCTCTGAAAGGACACACGAGAAACCATTCAACAGGGACCCTGCTAGGGAGGGAATTGGGGGAAGGGAGTGAGGAAGAGACTTTCTTACTGTCACACTCTTTTGTATCTTTTGAATTTAGAGCTCTGATAAATTAAGAAAAAAACAAATCAAGGAAATTGTGATTTTTTTTTCAGGTATGTTAAGCCTTGGAGGGAAAGTGCGTGAGCAGGGAGTCCCCCTGTGGCCCTTACCGGGATCCCTCAAGCTGGACCACGCTCTGCCCGAAGCCCCTTGCATTGTTTTGGAAGATGACTGCTTTTTCCGTGTCCAGGTTGAACCCGTGACATAAGGCCAAGGCTGGAGGGAGAACAAGGGGGGTGGGAGTCAGGAGGACAGAAGGAGACAGTTAAGAAAGCAGCCTGGGGACTTCCCTGGTGGCGCAGTGATTAAGAATCCAGGGGACACGGGTTTGAGCCCTGGTCCAGGAAGATCCCACATGCCGCAGAGCAGCTAAGCCCGTGCGCCACAACTATGATCTGTTGTTTGTTTTGTTTTGTTTTTAACCTTGAAGGAATATATCCCTGACTTGTTTGATGTTCTTTGTTCTGACAAGATATAGAACTGTGCTGAAAACCATGCTTCTCCGGAGCAGTTCCTCAGAGTTCTCTGAGAGGCTGTCTCCTGGGCTATAGTCCTCAGTTTGGCTCAAAGAAAACTCTTTTCTCGTTTATTGATTATTTCCATCAACAGGTGCATTCAGCCCCTCTCTGAGCCCCACCCTGGGTTCCCACCCCACTGATTTGCCCAACAATCAAGTTCCTAAAGACTCCGGTAATTTCCTTCCTATGCAACTTTCAAGCATTTCTTTCCCTTCTCTGGCTCTTAGTCCACAAAACACAGATACAAAGGGAAAAAACTTGAATCATTTTGATCAGTCAGTCATTCAACAAACATTTACACCTGAGTCCTTGGAAAAGAGGAGACAAATAGGAGGAGGTGAGGTGGAATCCAAGAAGAAACACTCCAAGAAGAGAAGCCAAGACCTGCTGTGCACACTTAGACGTGTCATTTCACCTCTCGGGGCCTCAGTTTCCTCCTCTGTGAAGAAGGGACCAGCCAAACCCCCTTGCATAGTCCGTGAATTGAGTCATTTATCCAAAGCTTCTCTGCTCATCGCATCTCGGTCTAGTTCTACTCTGCTGCTTGAATCCCTTAACCTTCCCCCAATCCCCTTTGTCTCTCCCAGCCTAACTCCTAAGTATTCTGTACCCTTTATCTCCACAAACTCACAAACCCAAAAACTCCCCCCCCTCCTCACTCTGAGGGCCCCCCAACTCCTGGCGCACCTGTTAGTAGAAGGACTCTGTGAGTCATCTCTGGAGACAGCAGGAGCCGTGAGGCTGCAGGCACCACTGAGCCACTTCAAGGAGGCCACCAAAGCTAGGAAGGACCGAAAAAGGGAAGTAAGAGGCAGAAGTCTGTCAGAGACTCAAAGGAAGAGGATGGAGGCTCAGTGAGCACACAGACCTGCCAGACCTGCCCCCTCTACCCAGCCTCCCGGCCCAAACCATCAGGGTCGCCAACCCATAGGTGGCTTTGTTTGCCCACCTGCTTCTAGAAACATTATGAACAGCAAAGCACAGACTTATGACCTGCCCCCCAGAACATGTCTCCCTGAAAGCACGCTTTGCAAAATGTCCCTCCCTCCTGCCCAGGGAAGTGGGAATACCTGTCAGCCAGAGCTATCCTCCTGTGTGGCCATCAGTAAGGTCAGCTCAGGTACAGAGAAACCTGGTGCGCTTTTTTTTAACATAAATTTAGTTATTTATGTATTTATTTTTGGCTGCGTTGGGTCTTCGTTGCGGCACAGAGACTTCTCAGTGAGGTGGTTTCTCTTGTTGCGGAGCACAGGCTCTAGGCGCACAGACTTCAGTAGTTGTGGCGCCGGGCTTAGTGGCTCCGCAGTATGTGGAATCTTCCTGGGCCAGGACTCGAACCCATGTCGCCTGCATTGTCAGGCGGATTCTTAACCACTGCACCACAAGCAAAGTCCTCTACGCGGTGCTTTTTTAATATTATTTTGCTTTAAAAAAAAAAAAAAAAACGGCCTCAGGACTTCCCTGCTGGCGTAGTGGTTAAGAAGCCACCTGACAATGCAGGCAACACGGGTTCGAGCCCTGGTCCAGGAAGATCCCTCATGCCGCGGAGCAACAAAGCCCAGCGCCACAACTACTGAGCCTGCGCTCTAGAGCCCGTGAGCCACAACTACTGAAGCCCATGGCCTAGAGCCCGTGCTCCGCAGCAAAAGAAGCCACCGCAATGAGAAGACCACACACCGCAACAAAGAGTAGCCCCCACTTGCTGCAACCAGAGAAAGCCCGCACACAACAACAAAGACCCAACGCAGCCAAAAAAAAAATAGCCTCAAACTCTTTTGCCCTGGAATGTTCACTTCCAAGAATTTATCCTAAGAAATATCTGAGAAGTACAGTCAAAGATGTCTGCACAAGCTGTTTTCAAAGACACAGGAGCATATCTTCATGAAATTACATAGAACACCAAACCATACTTGTGTGTGTCTGCTAATGTGATTCCACAAGCCAATCATTTTTCATTCTCTCTCCATCATATTTTCTCTTGCCCTTAGTCCGGCTTTCTTAATAACCAGAGCAAAGAAATGTGTGCGCTCTGAAAAAAATTCCATTAAAATTCTGAACATTTTGTTTTAAAATTACCTGTTTAAAAATACGTATGTGTTGGGCTTCCCTGGTGGCGCAGTGGTTGAGGGTCCCCCTGCCGGTGCGGGGGACGCGGGTTCATGCCCCAGTCCGGGAGGATCCCGCGTGCCGCAGAGCGGCTGGGCCCGTGAGCCATGGACGCTGAGCCTGCGCGTCCGGAGCCTGTGCTCTGCGGCGGGAGAGGCCACGGCAGTGGGAGGCGCGCGTACTGCAAAAAAAAAAAAAAAAAATACGTATGTGTAGGAAAACCAAAATGTTAATAGTGGTTGTCACTGGATCATAGGACAATGGGTCTGTTCTACTCTATTGCTGCAGAGCAAACTACTCCAAATAAAACGGCAACTTCTTTTTTTAAAATTTATTTTATTGAAGTGTAATTGATTTACAATGTTGTGTTAGTTTCTGGTGTACAACAAAGTAATTCAGTTATACATATACAGAATAGTTTGCATCTGCTAATCTCAAGTTCCCAGTTCATCCCTGCCCCATATCCCCTCTCCCTTGGCAACCACAAGTCTAAAACAGCAACTTCTCATTGTGTCATGGTGCTGTGGATTGTCTAGCCTCAGCAGTTCTCACTAGGGAATCTCAGATGGCTGCAGTCAGATGGTGACTGGGGCTGGAGTCCTTGAAGGCTCAGCTCGGCTGGACTTTCAAAACAGATCACTCCCATGGCTGGAAGTTGGTGCCATCAGCAGGCCAGGAGCTCGGTTGGAGCTGTCAGCTGGAGGACCTCCATGTGTCCTCTCTATGTGGCTTAGGCTGCTCACAGCATAGTGGTTAGACTTCAAGAGCAAGTATTCCAAGAGATATTCCCAGTCTCTTAAGGTGTTGATCTGGAAACTGTCACAGAGTCACTTCCACTATATTCTAGTGGTCAAGCAGTCACAGAGCTCGACCACATTCTAAGATGTCACGTCTCAGTGGGAGGTGTGTCAAAGAATTTGTGATCAGCTTCAATCTGCCACAGGGTGATTTTAATTTTCTTCTATATATATTTGTGTACTTAAAACTTTTATACAAAAAAAAAGTGACGCTTATAATCAGAAAAAAAAGAAAAACACCAATAAGTAATTTAAACAACAAAGGACCCATTCTTGTTAGCAGGAAAGGAGGCTGAGGAAAAAGAAATAAGACCATTGGATCAGGATGAGAAGCTACCAACAAGGGTGTGGGCACATATTTTAATAAATAAGCTGGTGGAACTTCCCTGGTGGCACAGTGCTTAAGACTCCACACTCCCAATGGAGGGGGCCTGGGTTCGATCCCTGGTCAGGGAGCTAGATCCCACATGCATGCTGCAACTAAGAGTTTGCATGCCACAACTAAGGAACCCATGTGCTGCAACTAAGACCCGGCGCAACCAAATAAATAAATAATTTTTTTAAAAAAAGAATGAATGCAAAAATAAATAAATAAGCTGGGTTTATTTTTGATAAAAAAACTTTCACACTCTGATCACCACAGGAAGTTGCTCGGATATCACGGCCCCTCTGTGCCCTTAGCAGTGGCCAAGGGCCCACTTTAAAGGCATAGGCAATATCTCAGAAAGATTGTCCAACCCCCAGAGCCTTTCTTAATGACCCACCCTATGGTGTGCACCTGACCAGGTAACCACAAGGTGGGCACCTAGCTATAAGCTCCCATCCATCCCCTACCCCTACTCTTGACAAAAGCTTAGCTTGGGTTCCCCTGTACATGAACACTGAGACAAGAGGAAGTAATTTATTTGAGAGGTAATCCAGGAAACACTGGTGAGGAAGTGAGCCCATAGAAGCTGTGAGATGGAACAAGTTACTGCTGTGGATGACTGGAGCTCAATACACTGAGGAACTCTGAAATCCAGGGTAGAACATGCCTCAGAGTTATCCACCTGAGAGGAGAGGGGGCTAGATTTTTATCCACAACTCACATCAGCTATCAGTGGAGGGCTGCTCTCCGGGAAAGCCTTACTTCTCTGGTGCATCCAATTTGCCCTGCACCCAGGCAGAGAAGGCTCCAGGAGCCAGAGAGAGCCCTCAGGCAGGCAGGTACTGGCAGCTGGAAACCTGGCCAGCTTGCATGAGAATGATAAACACTGACGGATGTGAATGGAGCAATTGCAGTGTCTGCTACAGATACTCAGATATTTTTTCATAGCACTCATTATTACATGAAACGATATTGCATATTTATTTAGTTTATCTATTGTCTGACTCCCCAGCTAGAGTCTCTAAGCTCCAGAGAGCAGAGATTCTTGTCTGTCTTGCTCATCACTCTATTTCCAGTGCACAGAAGAGTGCCTGGTTCATAAGAGAGATCCCCCCCGCCCCTCCCTCAGAGAGAGAATTCTGGAAAGAGGGCAGGGTAGCAAGCACCAAGAATCCTTCCTCCCCAACTAGATAGCGATTGTACCAGAAGAATCTCTCTGATGTAACTATTTAGGAGCTCTGAGTCTATAATGCACCAAAAAAAAAAAAGACTTGTGGTTAATTTCAGTGTATTTCAGCTCTTAGCACCGTGGCAGCTACCAACCCCTCACTAACTGCAATCCCATGGCAAGCTTTGCAGGAGCAGGTTGCATGAAGCTTGTAGGAACCAAGGTGTCAAGAACCCATCCTTTTATGATGCCTATCATGGAACCTTAAATACAAAATCTTCAAAACTTGAAATAATTTGAGTGAACCAGTGTTCCTAACATCAAATCAATCTAAATAGAGCATAAGGCGCTTTGCTGGGTCAGGTTAAAAACAACCACCATGCTCTCTCGCCTCCTCGCTTCCAAGACGACCAGGGAAAGAAGGAATAATGGTCGTGCCAAAAAGGGGCGCGGCCACGTGCAGCCTATTCGCTGCACCAGCTGTGCCCGATGCGTGCCCGAGGATAAGGCCATTAAGAAGTTCGTCATTTGGAACACCGTAGAGGCCGCAGCCGTCAGGGACATTTCCGAAGCGAGTGTTTTCAACGGTGAGTGAGCTCCTGGCGCGAACTGTCCTATGTGCTTCCCAAGCTGTATGTGAAACTACATTACTGCGTGAGTTGTGCCGTTCACAGCAAGGTAGTCAGGAGTCGTTCTCCGGAAGCCCGGAAGGACCGAACACCTCCACCCCGATTTAGGCCCGCGGGTGCTGCGCCACGACCTCCGCCAAAGCCCACGGAAGGAGCTAAGTCCTTAAAGGCTAAAGAAATACGGTCCCCCGGAAAGACAATAAAACGGAAATTACACTTTTAAAAAAACCCACCATTTGCTTAGTGATTTACGGGTCCCTTTCACAGGCATAATCTCTTCTGATATTCATGCTCAAGCTATGAGTTAGATGCTATTATTAATTCTAATTATCATCTTTCTTGTGCAGAAGTTCTTTTGTTTCATGTGGCCAAATTTATTATAAGGCTTTTCTGTAACTTGTTTAATAAATCTCCAGAGTTAGAAAATATTTTTCATCTATATATTCTTCTCAAATACTTCTTTTCCTTCCATTATTTAACTTCTTACTTTGTGTACTGTTGAATTTTTGGTGTGCAGTGTGAAACAGGGAATCCAGTTTCATTTTTGTCCATATGAACAAATAATTTTCCAGTTCCATTTACTGAAAAGAGCTTAAAATAAGCTTTTAGAAGGAAATTTTACTTTCCTCTATTTGTCAATTTTTTTTTTACTACCCATCTGTTTTCTACCCAAGTCAGTGTAATGCAAGATTCCAGTGTTACGTATCACCCCGGTGCAATTATCTTCTTTCTGAGTCTGAGTAAATTAGGGTATCCAGAACCCACAGCCCAACTCTGTGGAAAACCACTTCAAAGAGAAGAAACTTTTGTTTCTTCCCCAAGGGCAAAAATGCTGGGCAGCAGGAACCTCGAACCATAACCCTATTTCCTACTTGAGGCAGATTCAATGGGCAAAAAAGTCATCATTTGCATAAAGTATGAAAACCCAAGACCATTAAGTGATAACTTGTTAGAACTAATCTTATTCAGCAAGATCAACATATAAAAATCTAATCCATTTCTTGTTCAGCTAAGACTAATTTTCTCATTAGAAAATATAATAGGAAAAACACCATTCGTAGCACCAAAAAGTTATAAAACATGTAAGCATAAATCTGACATGAAATATGTGTGAACTATTTATTTTTTAAGCTATTAGTCTTTCCTGAAGGACATAAAAGAATAGAGAGGGCTTCCCTGGTGGCGCCGTGGCTGAGAGTTCGCCTGCCGATGCAGGGGACACGGGTTCGTGCCCCGGTCCGGGAAGATCCCACATGCTTCAGAGTGGCTGGGCCCGTGAGTCATGGCCGCTGAGCCTGCGCGTCTGGAGCCTGTGCTCCGCAACGGGAGAGGCCACGACAGTGAGAGGCCCGCGTACCGCAAAAAAAAAAAAAAAAAGAATAGAGAGAGATGCCATATTCATGGGTGACAAGGCTCAACATTATAAAGATATCAGTTCTCCGTCAGATTACTCAGTAATTCAGTGTAACCTCACCCAACAGGATTATTATCGAATTTGACAAGCTGATTCTAAAAATCACCTGGAGCAGAAAACACACAAGAATAACCTAGAAAACTATGAAGCATACCTTATTACATAACTCCATTCCATAGCCAGACATGCCATATCACAGCACTACCTTAAAGTCAGATAAGCAAAGGTAAAGTGTTGGTTCTGGAATAAATACATAAAACCAAATACATAAAACCAATACTGGTGTATATACAAAAATCTGATATTCCCACCAGAATTAATATATTTCTTTAATGAAAAAGCAAACAAACTTTATCTGATCCCACTTCCCCCACCAACCACTGCCCCATTTTCTTGTGTCCCTTTTGCAAAGCAAATTCCAGACCAGTTGTCTGTATTTGCTGTGCCCAGGTCTGCCCTTCCCACTCTCCCTTGAACCCATTCCATTCCAGCCTTTGCCCCACCCCAGCCTCCACTTTGCCAAAACGTTTTCCATCACTGTCACCAAGGATAAGTGGTTAACTCCAAGAACTGGTTTGCAATCTTCATCTTAAGGGCTTCCGCAGCAGCTTTTCACATTTGCCCACTCCTTCCAGGGATTAATTTGTATATTGGCTTCCAAGGACCCTCAGTCACCTGTTTCTCCTTCACCTCCATCTCTCCTTCCAGGTTCTTTGGCCAATCACTCCTTTTCTCCCCAACCTGGTAAGGAGGATTCCAGAGCTCAGTCCTTGGGCCTCTTTTTTTATCTACTCCTGTCCTTAGGTGGGCTCAGGGCTATAAACATCACCCATATGTTGATAATCCTTGGTTTCTGTCTCCAACCCAGACCTCTCCTGAGCTCCAGACTCAGATATCCAAAGGCTCACCCCATGTCTGACAAGCTCCGCAAACCAAGTATGTCTAGACCTGAACTCCTGATCACTCCCAATCATGCTCCCTGCATCTGGGCCCATCTCAGCCTCAAGCGTATGAGATAAGGCTAGGCCAAGGCACGACTGATTCCACCGGTAAAGTTACAATGAGCCACTGTTAGGTCCATACAGTTTATTACTTACATAGACAGCAAAACCAATCCTTCCATAGTCGTCCTACACATCAAAAAGGACGATACCAAAAAAGGGAGGCTATATCCTAGACTAAGAGACAAAGCAGTTTTAATCTGGAGCTCTGTTGGGGGGCAGGGGGCGGTGGGTGAGGCAGAAAGCCTCATACATAGTCAGAACCTGGGACATGAGTCATGACTCCTGAGACCCTCCTAAGGGACGTAGGAGGTGAGCAGGGGGTGGCCCCCGAGCAGCTCCTCATCCTCTGTTCCAGGAAGATCACAGATGTTCTGCTGAAACTCAGACAAGCTGTGGTTCAAGTCTTTGCCTGTGTGGCCCGTGTGGTAGTGCCAGGTGGCTGGGGGCACCATGGCAGTGCTATTCCCCCACTTTCAATCAGTGGCAGTAGTGTCCTTGTGAGACAGGCTGGTGCCTGGGACTCTTTGCTGCAGTGCTGTAATGCTTGCACCCGGACAAATGTCTCCTTTAGCAACAAAATACAAAGAAACTGTAAGGGGCTATAACTGCATGCATGCGCAGTTGGGGCAAATTCTGGACAAAAGATACAAAAAGACCAAAAAAAAAAAAAAAAAAACGCAACTGCCACTTCTGAAGAAAAGGGAGCTAAAACAGGGTACTGCACATTACCCCTGCAGTCAACACCACCTAAGGGGTGGGCAAACCACCTAAGCCACGCCTCCAACCCCACCCCCTGGACACACCCCTACCCTCCCCCCATATAAGGAGCTGGCTCATCCCCACCCCCTTCGGGGAGTGAGCAAGGAAACCTGTTACTTGTTTTTACCCCCTCCTACAGCTGCAGGAACCCCAATACGACTTGCCTGAAGTTCCTCACTGGCCTCTTCTCAATTTCAGTTGATTGGGGAAGGCCAAAAACCCTGGTCAGTAACACAGTCACTCAGACTGAAAGTCATAAGGAAATCCTACGGCTCTACCTTCAAATATGTCCAAAAATATAACCCCTCCTTACCAACTCCACTGTTACCAAAATTGTGGAAGCCACCATTGTCCCACCTGGAATGGAGCCTTAGACCTTGCCTGTGCCCCATTGCTTCTCTATTTCCCCCCAACAACACAAAGTCAGTTTTCAACATCGTAGCTAGAGGGAGCCTTTCAAAACACAAGGCATATATTATTCCTCTGCTCCAAAGCTTACAAAGTCTCCTCACCTCGCTGAGAGTCCAAGCCAGTCTTTCCATAACCTACCAGGCCCTGCGTGATCTGTCGTCCCAGCCTCCACCCTTGCCTCTCCTTCTCTTTGAGCCCTTGCTCCCCCCACTCCAGCCACATTGGCCTCCTTGCAGTTCTTCAAGGCCAGCACATCGGCTCTTCCCTCTGATTGGAGTATTTTCCCCCCAGATCTTTGCATGGGTCACTCCCTCACCTCCTTCAAACAAGTGGGTTTGCTATCAAATGATTCTCCACGCTCAGCCTTACAAATCCTCTCTGCCGTGTTTCTTCTCCCAAACTTTTCTGGCTTTGCTCTCAAGAGAAAGAAGGTAGCAGGGTCTCCATCTCCTGTTGCCCCGTGCAGCACCCAGGATCAAGGCTCCTCTCTCCCCACCACAATCTCTCAGACCCATCTCTCCAAATCTCTTTTCCCTCACCTAGCCAGGCAACTTACCTCTGTCTAAACCCCTCCAATTTGCCTGGCATACCACATTCAAAGGCAATTGCCTCACAGGATCAACCCTCCTAAGAAGGTTCTGGGAAGTACCAACAACGAAATATTGTTTTTCCATTACACTGAATTGCCAAGGAAAGTTCCACTTGAATGTTATCCTCGACAATCTGGTTAAGCCTTTGATGCCTGGGGCCAGACTTGGGGGGTTAAAATCCTAGCTCTATAAGCCTGGGACCTTGAGCAAGTTACTCTCTGGACCCCGTTGTCCTCAACTGGGAAATGATGGTAATAATAGTACTCACCCCTTGGGGTTGTTGTGATGATTAAATGAGATAATAGATGTCAGAGTGCACGTAGTGAATATTCAGTCAACATTAGCTATAATTATTTGACCCACTGTGTCTTGGGCTGACCATGATATGGCTGGCATGGCCCCAATGGCACATAAATGGTATATTGGCATCAGAGTTGCCTGTCACTCAGTTGGAAGCATTCTAGACTTTTCCACCTGCTCCCTCAGTTGTCCAAGCAGGGAGCCAAACGTCAGGCAGATCAGAGAAAAATTCCTACCACAGGCTTGATGGGCGTCTTGGGCGTTTCCACCAAAATCACACTAAGAACATGGGTGGTCAGAGGTCAGTCACAGGGCAGGGTCAGACATGCACTGCCACCACCCCTGAAATACTTCCTCCTGCTTCCCATCCTTGAAAGCAGAAGTAGCTCAGGATCTGACCTGAGCAGAACAGAGGAGAAAACTACTAATTCCTGGAATAGGCCGGGGAGGAAGTTGTGCTTCTGTCAGGGGAGGAGAAGAGCCAGATTATTTTGCTTCTGGGGTGAGGGGGGTAGACGCAAATGTAAAAGGGCAACCGCCTCTCCCCAACCCCACAAGGCAGGTTCTTCTGGAGCGTGAGTCTGATGTGTCCTAAGATATCTGACTGTTCAACCCCTAAGAAGTTGGGGCAGGCCTAGGAAGCCACTGTAATTGTATTTCTTTCTCCCAATTGTATAAGCTATGCAAACAGTATTATGACAATACTAAAGAAAACAAGAAAAAACAACACAGAGTCCCACGACCATAATATATCAGCTTTTCTGCAGATACTATTTACAAACTTGTCATGATAGGATAGGTTTGATTCTGTACTATGGTTTTTGGGGTTTTTTTTGCGATACGCGGGCCTCTCACTGTTGTGGCCTCTCCCGTTGCGGAGCACAGGCTCCGGACGCGCAGGCTCAGCGGCCATGGCTCACGGGCCCAGCCGCTCCGCGGCATGTGGGATCTTCCCGCACCGGGGCACGAACCCGTGTCCCCTGCATCGGCAGGCGGACTCTCAACCACTGCGCCACCAGGGAAGCCCTGTACTATGGTTTTGTCATATAGTTTTAGCACAAATATTTCATGTAGCTTTCCAAGACTTTATTTTTAAAATTTTATTAGGGTATAGTTGATTTACAATGTTGTGTTAGTTTCAGGTGTACAGCAAAGTGATTCAGTTATACATATATTCATTCTTTTTTAGATTCTTTTCTCATATAGGTAGGTTATCAGAATATTGATAGAGTTCCCTGTGCTATACAGTAGGTCCTTGTTGGTTATCTATCTTATATACAGTAGTGTGTGTGTGTTCATCACAAGCTCTACAGGGCTTATTCTAATGGTATAAAACATTCCATTAAGTTGAGAAATTTTAGTGTTTGACTATTTTAGGCAATACTGCATTAAACAACTTTCTACACACAGCTCTTTGCAATTCTTTTCTTCAGATATAATTTTTTAAAACATTTTATATTTATTTTGGCTGTGCTGGGTCTTAGTTGCGGCACACAGGATCTTCATTGCGGCATATGGGATCTTTGTCGCAGCATGCAGGCTCTTAGTTGCGGCATGCGGACTCCTAGTTGCAGCATGCATGTGGGATCTAGTTCCCCCACCAGGGATCGAACCTGGGCCCCCTGCATCGGGAGCACAGAGTCTTACCCACTGGGCCACCAGGGAAGTCCCCAGATAGAATTTTTAAGATGAAATGACTGGGGCTAACATGATGCACACTTTGGGACCCTTCCTACTCACTGCCAAATGACTCTCCAAATGGGTGGTACTACATGCATTCTATTTTGAAGCCAATGCTTGCAGAAAGCTTTATAGTTTCAAGCCATTTTATAAATTTTTGTCTCAACACCCCCGGGCAGGTTGGTCTGACTTCCACCTCCACTCACTATTCTGTCTGTCTCTCCAATAGGAACTGGAAAAGCTGTTTACAGGTTTTCCCAACCTGTCTCAGAGCAAGGAGTGGTCATGTGACCCCATTCTGACCAATGAGATGTAAAGGAAAGCCCTGATGGACAGAGGGCTGACACCGCCCCTCCTTGACCATCGATGTTCCCTTCTCCCCCCTCCCCCCTTCCAGAATGTGGAAGTGATGCTTTGGGCAAACTAAATTTCGAAGGAGTAGAGGTAACAAAAAGGGAATTGGAGTCTGTTCACAGAGAGGAGCAGAGATGTGAGGGAGCGGCACAGCCTCTGAGAGAGGGGTGAAGAGCCACCTGGTTCTGGGGGTGCTTAGTCCCCCAGAACACACATCCTCACACCTGAGCCCCATGTATCCTCACACCAAGCCCCCATTTTCTTGCAGAAATTTAGGCGGGTCTCTATCCCTTGCAGATAATCAACCCTGCAGGCATTACAGCAGTTCTTCTCACGATTAATATGTGAGAAGTGGGTGGACTTAAAGGATCCAGGCAATTAGGGGTTTGTTCTTCCCGAAGCACAAGAAGAGAGGAAGGTGTTCATACACCAGAGGCCCACTGATAGCTGTCTGAACCATTTGCAACCTGTGGGCGGTGTGGAGGGTGAAGCAGGTTGTAGGAGTGACAACCAGGTGTCCGTGATTTTCCAACAATCCCAACTTCAAGTTTTCTAAACTTGAAGTTAAAGCGTGCCCCCAATTTGTGGCCAAATAAGTCCAAGAATCAACAGGGAAAAGGGGTCCCATTAGATCCATCTTTATACCCTCTTCAAAGCAGCATCAGTCAGCAGAAAGCCAACTGGGCACAGAAGTTCTCTGTGGAAAGTGAAACATAAAGATTGGTCATAAACATAAACATTGGTCAGAGTCCATCACTGGAAGCTACGTGGCGTCATGGTTAAGAGTATGGCAGTTGACCTCGGTTCAGTTACTAGCTCTGCTTTCTTCTAGCTGTATGACTTAGGGCAAGTTAACTCACTTCTCTGAGCCTCATTTTCCTTATAATATAATTAGAGATCATGTTACTTAACAATAGTGGACGCTGGTTGTTTTTAGGCCACTCAGCATTCATTCCCCCCTTCTTTTACTAATAACAGTCAATTTCCTGTTGGCCAACTACCTCCCCACCATTGTATACAGTCCTGGTGAGACAATAAATCAAGGTAAGTTAAGGTGCCTTACCTTTTCTTAAATAAATGAGCAGCCTCTTGCCCAGAGCTAGGCAAAGTGGACTCTACATCTAATTTGAATTTTGAGCACAGTGTTGCGAGAGTAGAAAACTAACATTTGGTTTATTTCTCTCTTGGCAGGACCTCCAAAGCCATGGTTTCTGTCCTCTCTGTGTCTTTCAACCCTCTCTTCCATTCTTTAAGCCACCCTATTTCCTTCCAGTAAATTCCATTTTTTACTTGTTAGCTAGAGTCTGTTCCTGTTATTTTTGCCCAGAATGCCCTACCTGATGCACTACTTAACAACAATCAAAAACTTGTAAGGATTAAGTTAAATAATGTATGTGGAAAAGCTTAGCACAGTGGCTGGCATATAGGATGTGCCCAACAAATGGTAATTTGTATTAGTCGAGGGTGAGGTTCAACTGCTGTCATAGGACCCAAAATCTTAGAGGCTTAAGCTAGACTGTCCTGCTGACAGTCCAGGGAGGTAGAGAGGCTCCACAGTGTTGGAAAGCCCGACTCCTAGCAAGTTGCTCTGTCATCCCAAGGTACTGTTCTCATCCAGCCCTTCAAAGATGGCCCACCGCCATGTCCACCCTCCAGCTGGCAGGAAAAATAAAGAATGCGGATGTGACTCTTTCCTTTAAGAGTGTGACCCAAAAGTTACACATATCATTTCCACTCCCATCTCATTGGCCAGAACTTAGTCACATGACCACACACAGCGGCAAAGAAGCCTGGGAAACATAGTCTTTATTCTAAGTAGCCATGTGCATGGCTAAAATTTGGAGTTGAATTAGTAAAGAAAAAAGAGGAAGACAGATACTAGGAGACAACTAGCTCTCTCTGCCACGTTATCATCGCCACGACACTGAACATCCTCTGGATGAAACGCCTCCAGTTTGACAAAGTAACCTTGATCCTTGATCTGATGCTGTATCATTATTGTCACATCCAGCTTCAGGGCCTCCATATTCCGGGCTTTACAGGCCTTGGGGTTCAAAGAAAGGCTGCATGTATAAGAGCTTTCCTCCAGAAAAGTTTTGTGTGGCTTAAATAAGATCAAGAAACAGGGAGAAACAGGGACTTAGTGGTTCTAAAGGAAGGAACGAGGGTTAGAGAATGGGTACGCCTGGAGAGGCCGAGGAAGGCAGGCGTTACCCACTCCAAGGGGCTCCTCAGCAGAGAAGGGGACCATGGTAAAGCTAAATATCACCCCCAGGAACACCCTGAACCTCAGATCCTGAGGACCACGAGCAGGAGATGGACCCAGCCGCACACGAGTCAGATTAGGGGCACCTCCAACAGCCAATAGGCAGCCAGGCACATGAGGAGCCCTCTGTTCTCTCTCCAGTTCTTTCCTCCCAGTCTCTCACCCTGGAGGAGCTACAATCAGAAGAGCGAAGAGGAAAGCAGGAAGAGTAAGACAGTAGATCACAGCCCCATCCTCTCAAAGTCCCTAGAGCCAGAAGTGGACCTTATATTGTATGGTCAATTACATATACATCTATCTTTCCCCCAGACTATTCATTCAACAGATATTTACTGAATGCCTATTATGTGCCAGGAGCTGTTCTGGGCTCTAAAGATATACATGTGAACAAGAAAGGAAAAAAATTCCCACCCTCAGAGAGTTTATGTTCTCAGGGAATAATAATAGACTCTGCTTCACTAGAGAGCTGGGATTGTATCAAATTCATGGCTCTATCCCAGGGCCCAATATTATCTTTGACTGAGGCTCAGTGACTGTTGTTTAGATGAACCACATCACAATTTTGATTTTGTGTTAAACACTTGCGGTTTCCTCCCTGCGTCCAATTTCCCTCTTCTCAGCAACTTTCAATTCCCATTTGAAGGACTATGTCTGAGGGTGGAGCATGTGGACTAAACTAAGACAACTTGTATATTCCAGACCCTTGACTTCAGTGATGGGTTTAAGTATGGGCATGTGATCTAAACCAGACCAATCACAGTGGATCTGAGGAAAAAGACGCTTTTGCTCTTTCCAGTGTAATATAAAACTTGGACTCAACTGGAGCCATTTTTGCTATTGTGGAGAAAGTCCACCTGAGGATGAACCAACACATCACAGAAATAGAGCCAGATCCCACTTGAAAATGTGAAACTCTGGATCAAACCACAGCTGAAATCCTCTCCACCTCTGGACTTTCCAGCTGTATGAGTCAATGAATTCTTTTCATTGCTTAAGTCATTTTGAGTTGAATTTTTTATTTGCAGCCAAAAGCATCCCAACTGATTCAGAGATTTTGTTTTACAAAGTGGAAGAATATCCAAGTAGATATATGACGCAGACAGTTTCTAAAAGGGAGTCCAAGACAAAACTGAAAGACAGAGTGTGTGTAAATCTACATGAGGTATCAAACAGCCCAAAGAAAAAGCAGAGAACATCAGGGGGTTTATTTGGACATATTGGAAAGCTCTTGCCGTATAATATGGATAAGAAGAGAGAGTTCAAACTTCTAGGTGCCTTCTTCAAAACCTTTCAATAATTTCTTATCACCAACAGTTAAAAGCCAAACTCATTAGGCCCTGACAATTTAGTCCATAAATACCTTTGATTCATTTCAAATCATTTATAGCCCAAGCACACTATATCAGTTACACTTAGCGTGCTCTGTATGGAAGCCAACATCCAAGATGGCCCCTAACAATCTTCCTATCCTAATATTCATACCCTTGTGTAGCCCCCCTTCCACACTGAATCATGGCTGACCTGTGTGACCAAGAGAATAGAGCAGAAGTGAAGGTGTGTGGCTCCCAAGGCATTTCAGCTTCTGTCTTGCTTCCTTGGATGGTTCTGTCTCTGGAGGCTGGAGGAAGCCACCCACCATGCTGTGAGGACACTCAAGCTACTCTGTAGAGAGACCCTGGTGGAAAAGAACTACTGAGGGGAAGGTATGAAGATTTCCCATATACCTCCTACCCCCATGTATGCATAGCCTCCCCAATCATCAACATCCTCCACCAGTGACATTTTTACTGTCTCCATAGTTTTACCTTTTCCAGAATGTCATGTAGTTGGAATGATACAGTATGCAGCCTTTTCAGACTGGCTTCTCTCACTGAATAATATGAATTTAAGGTTTCTTCTTGTCTTTTCATGGTTTGGTAGCTCATTTCTTGCTCGTGATGAATAACGTTCGGTTGTCTGGATGTACCACAGTTTATTTATCCATTCATCTCCTGAAAAATATCTTGGTTGCTTCCAAGTTTGGGCAATTACGAATAAAACTGCTGTAAATGTCCATGTGCAGGGTTTTGTGCGGACATAAGTTTTCAGCTCCTTTGGGTGAACACCAAAGTGCAGGGTTGCTGGATTCATGCAGTAAGAGTATGTTTGGTTTTGTAAGAAATTACCAAACTGTCTTACAAAGTGACTGCACCATTTTGCATTTCCACCAACAATGATCATTGTTATTTTAAGCCACTAAGTCTGGGGTCATTTGTTATGAAGCTTTAGATAACTAGTTCAACCTACCATGGAACATGTCTAGAATGCCTTTCTTCTGCTTCTCTTTGTCATCCTTAGAAACTCCTGCCTGCTTTGATTTTCCTACTAAGACCCAGGCTGTCTTCCATACAGCTCTATTAAGAGTCCTCACATTGGGATCTCATTAAGTGTTTAAGAGGTTATTTTTTCCACTATTGTTTATTGAAGGCAATTTTTTAATTTTTATTTTTTATACAATCTTTAAAGGTTACACTCCATTTACAGTCACTACAAAATGCTGGCTATATTCCCTGTGTTGTACAATTCATCCTTAGAGCCTATCTCACACCCAGTAGTTTGTACCTCCCACTCCCCTACCCTTATATCGCCCCTCCCCCTTCTCCCCACTGGTAACCACTAGTTTGTTCTCTATATCTGTGAGTCTGTGAAGGCAACAATTTTGAATTACCCAATTTATATTCTCAGGACTGAGCATGGTACATGCCATGTTAAAGGAGCTTAGCAAATACCAATTGAATAAATAAGTAACGAAAAGTTCAGCTCTGGGCAAGACAAAAAATGACTTCCACTGATTTGGGGAGCAAAGAAGAACAATTTTGAATTACCCAATTTATATTCTCAGGACTGAGCATGGTACATGCCATGTTAAAGGAGCTTAGCAAATACCAATTGAATAAATAAGTAACGAAAAGTTCAGCTCTGGGCAAGACAAAAAATGACTTCCACTGATTTGGGGAGCAAAGAAGGAAAGAGTGGAGAGACGAACCAAAGATATTATTGCAGGACGGGTCTCGCTCCCAGCTCCTTAGTTCACATTGAAAAACTCCTTTTCCTGGTCATAAATATGCCAACGAAGCCTAGGTAAGCTATAGTAGGTGGTTCCATAGTGGTTTTCACTCTCAAAAAATTACCCTGCTGATAGAAAAGTGTAAGAACCATTGCAACAGAAAACTGGAGCAATCAAGTGGCCAAATCTGAGTGTCATGGCCATGGTCAGGGGAGGGAAAGAGGCTGGATTTCACAGTGTCCAGAAAAAAGGAACATCTGGTTTCAGACACTTCCTCCTCACAGACAGAGCAAGAGGAAGTGAGGTTTAAAAGGGGGCCCATCAGTGGGGTTAGAAAAGCCACGGACTGGGTTTATTTTTGCAGAATCTTTATAATAAAGGTCATTTTGAGGGTAGAGAGTAGAAAGGTCTCAGAGTTAAAGCACTGAGTCTAGAAACAAACTGGAATTTGAGAAAAGGCTGGAATCATGTCCAGTTAGAACACAGGAGAGAGAGGTGCATCTTGGAAACATTAGAAAGTAGAAATGGAGAACAAATTCAGATTCAGTTCTAGATATAGGATTTAAGTGATGGATCGGAACAAAACAACTAATAAGGTAGCATTAATAGATATATGTGGAAGATTAACTTTCAGAAATAGGATATAGGGCTTCCCTGGTGGCGCAGTGGTTGAGAGTCCGCCTGCCGATGCAGGGCATGCGGGTTCGTGCCCCAGTCCAGGAAGATCCCACGTGCCGCGGAGTGGCTGGGCCCATGAGCCATGGCCGCTGAGCCTGCGCTCCGCAACGGGAGAGGCCACAACAGTGAGAGGCCCAGGTACCGCAAAAAAAAAAAAAAGAAAGAAAGAAATAGGATATAGTTTTTTAAGCACTAAAGCACATTTTGCGAAAACCATTCCAATTTTATGCCACATGAGGGCAGAAATGGGGAATTTCCTGGTGGTCCAGTCAGCGGTTAGGACTTGGTGCTTTCATTGCCATGGCCCGGGTTCAATCCCTGGTTGGGGAACTAAAATCCCACAAGCCTTGAGGCATGGCAAAAAAAAAAAGAAAGGCAGAAATGATACATGCCATATTCTCTGATCACGTTACATTAAGGTGAAAAATAGAAAATATCAAAAATACAACTAAAAATGCCTAATTTTGAAAATTGAATATTGTAAGAACTTAGAACAAATAGTTAATGCACAGTAATAATAACATATTATATTTTAAAGTAATAATAATAAAACACTAACAACAATTGACATTGTATGAGCATTTGCCCTGTGCCAGGCACAGCTCTAAGTGCTTTGCATGTGTTAATTCATCTAATCTTCATAGAAATACTATGAAGATATTATTATCCCCGTCTTGCAGATGAAGAAACTGAGGCACATAAAAGTCATGTAATTATATACCAAGTTTTTACAACAGAGTTTATGTCTGTTGGGATGCTTTGGGTTACAAATTAATAGAGATCCCAACTCAAGCAATAGTCAATGTATCATATCACAGAACAAAACCAGAGGGTGTCTCCAACGCTGAGTATCCAGCTGCTCGGTGGCATTATTAAGGACCCAGTGATTTCGTGTCACTTCATTTGAATTCCATGATTTTGCTAAACTGAATTGTTCTCAAGTTTGTCTTAACTACTATCAGGGTACTTCTCGCTTTCCCTTTTCCATACAAAATGAGGCTCGTTTACCTGAAGCATTTAGCTTCCACAGTACCTACTACTGTAGTTTGCTTAGTCTCTTGCTAGACCCTTGCAATTGAATCCATGAATTCTTCACTCATTCATTTAGTCATCAAAATACTATGTATTAAGCAACTATTATGTGCCAGGCCTTGAAGATCTAGAAATAAGCAAAACACATGAAGCTCTTGCCCTCATGGACCTTACATTCTATTTGGGGAGTGTAGCAGACACTGTCAGCATCCTGCCCTCAAATCCCTCAGATCCTAACACCCTCAGACCCTGCTGGTCAACTTCCAGATGGCTAGTAGGCCCACACCCATAAGCTAGAAGTGCAGAAAGATCAATACCCACCCCATCTCCAAAGCAGCTTTCAACCAATTACTTTCAGAAGTTGGTATATCAGTATCCCATCTCCCTCACACCTTAGGTGGGATAATTGTGGGGTATGTGTTTTTCATCATTTCCCAGAGTTTTCCCTCTGGATTAAGGTCCAGTCACTCACTAAGGTGACTGGCTTAATAACGTACTGCCCTTTGTAGAAAGTTTCAATTATGCAAAAGATAACTAAGTGCTGGAGATTTTGTGTACAGTGTGGTAATTGCAGCTAATAAAACGATCTTGTATACTTGAAATTTGCTAAGAGAGTAGATCTTAAACGTTCTCACCACAAAAAAAAAAAAAGATGACTATATGAGATGATGGATGTGTTAGTTACCTTGAATCTGGTTAATCATTTCACAATGTATACATATATCAAAGCACCACATTGTACCCTGTAAACATATATAATTTTTATTTATCAATTATACCTCAATAAAACTGGGGGGAAAATGAAAAAAAATGCACCTGGAACTTCTCTGGTGGCAGAGTGGTTAAGAATCTGCCTGCCAATTCAGGAGACACAGGTTCGAGCCCTGGTCTGGGAAGATCCCACATGCCGTGGAGCAACTAAGCCCGTGCACCACAAAGACTGAGCCTGCTCTCTAGAGCCCGTGAGCCACAACTACTGAGCCCACGAGCCACAACTACTGAGCCCACGTGCCATAACTACTGAAGCCTGCGCGCCGAGAGCCCGTGCTCTGCAACAAAGAGAAGCCACCACAATGAGAAGCCCGCGCACCTCAGCAAAGAGCAGCCCCCGCTCGCCGCAACTAGAGAAAGTCCGCGCAGCAACTTTGTGCACAGCAGCAAAGACCCATCGCAGCCAAAAAATTTTCTTCTTAATTTTTAAAAAAATGTACCTTTTCTGGAATCTAAAAAATAAAACAAAGTAGTGGATATAACAGAAAAGAAATAGACTCGGGAATATGGAGAACAAACTAGTGGCTACCATTGTGGAGAGGGAAGGAGTAGGGGCAAAATACAGGGTAGGGGATTAAGAGGTATAAATTATATAAATTACTATGTATAAAATAAACAAGCTACAAGGATATATTGTACAGCACAGGGGAAATAACCGATTATAATGACTATAAATGGAGTATAACCTGTAAAAATTTTGAAGCACTATGTTGTACACCTGTAACGAATATAATATTGTAAATCAACTGTACCTCAATAAAAAAATAAGGTAAAATTAATTAAAATAAAATAGGGAATTCCCTGGTGGTCCAGTGGTTAGGATTCCGTGTTTTCATTGCCAGGGCCTGGGTTTGATCCCTGGTCGGGGAACTAAGATCTGGCAAGCCAGCATGGCGCAGCCAAAAAATAAAATAAAATAAAATAAAATAAAAATTCTAAATGCACTCTTTATTGGCTTCCTTCCCTCCCCACCCCTCTGCCAGTGATCCCTGCACCTCCCTCATACTCGGAGTCTTTGTCTCAGGATCTGCTTCTGGGAGAACTAAAACCAAGGCAGAGACAGATGATAAGAGTGAGGACATTGCTTCAAGGAAGTCAGACGTCTGCCACGTGAAAGGCTGCTGAGGCGTAAAGATGAAAACAGAAGATTGTCCTTGGGTTTAGCAGCACAAACACAAAAAGCCCGTTGCAGGAGCATGGGGCATGTGGAAACCAAGCTGCTGCAACTTGAAGAGTGAGTTCAAAACAAAAAAACAGAAAAAATATAGGTGTGGTCTCCATACCAGGAAGAGGGAGGGGTGATGGCCTTGGGGACTGTGGCCACAGAAGACAGGGTGATAGGAGGTGAGATGGACAGATAAGGAACTGGATGGAACCCGTGGTGTGTCTGGACGTACCTAGAGCAGACTTAGACACCTGGCAGAGAGGCTGGTGACTGAATTAGGGATAACCACGAAGAGAACCAAGAAAAAGACAAGTATTCATTATAGAGAAAACAAAAAGCTATGCAAGAGAGAAAAATAGGGACTTCCCTGGTCGTCCAGTGGCTGACTCCGTGCTCCCAGCGCAGGGGGCCCCGGTTCCATCCCTGGTCAGAGAACTAGATCCCACATGCACTGTAAGAGTTTGAAGGCTGCAATGAAGATCCTGTGTGCGAGCAGACAAATAAATAAATATATTTTTTAAAAAGAGAGAGAGGGCTTCCCTGGTGGCGCAGTGGTTGAGAGTCCGCCTGCCGATGCAGGGGACACGGGTTCGTACCCCTGTCCGGGAAGATCCCACATGCTGCGGAGCGGCTGGGCCCGTGAGCCATGGCCGCTGAGCCTGTGCGTCCGGAGCCTGTGCTCCGCAACGGGAGAGGCCACAATAGTGAGAGGCCCACGTACCGCAAAGAAAAAAAAAAGAGAGAGAGAGAGAAAAAGAAATCAAAGTACATTACATGGTTCTGCCATGAATAGCATATACATAGTCATCATAATGTAAAGCCAGAATATTGATTTAATCAAAAATAAAGATTTAACTCTATTGGGAGGATGGAGGAAAAAGAGAAGGAGATTAAAAAAAGAATCTTCCGTAGTAGGAAGGCCTAATAAATAATGCCTGAAAATTAAGAAGTAGCATTAGAAGCAAGTTACTTCGAGTTATGGAGATGAATACCAAAATTAAGGAAAGTGAATGCCAGCAGGGGGGAAGGGGGCAGGGGCAAGGGGAGAAAGACAAAGGAACGGCAGGCTTTTTGTAACAAACATTATATAACTATTTGACTCTTTAAACCAAGGTTGTTCAAACTTTTCTGAATGTCACCACAGTAAAAAACTGAATTTTACTTTACAACCCAGTACAGACATCCAAGTATTAGAGAGGTCCACGGAATCTCCAATCACCGCCAGTTACTGTGAAAATTGGAGAACCCATGTTTCCACTTACCCAGAAATTCCACTTTTAGGTATTTTTCAAAACAAATTTAACAGATATATGCCAGGAGACGCATGCAAGAATATTCACACCCATACTAGTCACAATGACTAAAAACTGGAAATGAGCCAACGCCCAACAGTAACAGAATGGACAGATACAATGGATAACTAGAATATTTTACAGCCAGTGGAACACCCTGGATGAATCCTAGCAAAGTAATGTAAAGTCAAATTAGCAGGTCCCTGGTATTACATGGCAATAAGGAATCGTTGTTGATTTTTGTTAGGTGTGATAATAGTAATATAGTTATGTAAGAAAATGTCAACAGTTTTTAGAAACGAGTATTGACATATGTACAAGTGATTAAATGCACAAGTACAATTTTTTGACACCCAAATTGTAGTTTTTATTCAAGTTATTTTTACAAATTTATGTCTCCTAATGTGAAAAGGTGGCTTTTTACTTCGTGCTCTGCAAATTTATATCAGCAGTAAGAAGGGCTTCAGTGAAATGATAAGATGTCTAAGATTTGCAGGAAAAGAGAAAGAAAAACATGATAGATGAAGCAAGTGTGGCAAAACCTTGATAATGTTTGAAGGTGGCTGCTGGGTATATAGAGGTCCATGATATTCTGCTTCTCTCTGTTTTGTGGGTTTGAAATCTCCATAACAAGAAAATTTTTAATAAACAAGCCAGTCCCAGAAAACAAAATATTTTCATGCTTCTTTTATACAGTTCAGAAGCAAGTAGAATGAAGCTAAAGACATCTGTGATAATTAAAAGAAGGAAAAGCAGAAAAATGAAAACACAAATCCAGGCTAGTGGTCCCTTCTGAGAAGCAGGCTGGGGCTGGGACAGGGCAGAAGCCTGTCTGTGAGGAAGTTCTTAGAAATAATCTATGCGTTGGGTCAGGCACTGGATTCACAGGTGCTCAGATTTTTTAATAAATAGATAACAGAAGACAAAAGGGGTATGCATAGACCATTTGATGATAGTGGACCCATGAAGTGTTATGCATAATCCAATTTTGTGCACCTGAGGTTAAAAAAAGTATATGGGACTCTCAGACACAGAGAACAAACTAGTGGTTACCAATAGAGAGAGGGAAGTGGGGAGGGGCAAGATAGGGGTACAGGATTAAGAAATACAAACTACTATGTATAAAATAGATAAGCAACAAGGGTATATTGTACAGCACAAGGAAATATAGCCATTATTTTGTAATAACTTTAAATGGAGCATAATCTATAAAAATATGGACTCACTATGTTGTACACCTAAAGCTAACATAATATTGTAAATCAATATACTTCAATTTTAAAAAGTAAAATATATATTTTTTTAAATATATGACTTCAGGGAATTCCTTGGCGGTCCAGTGGTTAGGACTCTGCACTTCCATTGCAGGGGGCATGGGTTTGATGCCTGGTCAGAGAACTGAGATCCTGCAACCCACATGGCATGGCCAAAAATAGATTAATTAATTAATTAAATAGATGTTTTCTCTACTGGGGATCTTACACTTCCAAAGTGAGAGTGCTGTCTCAAAAAGGTTTCTGAAGTAGGAGTGGGGAAAGAGATCTCCTGTCTTCATTCTGCTAGTTCCTGTGACTAATTCCTGTGGCTGGCTCAGTTTCCTCACCCGTAAAATTAGCAATATGGCCAAATCATTGCTGAAGCTCCTATTAAGAAAGGAAGGCTGACTGAGTACTGGACGGAGAGGCAAAACACGACAGGTGTCTCTGGCAACAGGCTTCCAGCACCCCCGGAACAGCAGAGAAACCTCACCCCATCACAACCTCCCCCAGGGCCCCGACTCCCTGTTCCCACCCTTCCCTCTTCCAGGACCCCGGATCTGGCCTCCGTTCTTCCCACTTCCTCAGTCTTGGATAACCAGTGCTGAGCCCATTCCCCACGTCCCCACACCCAGCATCTGCCCCTCAGTCTCCCTTCCCCTCCCAGAAACCCAGTCATCCGGGCCTAGCCCCTAGTCATTCTTGGGAAACCCATTCTGCCTTCAGTACATGAAGATCCAGTGCCAGATCTAGTGGTGCATGAAGCCACCTCCACACTCCCTTCTCCAGGCCTGGATGTTGCTCCCGGGCCCCGAGGAGCAGGCAGGGCCAGAGAGGATGACTAGGTCCTCACAGCAGGGGTGACTCAGCCCCAAGGAACAGCCAGGGGGCCTGCTTTGCTGCTGTGTCCCTCCCAGGTCAGTTCCACTTGTCCCCCTGCCACTCCCCTTCTCTCTTGCCCACATCCAGGAACTGAGAATCCTCTAGAAGCCCTCCCGCTGCCTCCACATTTACCTCAGGAAGCCATCTGAGATCAGAGACTCTAAGCCAGTCAGAGGGTGTGACTGACGCTGGTCCCTCGGGCCTCACACCTCTCTGTGCTTCAGGCCTTCCCCCCACTGCAGCTGCTTCTCCCCGCCTGAGGACTTTCTCTGAAGCCTCAGAAAGTGACCTTGCCCTTGTGAAAGCAGGCTAGAAGTGCAGGGGAACGAAACCCCCCACACACCTTGGAGCCACCCTCTACCTGTGACTGACAAAAGCCAGTCGTGTCTAGTGTCCAGATCTTCCCCCACAGGTGGGGTGAGGTGACTGCTTCTCAGGGGAAGAAGCTCCACTTGCCACAGTGCAGACCTGCTTCAGAACCCACCTTCCCTACCTCATTTCCCCACACCCTGGAGGGGGCCGGTTCCTGCACCTCGTAAATAACCCCGCTTCCCCTGGGATCTTTGTCTTAAGGTCTGCTTCTGGGGGAACCCAAACTAAGACCATGGGATCTCAGAGAATTCTTCAGAACAGTCCCTTCCCACTACAGATGAGGAAACTGAGACCCAGAGAGGAGACACCCTGCCCACCCCACCCCCAGCCTCCTGACGCCTGGTCATCACCACGGACATGGCCTCCTCCACTTGAAAGAGAACTTGCCAAAATACCTCAAATCCTTTAAGGACTGTTTCCCAGACTTCATTCATTCACGTATCGCCTCTACAATTTTTGCCAAAAGCCACATGACCTTTTCATATTCGTCACATTTCCACCTGTAGTATTTACTTCACATATTTTAATAGACTCTCTTTTTCACTTAAATTTTCTTTTTCCATTGTTAGTTTCTATTTTAAAAATAAAAATTATATTTTAATAGATAATACATTCATATTGTTCAAAATTCAAAAGGTTCAATAACGTACACAGTGAAGTTTCCCTCCCAGCCCTGCCCCCAACCTCCCAGAGCCACAGGACCAGCTTCTTGTATGTCTTTCCCGAGATAATCTAGGACTATACAAGCGTGTGTGTGCACGTGTGTGTGTTTTCTCTAATACATGTATTTTTTCCATTTTTTATTGAGGCATAGTTGATGTACAATCTCATGTAAGTTTCAAGCGTACAACAATTTTTAAAGATTATACTCCATTTATAGTTATTATACAATATTGGCTATATTTCCTATGCTGTACTAATACATGTATTTCTTTTTTCATTTATTTATTTATTTTTATTTTTGCCTGCGTTGGGTCTTCGTTGCTATGCACGGGCTTTCTCTAGTTGTGGCAAGCAGTGGCTACTCTTCGTTGTGGTGCGTGGGCTTCTCATTGCGGTGGCTTCTCTTGTTGTGGAGCACAGGCTCTAGGCACGCGGGCTTCAGTAGTTGTGGCACGTGGGCTCAGTAGTTGTGGCTCACGGGCTCTAGAGTGCAGGCTCAGTAGTTGTGGCGCCCGGACTTAGTTACTCCGTGGCATGTGGGATCTTCCCAGACCAGGGCTCGAACCCGTGTCCCCTCCATTGGCAGGCAGATTCTCAACCACTGCGCCACCAGGGAAGTCCCGATACATGTATTTTTAAAGTTAACGTTATATATCAAAACCATAGATAGAAGCCAGTATTACTTGCTTATAAATAGAAGGCAATGGTAAAAATAAATATAATGAATACAAAAGAAAATTAAATTCCTGCAAGATTTTGCTTATTATAGGATCTGAACCTGAGACAAACATCTTTCTCTGTTACAAAGATGAGGAAGTGTCCAAAAGGTGCTAAGAGTCCCAAATGCAGACCTTCTCCTGGACTGAATCAGCAGGATTATAGGTGTATCAAAAAGAGGATAACGTTCTCGTGTGTGAGTCACTGATGAATGACTGTTCCAGTAAAACCATCAAGTTATTGTTGGAGAACATCCCTTCCAGAGACAAAATTTACTTCATGGCCTTGACGTGTAAACTAGTTATGAGTTAGACCGAACCAGCTTTGCCATTCCTACTTTTGTTACCTCCTCTAAGCATCAGTATCCTCACTGGTTTGAAAAAGAAAACAACACTGATGGTCCCCACCTAACTGCACACTTGAGTGTGGTCCCATGAGACATCTCTCTCTGAGTCCTCATCCCTCCATCTTGTGGACATCTATGATGGCACCCACTCACTGCCCAAAATGGGGAGACAGCAGAGAAATAGAAGAAAAGTTAAATCACCGAGAATCCCATGGGTGACATGTTTCAGCATTGCTTTTGTCTTTGTTTCAGAGAAATTTTTTCTCATAATTACAACCATGGTGGATATACAGTTTGATATGACACTTGTTTGTTGTCTCTCACTTAAATCATGAGTAAGTCCCATTTCATTAAAAACTCTTTGACATTATATAGTACACTATTTGGTTCACAAAGTTTCACAATGGTTTGAAGGAAAAGAACATGCGTTTACACAGAGGAAGCTGTTTCTATCCATTCAGCCAGGTCTTGGGCAACTGAACAGGGGGTTTCCTGGCTCTAGAGTCCTTTCCTGAAACCCCCAGCTCCACCCAGCCTTTTGAAATTCTTTGCTCAGGCTCTATTCTCAGGAAAAAGCCTGAAAATCAGTAACAACTTAGGTTGGCTATGATTACCTTCAATTTCACTAACACAGCATTCCTTCTGAGGATCTCAAGGTACCTGTCATACCCCCCCAGCAACTTCTTCAGATCTCTTTTAAGCTGAGGATTAAATAATGACTGTGTGGAATACAAAGTCAAGAAAGGTCAAGATTTGGAGAGAAACAGACTTGGGCTCCAAGCCTGGCACCATCAGTCAGTTGTCATGAGAAACACAGTTTTCTCCAATAAGATGGAAACATAACTTCCATTCTCCCCCAACCCTCCAAGAGGATCAGATAAGATTATAGATTCGAAAGCGCTTACAATCCTAAAGCACTACCTATGTAAGGTGTGGTTTCTTTGAAATTGGGAGGTTCTGAAGACATTAGGGTTTAAGGTTCAAACTCCACTTAGGGACAAGGGATTTTCCTACCAGGCAGAGCAGTGGGGGTGTTGATACAAAGAGCACATGCTCAAGAGTTAGAAGCCCTCTCCTGCTGGAAGGAACTCACAGTTTAAAGAGAAGTGCCTATCCTTGTTCAGGTACCCTGAGGGCACAAAAATACCCATGCAAAAGACACTTGGGCCTGAGCTTTTCAAAAACTTTTTCTCTAAAACCCACAAGGCATAGAATTCCAAAAACAAAAGACAAACTGTCTGATTAGGAGAAAAAACTTGCAACATATGTATGTGGTAGGCAAAAGATATGTACGCAGAATTTATAAAGAACCACTATAACTCATTAGGAAAAAGGAGCAAGTGATATGCACAGGCAATTTTTAGAAGAGGAAAAATAACTGGTCTATAAATACATGTAATGAAAAGCATATAAATTAAAATAACAGTGGGACACCTGAAGCTAACAACTTTGTAAATCAAGTCTACTCCAATAAAAATTTTTAAAATAAGAACAGTAGGATACTATTTACTTATTTCTTACCACGTTGGCAAAAAGAAAAAAGAATTTGAGTTTGATAATATTGAGTGCTGGAGAAGCTCTAGGGAAACCATATTCTCGTATTGGCGCTGTTTGGAGTATAAACTGATAGAGATAATTTTTGTTTAAAGTCCCAAAGCTGAGGACAGTACATGATCACGATCAATAAATACACTGCCCCATATTCTAAAGAGAGCTGCGGACATACCCTTTGGGACTTCCTAGTGAGAGATCAGGTCCAGCCCCGCAAATTCCACCCACGTCACCCACCTGGATGGATTAGAGAGCTGTGAGGTTTCCCCTCCTGTTCCCCAAAGAGGGTTCCTCACACCCAGAAGCAAGTGACAGGGTTTCCCAAAAGAAGCCTTCATGGAGATTGGAGGTAGCTCTCCCGCCCTGGGCTGCAGGAACTGGAAAGATGAAGGCTGGCCAGAAGTTCTTTTTTTTTACTTCATAACAAAGTGAATCAGTTATACATATACATATGTTCCCATATCTCTTCCCTCTTGCTTCTCCCTCCCTCCCACCCTCCCTATCCCACCCCTCCAGGCGGTCACAAAGAATCGAGCTGATCTCCCTGTGCTAGCAGCTGCTTCCCACTAGCTATCTACCGTATACATCTCCATGCCTCTCTCTCACTTTGTCACAGCTCACCCTTCCCCCTCCCCATGTCCTCAAGTCCATTCTCTAGTAGGTCTGTGTCTTTATTCCTGTCTTGCCCCTAGGTTCTTCATGACATTTTTTTTTCTTAAATTCCATATATATGTGTTAGCATACGGTATTTGTCTTTCTCTTTCTGACTTACTTTAGAAGAACCTGACACATGTCGCCTGGGCTTGGAGACTGATGCTGGCTTCCCATCTGGAGGACTGTAAAGGAGGGACAGAGTATACAGGAGCAGCCCAAGATGGTGAGGCAAGGAGAGAGATAGGATCACGCCCTTATCTTTAGGTGAGAAGCCCTAGGCCAAGTGAATGCAGACAAAAGTAACTGGGCTCAAGGTGTGATAGGTCCCTGCCTGGGGCAGCCGCCCACCTGCCTTGGCAAAGGGACCCAGGAGTAGTGTAACCACTGCAGGTGTGTGGCGCGGGGGACGCAGGGCAGGAGCTGAGGGGTTGTCACAGGAGGGCCCGAGATTGTCTGCCTACATCACCTCTGAAGAACCCAACAATGCCTCCCATGAAAGCAGCAGTATTTGGGTGCCCGTCATGACAGGGGTCCCAGATTAGAGCCACTACCAATCATATGTCACTCTGCCTCTTTTTCCTCTAAGTAACCTGAACCTTGAAGGAGCCAGCAGAGCAGGGGTGGGGAGGGTTTGGGGGAAGGAAGGGGATTGAGAGGAGAGTGAAAAACTCGATCCCCACCCCCTTTTCCACTGAAGTGGAAAGTGGAGGCTTTAAATTGACAGCGATGTTGAAATTTTGAATTATGCTGGACTGGACATTCTCATACCCGAAAATGACATCAGAATGACTGTTCTGATAGCTGAGAATGACCCAAAAGCTATACAGTCCTCCAGAGCATGGCTGAACCCAATGATAAAAGATAGTTTCCTGATGTAATCCTTCAAGTCCAACAGCTTTGAAGTTTTAACCACTTCATGTCCGTGTAATCCTTCCACTCCACCACTTTTCCTTCAAGTCCACAATTTTATGGTGACACCATTAAAATTTTTAAGATGCTCATGCTGGGACTCAGAAACTCTACCACTCAGTACCTACCCTAGAGAAGAAACCCTTGCACATGTGCACACAGAGGCACATCCACAGATGTTAACTGCAGCATTGTTTGTAATAACAAAGGTGAGAAACAAATACCAATCAATCAGGGAATGATAAAGTAAGCTATGACACATTCACACAGTGGAGTACTACACCACAATCAAAAAGGAGAAGGTACGTTCTATATAGTAACATGGACAGATCTCCTGTCTGTATGACTGAATTGAAAAAAGGGTGTTGCAGAATATGTAGAATAGTATGTCATACTCATATAGAGTATGACATCACTTATACAGAAAGAAAAACACTGTATTATATATCAATATTATCTGTGGGACACATATATGTACAGAAAATCCTGGAAAACTACTCACCAAACTGACAACAGGGATCATTTCTGATGAGGAAGGAAGAGAAGAAATTAGGATTTGAAAGCATGGGCAGAGAACTTTCCCCTTGTAAAATATTATTAAGTATATTCGTGCATTATTTATATATTTTTTAATTTTTAAAATAATTTTAAGAACTCATATCCTTGAGGGTCTGAAAGTCTAGATCCAAACAACCAGCACCAGGGCAAAACTTTGTGGACATCTCTTGTTTAATCTCAAAAATCTGTGCAAATTCTGTACTCCATAATGTTTCTTTTGATACGAACACGATGTTTTCAGTGTTTACGTATTGGTTGAATAACACAACTTTCCCACCACCGCCGCCGTTATCAAGAAAAAGAAGAAGGATCTTGGCGTAAAGGTGAGGCTCCAGGACATACCATGCACCTGTGGTACATCCTTCAGGGTCAGACCATCATGTTCCCAGGGATGCTCGAACCCCGGGAAAGAGGCAACCGAACCTGGCAGCCTAGTGAGATGCTAGTGGTCGTGAGGCCTAGGGTTATGAGGATAAATGAAATATTGAATACAAAGTCATTGACACAAAACAAGCTCTCAATAAATGTTTCTGCCTGCAGTTTAGCATGACCGTTTGTTCTTGGACACGCAGAAGTCAGGAGGCATAGCAAACCTCTCTGCAGCCAGTTGCAATGGGTTCCCAGAGTGTCCACAAAGGGGGAAATATTAATACTAAAAGAGGAGATTCTGATCCTTTGCTGGAGGGATCCACGTCTCTGTTCCCATTTCCCCTTCCTCCAGCCCCATGGAGATTCTGACTGAAACAGGTGACCTCCATCCAACAAGGATCACACAGAGTTTCCCACACACTCGTCCCATCACGACTGCCTTTGGCTCAGGGACTCCATCTCTCACTCAGTCAGCCATGGGGAAGGTCACCGGGTCATTTCTCTCAATGCACACAGCCAAGCCAGGCTAACTTTACACACAAAGAACCTGTGAAGGCTGTGAAAAGGAAGTTTCCCACTGTAATTCCAACAAAAGAAAATTGCCCGCTGTAACTCCAACTCGTGGAGCAAGTGTCTGAGGGCAGCCGCTGAAGAGCCATGAGACCTATCCCCACAGTCTGCTCCCTCAAGCAAGGCAGGGACACCCATGGCCCCTCACGGGGGCAGCTCTCTGGAGGAGTCCCCACAACAGTCAAGGACACATCCACCCAACCTTCCCTCTCTCCTTCACTAGGGGTCAGACGGGCAGCACAATCTGACGGCCCCATTTTCTCTCTCACAGGCGCCTTCCCTCAGAAAAAAATCCTTGCACATTTAATCCTGTCTTGGCATCTGTGTCTCAGAGTACCCATTTCCTAGAAAAGGGCTGGAGGCTCTTGGGCCCAAGAGCCTCCAGCCCTCCCCAGGCACCCATGATGGGGATTCAGTGCAGTGGTTGCACATTGTAAAGAGGTGCTGGGATCAAGAGAAGCTAAGAAATGTGTTTCTGGAGAAACTTGTAGGATGAGTGGGGGAAGGAAAAGCCATTCCTAGTGGAGACTTGCATAATATGGGGTGTACAGGGACCCCAAGAGTTCAGTAGGGCCAGAGTGTAGGCATATGTGTACACGAGGCACAAGATGAGGCTGGAGGGGGGATTCCCTGTCCAGAGGTTAGGACTCCACTTTCACTGCCGAGGGCTCGGGTTCAATCCCTGGTCAGGGAACTAAGATCGCACAAGCCGAGCGGCGCGCGCGGGCAGCCAAGCCGAAAACTGGGGGCTTCTTCCTGCAGGAAACTAGGAGTCCTTGAAAGTTTTGAGCAACTGAATCACATGACCACAGTTGTGTTTTTAAAAAGATTTGATGAGTCAAGACTGAAGGCTGGGTTGGCCATGAGAGGATACTGCCTAGCAACAGGTCATTCATCTCTTCACACAGATTCAATGAGGAAGGAGTCGGAATATAATCGCGTTTATTCATGCTGCTGGATTCGACAACCAAAGAATCCCTTTACTTTATGGTTTTACCTTCTAGCATGAAAGAGCTTCTCAAATGAATCCTCTCTTCTGTGTCCCAGAGCCAGGGCCCAAGAGGCCCTCCTCTGTGAGACGCAGCCAGGAGTGCACCCCCAGCCAGGTCTTGAGGCCTTTCTTACCCTGCCCACCTTCCTCTCCCCCCACCCCCAGAAAATCCCCACAGTTGCCAGGGGGCCCCAGGCCTTTTCACACAGCAGCAGCAGGCCCACTGGTGACAATGCATGGCTGCAGGCCTTCACCCTCCCTTAGGATGAGAGAGGCAGCAGCCACCTGTCCCACCTGCCTGAGTCCCCAAAAACCTCTCCCTCCAGGGAAGAGGGACTCCCACTTTTGGCTTCAGTGGTTACTCCAAAACCCAAGAAACAGGGCTTTGAGTTAAAAAAAAAAAAAAAAAAGTTGGCTTTTGAGGAGGCAACTGGGGGGTGGGGGATGTGATGAGGTGGGAGCTTCTATCCTCCACAAGCAGCAGGGCCCAGGGCAGGGCTAGCTTCAGGCTCTCTCTCTTCGTTGGCAACTTGGGGGATTTCCTCCATGTCCTAGACACTCAGTGCACATATTCCAGAGACAAAGGGCAAAAAATTGGGGGTCAGTTTATTCACCCAACATAGGCTCTGGCAGTTTTTATTTTTATTTTTTTAAATTTATTTATTTATTTGTTTGTTTTTTACTTTTGGCTGCTTTGGGTCTTCGTTGCTGAGCGCGGGCTTTCTCTAGTTGCAGCGAGCAGGGGCTACTCTACGTTGCGGTGCGTGGGCTTCTCATTGCGGTGGCTTCTCTTGTGGCAGAGCACAGGCTCTAGGCGCGCGGGCTCAGTAGTTCTGGCTCACAGGCTCTAGAGCACAGGCTCAGTAGTTGTGGCGCACAGGCTTAGTTGCTGCACGGCATGTGGGATCTTCCCGGACCAGGGCTCGAACCCGTGTCCCCTGCATTGGCAGGTGGATTCTTAACCACTGTTAAGGGCTTCCACAGGGAAGCCCTCTTGCAGTTTTTAAACAGCTGTTGCATGGAGGAATATGTTTTGGGTCTTCCATGCCTCATAGCTGATAGCTATGTGATAACTGACTCTCTATAACAGAGAGCTGACTGAACAGAAGGAGGGCTACCTAAGTCAGCAATGCTTCCGGTGTGATCCTGCTTGTGACCTGTAGCATCAGCACCCCCTGCAGACTTGTTAGAAAGGCACATTTTTGACCTGCCCTGGTGTACTGAACCAGAACTGTTAGGTGCTTTGAAAAGGTGATATTGATGCATGCTCCAGTTGGGGAATCACTAAGTGGAAGGACAGTGAGTGATTGCTACAGTGAGTCTGGACCCTGGCAGTGGAGGCCCCCAAGGGGGAGCAGAGTGTGAGCCTGCAGGGGCTCCTTACTCTACATCAGGGCTCCCCAACCCCCAGGGCCACAGACCAGTGGCAGTCTGTGGCCCGTTAGGAACCGGGGCCGCACAGCAGGAGGTGGGCTGCACGCAAGCCAGCCGCAGCTTCATCTGCGCTCCCCATCGCTGGCATTACCGCCTGAACCATCCCCCACACCCCCGCCCCCAACCCCCATCCGTGGAAAAATTGTCTTCCACGAAACCGGTCCCTGGTGCCAAAAAGGTTGCGGACCGCTGCTCTACAGAGTTCTCCAGCTCCTCCCCGCAATTCTCCCCAAGTCCCCTGACCCTTCCCCAATCTGTTTCTTCCCGGAACCCTTGGGCTTTCCTGGTTCCCCAAGTGGAGTTCCCCCACTGACCTGACTTCAGATCTCCCTTTCCCACCACCACCCCAACCCCTGGCTGGCAGTCCCCTGTTCATGTCAACCCCAAAGTTCTCAGAACGCTTGGAGTCCCCCGTCCCCAATCCCCTCCGCCCTGCCTTCAAGCCCGGCAACCCGACCCGTCTCTCCTTCCAGGCCGGCAGGGCCCTGCACCCCTCCCCAAACCCGGCGGGTGGCTCAGGCCTCGCCACCGCCGTCGGGCCCCACGAGCAGCAGCGGCTGAGTGTTCTTGCCCTTGTCGTGCCAGCACACGTCAAAGAAGGGGTACACAGGCCCGGGCAGGCGCTCATGGAAGGCGAAGAGCAGCTCGAGTGCGTCGGGGTCACTGGCGTCGTAGAAGGAGAGGACGCCATCGCAGAAACTCAGGTAGATCCCGATGCGCGTCGGCCGCCTCTCGGGGGTGCGCAGGGCACGGGGCTCCTTAGCCTCCACGTGAGCCTCCAGGATCTTGCCTTCGCGCAGCCCGAGCAGCCAGAGCCCCTGCGAGGGCACCGCTTGCAGCCGGCCGCGGCGACTGGCCTGGGCCGAGATCACGCCCAGCGCCCAGCGCGGCTTGTCGCCCACCTCCACCTCCCAGTAGTGCTCGCCCTCGGAGAGCAGCTGATGCGCCACGACCGCCACGGCCTTGTCGAACTGGCGCGGGTCCTCTCCGGCCGGCGGCGCCTTCTGCTCCGAGCACTCCACACGGCGGCCCGAGGCACACAGCACCAGGCTTGGGTGGGCCGTGCTCGGGTCAAAGGTCAGCTCCTGCAGCGCTGCCACCGGAGGGAAGAGGGTCAGGCCCTGCGGGTGTGGCTCCCGCGAGCCTTCTGCCCACCCACCTGTGGGCCAGCTTGGTCTCCTCTAATCCTCCCGGCATCTCTGGGAAGTGAGCCCCTCTCTGCTTACTGGTGGGGGCCAAAGACCACACCTCTCAGGGCTTCAGACAGTTCAGCTGTAAAACGAGGCCGTAATTGCCTCCTTCCAGGGTTGTGGGCAGGAGTAAGTTGATACAAGGCATGTCACTTGCCGTCTAAGGCCCCAGAGCAGGAGATGCTCAGGAAGCCCGGTCCTAGGCAAGTCCCTACCTCGCCCCACTGTGTGACCTCAGCCTTGATCCAGTCTCTGGGCCTTAGTCTTCTCTTGGATAAAATGGAGGTCCCTCCATTCCCACAAGTGAGGGCTGCACCAGCCTTGTGTACGTGTCCTGGAGCCTGTAACCTGCAGCACCCCAATGTGCTTTAGCTATTGGGGAGAGGAGGCTGAGCCCTTGGGCCTCCCCAGCCACAGGCCAGAGTCAGTGTCTGACCGCAGGATTCCATTGCTGCAGGTCCTCAGCCCCCAGTTAGCAGGGATCATCATCTCCACTGGCCAACAGGGGCAGGGACGGGCCAAGGATCACGCAGGGCTCAAACCCGGGCCCCAGCCTCCCCTGCTGCCGGCAGCAACATCCTTTCAGTAAGCAGTGTCCTCACCATGTCAGTCACCCACCTGAAAACCCCATGCCCTCTCAGATCCCTCTCTGAGCACAGGTTATGAAGGTGCAGGGAAACCCCAAGGGAAAGGGGCAGTGGGCCCTTCTTGGATGACCTCCCCAGCTGGGATTGGGAGGCCTCTCTGCATGTGGCCGGAGCCTCCCATCAACCACACAGTTACAAACGCAAACCCAGAGCGAGACCCTCCCAGTACCTGGCATCAGAGCTCGGAACATCTTCCTCCACACCTGGAATTTGAAGTCATCTGAGATGACGGGCAGCTGGATATCCAGACGGGCAGGTGGTGGTGACTCTGCCAGGATCTTCTGCAGCCTGGTGGGGGAGGGGGGGGAGGTGTGTGCAAAGGGACTTCCTGGAGGAGGCACGGGGTTGGGGGAGGGCAAGCGGGAGTACCCAGAAAAGAGGAGGATGCGTGCTGCGGTGGAGTTCCAGGGTCCCCCCCACACCAGCCCCACCACATCACATCCTGGCTTAAAACTCCTCTGTTGGTGTTTCAGTTGGGAAAGATGAAAAAGTTGTGGAGATGGATGGCGGTGATGGTTACACAACAACATGAATGTACTTAATGCCACTGAACTTAAAATGTACACTAAAAAAAGATGGTTAAAATGGGGAATTCCCTGGTGATCCAGTAGTTAGGATTCTGTGCTTTCACTGCCGATCCCTGGTCAGGAAACTAAGATCTCACAAGCCGCGCCAAAAACAAAAAAAAAAAAGGTTAAAATGGTAAATTTTATGTTATGAATATTTTACTAGAATTTTTTTAAAGCCTTCTGTTAGGATAAGGTCCAGCTCCTCCGCCCTTCACAGTTGGGCCCCTCCTGCCTCACCAGCTTCATCTTCTCTCCCTCTTAGCGGTTTGCACCGCTGTTCCCCCTGCCTGCAATGCTCTTCCACCAACTCTTTAACCTAGCCAACTCCTGTTCACTCCTTCAGCATCCAACTCTACAATGCACACCTCCGGAAAACCTGCCCTGGCCACCCCCTCCCCTCCACAGCAGCACTGAGTGATTCCTGTGTGCTGTGTCCCTGTCTGTCTCCAGGACCAGTCTGGGAGGTCCCTGAGGAGAAGGACGGGTTGGGTTCTTTTCTACATCCACACAAAGTGCAGGGGAATCGCAGTGGACTGAATGCGAGTAGAGGGTGAGCCAGCCAGTGTCCCTGGCAGGAAAGGGCAAAGTGGGAAAGGGGGCAGGGCCAGGCTGATCTCACCTGCTGGTCACCAGGCAGTATTTCTGGAAAGAGAGAAAAAGAGAATGGAGCTGAGCAGGCAGTGGGGACACTGGGGACTTCTGAGGGTGGGATGGACCACAGAAATGCTAAGTGTGGGACCAGGAAGAGAAGACAAAAGAAACCCAGAATTCAAGGTCGCCCTTAGCCTTTTACCTCTGTGTGAATTAGAAAAAAGTACCCTCCTGGGACTTCCCTGATGTCCCAGTGGTTAAGAATCCGCCTGCCAATGCAGGGGACACGGGTTCAAGCCCTGGTCCGGGAAGATCCCACATGCCGCGGAGCACCTAAGCCCGTGCGCCACAACCACTAAGCCTGAGCCCTAGAGCCTGCGAGCCACAACTACTGAGCCCACATGCCTAGAGCAACAAGAGAAGCCACTGCAATGAGAAGGCCGCGCACCATAACGAGCAGTAGCCCCCGCTCGCCACAAGTAGAGAAAGCTGCGAGCAGCAACGAAGACCCAATCCAGCCAAACATAAAATAAATACAAATCATTTTTTTAATTTAAAAAATGAATAAAGTACCCCCTTCCTCAAGAAACTAATTCCACCTGGTAAAAACATTGTCCTAATAAACATGCAGACCTACAATATCTATGATATGAATGGTGCCCACTTAGATATAGTGTCCTTGCGCAGTGCCCAACGTAAACAACCATAATGGCCATCTTGGGGTGCACCCCTCCTCAGTGTGTGACACTGGCTCTCCCCTGCCCCTCTCTGGACCTCAGGGGTCCCTGCCTGACAATGGAATGAGGTCTCTGAGACCTGAACCCTGGCTGAGGCGCAGAGAGGAAAGCCACCCAGCGCTCACCATGAGGAACTCAGTCTGTGGCTTGTCTGCCACCTCCTCCAGCACCTTCTCCATCTGCCGCAGCTGCTCCAGGTAAGAGTTCAGGCTCCCCAGCTCCCGCCGCAAGGCCACCCCTGCCTCACTCCGTACACGTTCAGCTTCACGGTCCAAGGAGCCCTCCAGTGCAGCCAGGAACAGCCGCATCTTGCCCAGCTGCTCTCCCACGGCCCCCCGGAACTGACGCACTGTCTCCTGTGGGGACAGACAGACAGAAACGTTTAGCCGGGAACCCCCAGCCTAGACCCCCAGTCCCCGGGCTCTGCTGCGCGGAGCCCCTCACCTCCACCTCCACCAGCTGATGCTCCAGCACAGCTACGCTCTTCTCCTTCCGCATACATGCCTCCTGCAGCTGCAGCTTCTGCTGTGGGAGCTGCGTCTGGGGGGTGAGACATAAAGAAGTGATGCTGCTGCCCACCTCCCCCACTTAACCTGCTCCCTCTGGCTCAGCCTCAGCACCAGCTTCTCTTCCAGCCAGGCTGGCATCTTACCATACACGCTCGCTGGTCTCAAGCCCTTGCCGGTACTGGTTCTGAGGTCTAGAATGCTTCACCCTCCTGTGGTCTGGCTAGGTAAGTCCTCCCTAGCCTTGCCTTCCTTCCCTGATTCCATCCCCTCAGCAGACAGCCCCCCAGCACAGGTCTCTGTGAGGATGATAATCACAAATGTGGTTTGGTCTCCTCCACTGGAGGGGCAGGGGCTTTGCACACAGCAGGTTTCAGTGGTGAGCAGAGGATGTGAAAAGAAGAAATGCAGCCTCCTCCTATTCCTGGCCTTCACCCTATCCTTAAAAGCAGAACCTTAGCAAAACGCCCTAATCAGCCTCCCCACACACCGGTGGGCTCTTGGGGTAGACATTTTAATAAAAATGTCTTCTGCATGAATGAACCAAACATATCTGTGGGTCAGCTCCTACCCTAGGTCTGTCAGTTTGTGATTCCTGAAATGCAGGTGTAGGGGAGTTCCTATACCTCCAGCCAAAGCCACTGTTTGCTGGGAGGTGCACGGCCCTGGAATCAGACCCATGGCCCTGGAATCAGCCATGCCTCCATGGCTTCCAACCTCAGTTTGGTCTTCTGCAGAATGGGAACAGTCATCCCCACCTCACCTCTGGTTGTGACAAATTGGCAGCCTCCTTCCCACCTCCCCCTAAAGGAAGCTGGGAGACCCTCTAAGCACTGTTTGCTGATGAATCCCCACTGGAATTGTACCATGGGCTCCCGTGGCCAGCCGCCAGGTCCGTCTCCTGCCCCAGACGTCCTGCAGGGCCACAGCCCTGCCTGCTGCAGGACAGGGTGGGCCTGGTGGCTCTCAGCCATCCGAGGTTCATGGGCAGAAGGGCTGAGCCATGGGGACCAAGCACAATGCCACCCTAGAAGCTGGGGGCTGCACAGAGACTTTCGGAACATCCCGCAGTGAGGAGGTGTGGGGAGCAGTGCTCCACGACGTGGCGTGTGGTGGATCTTACCGACAGGCTTGTCTCCTACTCCGAGGCGTGCAGGAGGAGGCAGCACGGCTTCAGGGGGGTGTGAGTGTCCCCCTCACCCGGCAGATCCCATTCAACCATACTTGGGTCTGGCACATGGTCTCTGGACCCAGCCCCTCTTCCTCCCCAAGGACCCAGGTGTTCAGTCCCACCCCAGGCTTCCTGCCCCGCTTCTCCTTCAGGCTCCTTCCAGGGATCCCCATTTGAGACCTCCAGCCAGCCCCTCTCTGCGGCTTAGGGTTGGGCTGGTACAGGCCCTGGCAGACTGTATCCCACCCCACCTGCCCCCTGGAGGCTCCTGGGCTGCCTGCTGCCCTGTCCCATTTCACAGACTCTGTTCTCTCTTCACAGATAAAGATGGATAAGGATGGGAGTTCTGTGGTTATCAGCAGAGGTGAGCCTGGGTAGGGAGGGCTCCTGGGCGGAGGAGGCTCCTGCACTGGGTTAGGGACCACCAGCCAGCACCGAGCTGGACTGTGCTAGGCTGAAGCCGGAGGTTCGGTGAACTTGGGCCCCTGGGAGAGAATGGGGCCCTCGAATACCAGCCTCAGGGCGGGGTCTACCCCCTCTAGGAGTCTGGAGCCAAGGAGAAGTGCATTGCAACGCTGATGTTTGTGGGCAAAGATTACCCACCCCCCCACCCCCCCAAACAGCAGCGCGAGAAGACGCTAGCAGTTTCTGCACCGCGGAGACGGCGACGGAGCACCGCTCCACGCCTCCAGACCCCGCCTCCTCCCGCCCCTGCACCTGTCGTTTATTCTTCCAACGACCCTATAAATGCTTCATGACAGACCTCCTCGGGCCTGTGTATACCTAAACCCTCCCGTAGCTGCATGCGTGTGATTTGCCATACGTATGACAGCTGAGCCAGCGTGTGCCTGTGTCCCCATTTGCCAATGTCTGGGTGTCTTTGCTGGGCTTCCATGGAGATCGCCAACCTCGGGGCGCACAACTGTGTGTGGGCTCTGGAAGCGTTCGGAACTTCCAGCTCCAATCACAATAACAGCCTGGACTTGGGTCTCGGTGCCAACCTGGGCCTGTGCACAGAGGTGCGTCCCCAGGCGTGCCTTGGCCTCCCGGGTCCCCTTGGATTAGGCCACATCTGATGACGGTCAGGCCCGCACAAGCTCTGCTGCTCCAGGGGCGCAGGGGGGGCCACCGCCCAGCAGCTGTGTGCCCGCCCCGCCCAGCACCACGCCCCCCCCGGCCAGCCCCGCCCCTCTTACCCGGGCCTGTGCCCAGCAGCAGAGCCTGCGCGCCTGGGCCGCGGGCACCGACTCAGTCCTCGCTCAGCCTCCGGCTCCGCAGACTCCTCCCTATGGCTGAGTCCCCCGCATCTCCGGCGCGCTCCAGCTGGCGCGCCTATCTCGCCGAGGCCGGTCTCCGAGCGCCTCTTCAAGGCTCGGGTCTCCGCCAAGCTCCGCCTTGAGCTCATCAGCAACCCCATTCCCTAGCCGCCCCGCCCTGCCCGCGTACCTGGCAACTCCAGGCGCCCCGGGCCCTGAAGCTCAAGAGGCCCGATCGGCCCGGCCCCGACCCGTCCAACAACCCCATCCGCCCCCACCCCCCACCGGAGGCCGCCCGGCCCCGCACCTTGAGGCGCGCATGGGCTTCGGCGGCGGGCAGCAGGCGGTGGCCGCGATGCGAACCGAGCGAGGCGCACACGCCGCACACGAGCACGCGGTCCTGCTCGCAGTAGATGCTCAGCGGGTCTAGGTGCTCTTCGCAGTGGCCCTGCGGCACCTGCGCCAGCCCCTCCACCAGGCGCGCCAGCTGCAGGTTGGTGCTGAGCGCCTGCGGCCGCGTGGGTGCCTGGCAGCTCGGGCAGAGCACCGTGCCGTCCGCGGCCGGCTCCCCTGCCACGCGGCCCAGGCAGGCGCGGCAGAAGCTGTGGCCGCACTCGGCTGTCACGGGCGCGTCGAACAGCTGCAGGCACAGCGGGCAGGACAGCTCCTGGTGCAGGAGGCCGGGTGCAGCCGACATTGCGGGCCTGGGTAAGGAGGTGTCGGTCAGGGAGGCTCAGCGGAGCCACAATCCCGGGCCAGCCCCAGCCCCAGGCCGGGTTGGCAGCCCCGCGCCGGGTTGGCAGCCCCGCAGGGAGGAGCCCCAGCCTATAGAAGCCTCTCATCTCAAACAAGAAGGGACTCTGGTTCCGGCCAAGGGAGGGAAGGGGACTCCCTCTCAGTCCCAAAGGCAGCCTCAACTGCGGTTCTCAGCCCCGGCCCCCCAAATAGCCCCTATCAGGGACCCGGTCTCAATCCCAGTTCCTAAACACGAGGCTGGGTTGCAAACACGGTCTTACCCACTGTCCTTCCCCCGACTTAGCCCCAGGCCTCAGCCCCAACCCCAGATTCTCCAGCGCCCCCCCCCCCTCCCCTCTTCTCACCTCTCCAGGGCCCGCAGCCCTCCCCTCCTCCATATCCCCAGGCCGGCAGGACCCGCAGGACTCACAGGTCTGGTTGGAGATCTTGGACAGAAAGAGACTTGCAAGAGGCCCAGTCAAGGTCAGGCCTAACTGTAGGTGGGTCAGATCTGTGTCTGAAGACAGGTGAGAAGGAAGCACCGAGCTCAGACCGAGGACAACGGACACCACGGGTGATGGGCCCGCATTGAATAGCAGACAGACCCTCCCAGACAGCTCTGGCCCCAGGACTATATTTAGCTGCCCTGCCCATCCCCTTCCATCACTTCTGGAAACCGTTCTAAAAGTGAGGACTGAGCTGTCAGCGGACAAGCATCACATGTCAAGGCCACCTGTCCTGGCCCATCCCACTGTCCTCTCCCCTGCCGAGCCTGGAGCCAGAGCTCAGAGCCAGCAGAGACAGGGCCTCTCATACCACGGAAAAGACAGAAACATGATGGAAGGGAGTCTCCTCTTTCTCCCTCACCCCAGCCTCCGCACTCTCCAGCCTCCCCCGTTCCCTGCCTGTGGCCCCCTCCCCAGCTTGTCACCCACTTATTCCCCAGGGTTAAGGCTCTCCAAAGTCACACTGGCAGTATTATTTCCACATTCGGGAGAATAGAACCTCCCCCAACCCTGAAAGTTTTTATTCCTGCAGGGCTGAGGGGAGAGCCTTTTCCCTGTTGGTGTCTCCAGTGCTCAGCACAAGCTGTGGGGCAAAGTGGACCTCCCTAAGTGCTTCGAAGATGAGTGATAGAGGGACAGCTGAATAAATGAATGAGCTAGATCCAGAGCCTGCAGCCGAGAGCCTCAAGGCTTATCCTTCGAATCTCAATTTAAAAACCAAAGTCCTAGGGGCTTCCCTGGTGGCGCAGTGGTTGAGAGTCCGCCTGCTGATGCAGGGGACACGGGTTCGTGCCCCGGTCCGGGAAGATCCCACATACCACAGAGCGGCTGGGCCCGTAAGCCATGGCCGCTGAGCCTGCGCGTCCGGAGTCTGTGCTCCGCAGCGGGAGAGGCCACAACAGTGAGAGGCCCACTCACCTCTCCCTCTGCTCACTCCTGCCTCGACCTTTGCATTTCTCTCCCCTCCGCCTGGAACACTCTTTCAAACCCCAGTTATTTCGTGGCTGCCTCCCCTTCCTCCCTCAGATCTTTACCCCATGTCACTTTTTCAGTGGGGCTTTTCCTACCTCCCTGATTTTAAATCTCACATCTCCCTTCCCCTTTTTATTTTTCTCCATAACATTTATCACGATCTGACGCATGATATATTTTACTTGTTGGTTTCTTGTCTGTCTCCTCCTACCAGAATATAAATTTTGTTCACTGCTCATCTCCAACTTTGAACAAAGTCTGTGGCACACAGCAGGTGCTCAGTAAATACTTAGTGAATGAATAAACACAGAGACTCACTCTGTCCTCTTCTGGCCTCTCAGCCTTTTCCTGGATTTGTTCATTTCTCCCTCAACCACTCTCCATCTCTGTTAGTCTGAGCGTCGACAAGAGCCAGGTCAATTGTCCCATGAGAGTAGCCAGACACCCCGTAGGTGAGAATCAAGGAAGAATTATTTTCCCTGCTTATAAAGGAGAAGGAAGCAGCTGTCCCCCTTCCCTCCTTAAAAGTCTTCTTTTTTTTGGCCACGCCTTGCAACATGAGGAATCTTAGCTCCTGACCAGGAATCGAACCCATGGCCCCTGCAATGGAAGTGTGGAGTCTTAACCACTGGACCACCAGGGAAGCCCCCCTTAAAGATCTTCTTACTCCAACTTTTTGGCAAGTAAACAAATCTCCCCAGAAGTCAGATAGCTCCTAGCACACCTCTGCTTTTATGACTTGTCTCTGAGTTCTGGGGCTCATTCCTTCTTGAACCGTTGAAGTTCTTGCATGTTTCATGCTGGCCCGCTGAGGGAGCTGCTCCAGGCTCCCTGGCACCTGGGGGTCTTAACCTAGGAACTTTGTTCAGGCTGTAATGATTTGGGCCTCTCAGGAAGAGATAAGTGAGGTTTTATCATTCTTTAGGATTAGAGCAATTAATCCTGGTTATATGAAGGATTCTGGTTATATGAAGAGTCTCAGGAAGATAGGGCTTTTTACCAGAACCCTGAGAAATCCAGAGAAGTTCCACTTCCCCAAACAGGAGGCAGGTGGAGATGAGAACACATCTGGAGCTGGTCTCTGAAACCACTAGCCACTTCATTTCAGTTCAAAAAGTCAACATCCTGAATATAGATCTCACCTGGAGTTTCCACCCCTACCAGTCTAGGGCTGAAGGTTTTGGTCACTAGGAGTGGGTGCCCAGGAAAGGGAGGTGACACTCAACTCAATCCTTTTCTGTAGATGGGCCAGATCTGACCTCTGACCCATGAAAGGGACATAGATCATCTACAGCAGGGTGGGGGACAAGAAGGGGCCCAAAACCATGTCCAGGGGAGGAGGAGGTGAGGACTAGTATTGCTGAGGCCCAGAACTCAGAGGGGGCAGATTTCAGCTTGTCCTAAGGGAGAGCTTCCCAACGGCTGGAGTGATAAGTGCCATGGGAGGTGAGAACTCCTTGTATTAGATAAATGCAAAGAGAAGCCGGAAATCCCCCGATCGGGGCCCCTGCAGATGCAGGATCTGAATGCTGGTGTCACAAACTCATGCTGGGTGTCCCCAGAAAGATCACCTACCCTTTTGGGCTGCAGCATCTTCAGCTACAATATAAGGATAAGTAGGCTAATCATACCATCCCTGTAGGGTTGTTATGAGGATGAAACTAGATAATATACTAAATAAACAGCAAGGACCGCATGCTGGCACCCAAGGACTTCGGAAGCAGTGACTGCCACCACGAGGCTCAGATCTTGACTGCTCTATCCTCATCGTGTGACCTTGATCAACCTGATTTTCTCATCTGGAAAATGGGGATCATGTCAGGATTATTATCGAGACTATTGGATCGTTAGGAAGATTCAACAAGCTAATTCATAGAAAGCTATTAGAACAATGCCAGGCCCGTAGAAAATGTTCAATAAGTGTTGAGATTGATATTATTACAATTATTACTACTAATTGTTCCAATGAACCTTCCCTACAGCCCCATAAGGTCAATAACATCATCCCCACTTCACAGATTCGGAAACTGAAGAATGTTAAGAAACTTTAACAATGACCAAAGCACCTACTCTGTGCCAGGCCTGTTCCAAGCACTTCACAATTCTCAATCCATTTATAGCCTCATAACCTCATTTATAACCTCATAACAACCCCATCATTTTCCCTATCTTAACAGGAAGTCATGAGGCATAAAGAGATTAAATGACTTGCCCAATGTCCTGGCAGTCTATGGTCTTCTGACCCCAGGAGGTGCAATCTGGCTCCAGCAATCAGTTACTCTCGTTGGGGGGGTAGAGGTGTCGGATCACACCCAGGAAGCATCTTACCACCACCAACTGGTCTGGCCTAGTCCAGGGGGCAAGAAGGTGGGCCCGAGGGGAGACCCGGAGGTTTTTTCCTGCCAGGAGTCAAAGCTCAGAACTCGGAGTACTTCCCCCAGAAAAGGGGGGCCCAGGGAGAAGGGATTACCACAGCTTCCCAGAGAGTTGCCCAGGGCTCCTATTCCCCACCTCTGCAGGGGGAAACCTCCCTGCAGTCTCCAAGAACGAGCTGGCTCTGAGTCTACCTCCCTAGGGTACCCTAGAGAAGCCACTGTCCTTCTCATAGCATTCATTTCCTATGCGCTGGCGAGTGCAGACCCCGGAAGAGGGCTGTGACCACCCTGAGTCACACAGCTAAGAGGTAGAGGGTCAGGGAATCAAACCTGAGTGGGTCTGATACCCCTCATCTCCTGTTTTTCCCACTATTCCACAGTCTTCTGAATGTGCTTTGTAAGTTTCTTGAGCATTCTGCAAAGAGGAGGAAGTTAACGTTATCATTCCTAGTATTGCAACATCTGCCCTCCTAAGGGAGTATTCGGACAGTCTGGAGGAGGCATACATTTCCATGTACATTATCTCTCCAAGCAATTTGTCAATTTCTGAAGCCAGAGAGTGGGACTTTGAGGACGTAGGTTGGAATTTGGGCCCAGGAGTCAGGTGGCTCCATCTGTATTTCCTCATGTACTACCAGTGCAGTCTTCCAGAGGAATTTTTGAAAACTTCAGTTTCCTCCTCTGTGAGGTAGGATAGACACACTTACCTCATGGGGTTGTTGGGAGAATTAAGTGAGATTATGCATGTTAAGTGCTTAACACAGTGCCTGGAACAGTAAATTTGAAAAAGGAAAGCTGTCGTTACTATTATTAGTCTCCCACATCACTTATCATGAGGTTGGGCATCTAGTAGGTTCTTAGGACATCTTTTTTCTAATTTGTAAATTTTTATTTTTTATTGAAGTGTAGTTGATTTACAATGTTTCAGGTGTACAGCAAGGCGATTCAGTTATACGTGTGTGTGTGTATATATATTCTTTTTCCAATTCTTTTCCATTATAGGTATTACAAGATATTGAATATAGTTCCCTGTGCTATACAGTAGGTCCTTGTTGTTTATCTATTTTATATATAGTTAGTACATCTTTTTAGAATCAAACAGATTCTCCTTCTGAGTTGAGAGTCTACAGTGGGTTCAATAGAGCATGTCCACCCGACAAGGTGTCACTTGTGCTCTCTGACCTCCAGCCTGAAATCACTGCAGGAGTGAGGCTTCCACTGCAAGTAGAGGATGCTCCTGCACTTCCAGCCCCTTGTCCCTTGGCTCCCTGTGACATCACACCAAAGTGCTAGCGTGTGCTCTGAGGCATGTCAGGCGAAAAATCACAGCCGGATCTTCTGTGTCTCAGTATGAATGTGTGTGAGCAGGAATGAGACTGAGTCAGGTGCCAGGGGCCAAGCTGGGCCCAAGACGAAGGGCCCTGGGTGGTGATAAGCAGGAACAAGGGAAGGGGCCCTGTGGAAGCCAGGTGTGAGGAGGAGACCTCCTAGTCATGACACACACTCCCCAGTGTGCAATTTCCTGCAGCCCCAAAAGTTCCATTGAGATGTGTTACGTTGGTTTTACGTAAAGCCAAGGCCACCCCATCCAAACAAGAATTCAAGAGATGCAGTCAAATGGCCATATGTACGGCCAAGGGGATCCCTGCTCTTTTGGGGAGGTGCGGTTTGAATCAGGCAATCGCTTTTTAAATTCCATGGATCAAACACCCACAGCTTCTAAGATTCCAACAAATGTGAAAAGAGCAGGTTTCTATGATTCTAGATTCTAGGATTCTTTTGTCATTTCATGAAAGCTTATCAAGGCTGGATCTGTGCCAAGCCCTGTGCTGGGTGCTGTGGACCTGAAAGGGTCCTCAGTCTGGTGAGGAAAGCAGAGTGACCAGACACATTGTGTGGTAAACACTGTGAGAAAGGCATCATAGGGGCATCCAGCCGACACGGCCAAGGAATAATTCATTTTGCACAGAGGACAGTAAAGCCAACTGGGAAGAGTAGACAGCGGCCAGACTCAGAAGCTAACCAGACAACCTGCATGATCCCTCAGCTATATGACCCTGGGCAAGTCCTTCAACCTCTCTGAGCCTCAATCTTCTCACTTGTACAACAGGGCTACTATTCCCTATCCCAAAGGGACTGTTGTAAGGGTTAGAAATAAGGCATGTGAAGGATCACAGCCTACACATAGGGGCTCAGTTTTTCTATTTCTTAGAAAAAGTGACTCCTGATGCATGTTGGAGGACAGGCAGGAACTCATCAAGCAGACCAGGAGGGAAGAGAGGCCAAGTAGAGAGCAGGTGCTGCACGTGCCGAGGTCCAGAGGCCCACAGGGTAGAAGGTGCTGCCGAGGAAGCTGGCAAGGGACTTAAAAGGCCAAGCCAAGGAGCTTAGACTTGATTCTGGGGGCACTGAGGGGTCACAGGAGGTTTTCAAGCAGGGGAGGGACAGCATCAATGTGTGGGCTAGGAAGATGTAGCCTTCTGGCCACAGTGCACAAAATGACGTGGAGAATCTGCAAGGACGAAGACCAGTGAAGAGGCACAATAATAAACAGCCATGAGCCAGGGAATAGTAGCCGCTGGGCCACAAGTGCCACCCATGGTAAGGATGTTGGCACATAGTACTACCCAGCCTGTGTGGGGCAACACGCACATGGATGGGGAGCAGGGCCCTGCTACTCTGCTGGAAGCTTTTGGAACACATGTTGCAGGTAACACAGCCTCAGTCATTCCTTCGTTCAGCAAACCTTCACTGAGTACCTACTATGTCCCAGGCACTCTTGATGCTGGAGATTCAGCAATGAACCAGACAAGGTCCCTGCCCTCATAGAGCTCATGTTTTAGTGGGGAGGTGGGTGCCTAAACATACCCACAGTTACAATTTAGTCACAATTGCTGTAAGAGCTACAAATCAGTAGCAAGTGTTTTGAACTGGAGGGATTCTAAACCTGGTCTCCCAGAGGAAGTAGCATTTAACTTAAGACCTAAAGTCTTGAGAGTTTGTCAGGCAAAGAGTGAGGGAAGAGAGCTCCAGGCTGAGGGAACAGCATGTGCAAAGGCTTGGAGAAGCAAAGGAGCCTGGCACATTTGAAGAACTGAGAGAGGCCAGTGTGGTTGGAACTCAGAGATGGAGTGTGGTCAGGGTGTGGTGCAAGACAAGGCTGGCGAGGTGCACAGGGGCAGACCAGCAGGGCCTTCCCAGCCATGTTAAGGGCAAATTAAGGATTCTGGGCACAGCTTAGCCTCCAACGCCAACCCACGCCATCCCACTCCAACCTACACCAACCCAAACCACCTTTCATCTGCTCTTCTGGGTCAAGCCCCCTGACCCCAGAATAGCTCTCTTCCCATGACCTTCCCTCCAGTCAAGAATTTTCTCAACCATTCCAAGTGTCTCTTGTCATCACTTCCCAAGAAATTCAGTCCCTGGGGGACCAAATCCTGGCTCTCCCAGGAAGCATTTGGCAAGGTTTCAGGCACCATCAGGTAGCCCATGTTATGCTGGAATATTTACTAAGTGAATGAGTGTTATTATCCCCATTTCATGGATAAGGAAACTGAGGCTTGGAGAGAGAATGCACACACAGTAATCTCTACCCGTGGAATTTGGGGAGCTACGTGGCTGTTAGGATTCTATGATTCTGACCCTATGCCAGGGAGAGAGGATGCTAAGGTTTAAGGAAACATGGAGATTTCAGGGTTCCAAAATTCCACGAATCTAAGCCTTAGCGCTCCGATAAACCAGGTTCCTGATCTGTGCTACCTAGTCCAAGCCTGGAGAGGCAGGCACCACCCACGAGCCCTTTTCCACCGGGTCTCCTGGGTCCCACCTCTTAGACCAGCCAAAGGATGCAATCTGGGCGCCCCCCGGTGGCCAGGAGAGAAAGGGAAGAAACGCGGTAGTCAGGAGCCTAACACCCAAGGGCAAAGCTGAGGCAGGGACAGGAGTGAAGGCGGGGAGTTCCAGGCCCCGCCCCAGAGCAGACTTCCTGCTTGGCAGACTGCCTGAGCGAGCTGAAGCGGCGGCTGCGGCAGGGGACCCCAGGAGCCATGGGGTGCATGCGTGATGCCATCCTGGATGCGCTAGAAAACCTGACCGCTGACGAGTTCAAGAAGTTCAAGATGAAGCTGCTTTCAGTGCCGCTGCGCGAAGGCTACGGACGCATCCCACGGGGGACGCTGCTGCCCATGGATGCTGTGGACCTCACCGACAAGCTCGTCAGCTACTATCTGGAGGCGTACAGTGCCGAGCTCACGGTACTCGTGCTGTGCAACATCGGCATGCAGGAGGTGGCGGAGCAGCTGCAGGAGACCTTGCGCAAGGGTGAGTGCGCCCCCTCCACACAGGTCCAGACCAGTATCCCCTCTACACCCTCCTCCCAACCCAAAAGTTCGCCTCTCGGAGCTTCCGCTTCCCGTTTCTCCTACCCTTTAATAAAATCCTCCTGCTGGGGAGGCTTCCCGCGCTTGGTACTGACCTTGGCTTCCGGACCAAGAGACCCCCGAACCCAGAAACACTTGGAAGACACCACAACATTTTCTTACAGGCCCCGGAACCACGCCAGCCGGGATCAAGGCCCCTCCCCAGACAGCAGCCAAGCCAGGTAAAGCCTTCAACGCCCAACCTCACCTACCAGGGCACCTCACCAGCCCCGCCCCACCGTACCCCTGGCACAGCCTCTCTCTTGTCCCAAGGCCAGGAGCACCTGAAGAGCACAAAGCTAGGCCAACCCTTCCCACCCACCTACTCACACACCTCCAGGGCCCGAGCCTGGTTGGGAGGAAAAAGGGAGACAAAGTTAAACTCATCCCACTATAGGTAGAGTCCTGGTGGCATGCCCACCTTGAACCCCACCACTTAGGGTTGCATTCAGGGCAATTTCTAAAGAAAGCCTAGTGTTCAAGAGGGACAGGCTCCAGCACCCACCCTGGTCCCAGCTCATCCCCTCCCCTCCCTCCCACCCCAGCACTGCACTTTGTGGAGCAGCATCGGGCGGCCCTCATTGCGCGGGTCACAGACGTGGATGGGGTGCTGGACGCCCTGTACGGGAAGGTCCTGACAGAGGACCAGTACCAGGCAGTGCGGGCGGAGCGCACCAATCCTAACAAGATGAGGAAGCTCTTCAGCTTTGCTCCAGCCTGGAACCTGACCTGCAAGGATCTGCTCCTCCAGGCCCTGAGGGACACCCAGCCCTACCTGGTGGTCGACCTGGCGCAGAGCTGAGGCATCTTCCCCAGCAGCGGTCCCACAGACAACCCCTGGCAGTTCCAGCCATCTTACCTGGAGTCTCTGATTTTTTTAATATACATATGAAAATCCAGCTTGTACTTGGTGTGTCTTCCTACTTCCAGCCTGGAAGCTCATGCGGAGCTGAGCTACATATCCAAGTGCCGCAGTGGCTCAGATGAAGCTCTAGCCTCCGCCTGTTCCTGGGGCAGCAGACTCCCCAAACACTTCATCCTTCCTGCCTCAGTCACCAAGGAATGGTCCCTCACTCACCATTTGGTGGCTCCCTTAATGCCACCCCACAGGGTCTGCCCTTGAGACCTGTGAACACAAGTTAGTCTTGTGGCCAAGGTCTAAAAATTAAAATAGAAATATGTACAAAGGGCCTGGAACTGTGGGGGGCCAGACTTGACATGCATTTAGAAACAGACTCGTCTGCCAAGCTTCTCTTTCGCTTTTTCATAGGAAAAAAAATTGCAAAATGAGAGCAATTTTCAGGGGAAGTGACAAGAGTACTGTCTAAGCAGGGAAGAGCACAAGCCACCGAGTGTCCCTAGGGCTCCTTCTGGCACGACACCAGCAGGCGTCACTCCCTCTGCTCCCTCCCACCCGCTCCAAGAGGTTACAGGTTACACCCTGCCCAGAAAACATGCCAACCACAAAAGCAACTTCAGGAAATGAGTTCTACTAGCTGTTCCCTCTCTTGATGAAATTGTGCCCACAAAAGAAAATAGGAGTATTTATTTCCACAAAACAGCACTTAGGGAGCCTTTCCAGAGGCTGTTAGGGAACCAGATTCTAGGACCACATCCTGAGTACACTTTGCACCCAAATTCTTTCTGGCCTGCAGGGGGTAGATGCAAAGCAACAGGCAGGCCCCAAGGAGGCCAGATATCCTATCCTTAGGAGTCAGATCATCAGACTCGGCGATCCAGATACGAGGGTACCAAGTGTGCCGTTCACAATGATAGACCAGCACAGAATGGAAAAGCTGTATGAAGGCTTCACTTGGAACACCCTCCCTAGACAAAAGAATTGACAGATGCAGTGTTTATCCGCCTCCCCCCACCCCACACAGTCTAACACTTCCCTGTTCTGATGACCAGATCACCAGAGCAACAGGAGAAAACAAGTTGTTCACTGCAGGAGGAAGCTACCAAAAAGCTAAGCTAATGACCACTGCCAAGGCTACAGTGACATGGGACTGCTCCTAATGCCATTTAGGACTCCAGGAGGAAAACTGAGCCTCCCCAAAAGTGGGAATCAGCCCAAATACTCAGGATCCCGTGGGCTCATCTTCTTTGGCCAAATACCCCATAAAATAAGTGATGCTCCCCATTCTACCCTCAGCCCTTTTCTACCAAGTCTTCTTAAATCTTATAAACCAAGCCTCATTCAATCCCCGAGATGTGTTTGCTCACTTATGTTCTGAAGGACCTTGCCATTTCCCAAACTGAAGTTGTCTTCCTTTTACTATCCCTGTATCTCGACATATGGCAACAGCAGCAGCCTAACCAGAAATCAAGAAACACCAGCATGTTCCATAAAGTTTAGTCAGTCTTCCAACTTACATCCAAACACCTTCCTTTTCAACTTCACTGCCCCCATCTGGCGTTATGCCTTCATGTCTTACCACAACAGGCCTCCTGATCTCCCTGCTTCTCATCAACCACCTTAAAGGGCCTGAGTACTGAAAACTGATGATGGAAATGGACTCCCTTCTAACACTAGCACACCTAAGCCCCGCTTCCAACCTGATCCTGAATAACCCCATCCAAACTCTCCTACCTTCCTCTTCACATACCACCAGATCTCAACACTACTTATACACCCAGCCCTACCGCACGCTGATCCCAACTCTGGATACCTTGAAACCCACCTGTCCTAGCATGCCCGGAGAGGGCCTTCCTCTGGGCTCCAGTGGCATTTTCACCTAGGTTCCCTGTGGTAGAGCAAACCATATTGTCACATCTACTTCCACACAGGACTCTCCCATTAGACCCCCACAAAAAGACATCTTTTCAACCTCTGTACAGTGCCTTGCATGTGAAAAATAACATCAGTTACTGTGTGTGTCTACTGTCTTAACAGAGGATTTTTTTTTTACACTTCATAGGAACCTAATGCTTCAATGATATGGAGCCATAACACTTCCTTGCACAGCAGATGCTCAAACAGAGCAGCTACAAAAACTAGTGCAAGCCTGAGGCAAAAGACACAGTTCTAAGAAACAGCTCCCCGAAGTCGAAAGGCTTCTTGGGGGCTTTCTTTTTCCTTTTTATTTGGTGGGGGAGGCGGGGAGAAGGGTGAGGCTCAGAGTTCTACCAGCCACAGCATACTGGTTAAGGACACACTTCTGCAGCCAAAGGACAGATTCAAATCCCTGCTCTACCTCACTCACCAGTTATGAGACTTAAGGCCAGTTTGTACCTCAGCATCCCATCTATAAAGTAGGGATAACAGGACACAGCTCATCACCTAAAATCAACTGGCTCACAGTGAGCACACATTGGTGTCAACAGTGATCTCCAGGATGTTTCTGTTCCTAGCTGCTCAATGGCTTAGGCTCCTCAGTCTGAAACAACATTTTCTGCTCAAACCTCTAAGCGTCACAAGACTGAAAAAAAAAAAACACAAGCTGATCAACAGGTAATGTCCGCTGGGCCTGTGCTAATAAGAACAAAAACCCACATCCAGGACCCAGCCTTCCACGAGTGACCTTTTTCTTAGCTCCTGGCTTAAACTGTCTACATGAACAGTTTTGTACAAAACTGAGTTCCCCTTTCCAGACATGACGGGGGGAATTAGCAGAAAAGGAGTCTCTGCAGAACTTCAGAGCATCGCCAGAGGTGGCAGCACCCCACCAGGACCTATACACACTGAGTTAGAACCGACGTGCTAACCACATTGCCAAGCAATTCAGGTACGTATTCAACTTACACGCTGCTATAGAGAGAATGTGGCTCTGCCACCTCAGTCAGCCTGTGACAGGTTTGCAGAAGCCTTCTCACAGAGGGATCTGCCGTTTCACTCAGGGAAAGAGTATACAGGATGGGCCCGCTTCCCCTCAAATTCTGGTTTAAGAGGGGAGGGAAAAAAAAAAAAAAAACAGCCATCAAGCTAAATCTGACAGGTTCTTACCTCAAGCAGGCTGCAGTGAGGCCCTAAGGATCCTGCACGGAACAGCTACAAGGAATCAGTGCAATTGTGCAACACTGCCACCCTGAGGTGCACATGCAGAATGCTACCTGGAAAGCCTGGTTCCTGCTTCCCTTCAGTTTCTTCTTCCCATACCCACCCCACCCTCCTTGGCATTCTCTACCGGGAATGGCCTAAAGGTCAGTTCCCCACTACACACAAGGAATCCCCTATCTTCAACCACGTAGTCCAAGCTCCCTTCCTGTTTCCAATCCCCACACTGGTGGCTCTCAATTATCCTTCATGTTAAAGGAGCCCTTCATGCTAGCACTACAACCCCAAGACAATCCAAAGAGCTGAGAGAGCACAATCCATCCACAGAGCACTATTTCCAGACCCAAACTCCTCTGACATACTTCTGTTCCTCCCTCAAAAATATTTAGGAATTTTAGGGCTTCCCTGGTGGCGCAGTAGTTGTGAGTCCGCCTGCCGATGCAGGGGACGGGACATGGGTTCCTGCCCCAGTCTGGGAGGATCCCACATGCTGCAGAGCGGCTAGGCCCGTGAGCCATGGCCGCTGAGCCTGCGCGTCCGGAGCCTGTGCTCCGCAATGGGACAGGCCACAACATTGAGAGGCCCGCATACCACACACACAAAAAAAAAATTTAGGAATTTTAAATTCAATGGTCTCTTAAAGCTCTAACTGCTAACATCATAGGATTGAGGGCCAAACAATTTCTACAAGCCCAAAAGTCAAACCTGCTGGCAAGATCCACTTGACACTACTTCCTCGTTTCTTAATACCCCCAGCACCAGGAAGATTACCGTCTGCATGGGAAGCTGAACAAGATAATTTTTGTGGAAACCTAACTCTGAATTATTTCAAAATAAAAGTTAAAGATGAAAGGAAAGAGACTAAGTATTGAGGGCCCAAAGGCAGAAAAGGGAGTCTGAGTTCTGAAAAGACTGGAGAGGAATGGCTGCAGATGGGACCTCACACTGAGCTGAGCCTCTCACAGACTAGTAGAGGGAGTGAGACCTGGTTACAAAACCCCTGGCGGAAGACTGACAGGACACTGGAAGTGGGAAGCAACATGCCTAAATAAAGATGTTAATGTGCTGAGTCTCACAGGAGCTGGACCCAGCAACGACTTAACCTCAGCCCTATATCCAAGTTACTGAAATCCAGCATGTGATGGGGAAAAGGTGCAAAGCCTGAGAACTAAATCAGTGGAAGCAAACAGACCCGCAGCACACTTCTCCCCACCACAACCTACCCTCCTCACTTCTCCCTAGTCAGCCTGTCCCAATTCAAAAAGCCAGGCGCCTAAGTGCTTCCAGACTGCAGGCCATTTTCCATAATTCAGTAATAATGTATTCTTTAGATCTCTAAGGACTAGCCTAAGATCCTCATCAGAGAAATATGACTGGCTATTACTGGCCTAGTGCTTACAAGGGAATATGCAGCCAAGAGCAGAGGGCCCAAAGTCCAACCTCCTTGAGGTCTCACTCCTATTTTCTCGCCAATGGATAAGCTGGCACCAGAACCAACAACATTCCCTCTGTTGCTAGTTCTGTCGTCATCCATTCTTTTCTCCTGGAAAAGGACTCCAAACTGGATCTACCCACTAGACACTTGAGACTCTATTTTCTTTTACTTAATAGCAAAGCCCATCATTGAAGCCCTTTAAAGGACAAGAACTAAATACTAACAGTCCCAGTCAGTAACTGGGTCTCACCCAGAGCTTCAACCTCCTTCACCGCTAGCAGTAGGGATGAAGGAACCACAACGAAACCCTAACACCAGAACCCTACCCGGTGAAGCACACACAATAAACTTCTCAGAGACATGGGCAGTGCCACTCAAACCAAGCATCACTGTTAAGAAAGCAGAGGCAGCTGAACACACCAGGGAGAGAAACGATGCCACATCCTCGGCTCTAATTCTGAGGGTTTCTCAAGCGTACCAAGTTCAGTAAGCCAAAGGAAAGCACTGCCTGGAGCAGCTCAGCCATTCTCCACCTACTCTTGGTAGAGCACCTCCACACAGTAGGGAGGATAAAGCAGCTATTCCTTTTGACAAAGCCACAGCTTCCGTCTCAAGTTACCAGAGATTGGAAGACGAAACAACTCCTAAGAAGAGGACACTTACAGCATACTTGACAATTTTAAACCAAGAGAAAAAGCACTTCCCACAGGGGTCCCAGGCACTCTACGAGCTGTGCTTCTGACAGCAAAGAAGCCTGTTGCTGTTGGCTATAATTTTCAGTTCTGTATAACTAAAATTCAACTGCTTGGCAGGGATGGGCAAGTTTTCTAAACTCAGTTTGAGCTGGAAAAAAGGCAGGGGGGGAGATTTTTGGGGTCAGGAAAGGCATGTTAAGGTTGACAGGCACTAGAGTCTGAGGTTTCAACTCATCGGCCCCAACCTTTGCCTTTCTTAAAATTATCAATGACCTCAGCCCTCTGGGTATAGGCAGGATGTAAACATGACCCAGCTAGACCACTGTCTCCCTAAAGACACCTACCAAAGCCCCACCTTCAGGAAAACTAATGCGGGGGAGCCACCCTGAAAGATAAAGAACTGCCTCTACCTTACTTTCCCAGCTAACCTTCCCCCCTTTACCATCTCCTCTCCTTCCCAAGTCTCTTTCCCTAAAATTTAGCATCCTCTTAAGGCCTAGGCAAACAACGTTTGGGATAGGAGTCTGTCCCCTTCAGAACAATGATTTCAGAACGAAATGCCAAGAAATGAAAATGAAGTGATCAGACAGGGACTCCATCCTGGGGTCGACCATTTCCTGAGAAACGAGAGCCACATCACCCATGTACTGGGCATGAAGTGAGCAAGGCCACGGAACACCTGCCATTAAGTAGGTGCTCAGTTACTCTCCTTCCTTCAAAACACCCAACTGGCTAATAACTATGTGCTCCAATCATGATCAAGCTTGAATACCACCCCCAAAGCAACCTAATTTGTTTGAGCCCCACTCAGAAAAGTGCCAGAAGAGCCAAGAGGCCTTAAAAAAAGAATAGAACTACTATAATAAACTCACTAAAACCAGCATGTGAATAAACATGGTAAAAGAAAAACTTCCAAATGGTTGGACAATTCTGGGCCAACACACCACATGTTTCTCATTTACCACTTTCATTCATCTAGTTTTTACCATAACAGAAAAGTTTAATCTCTACTTTCAAGGATACACTTGACCTTTTCTCCCTGAAACAAGTATCAAACACTTTATTCCAGTTCCTGCTAAGCGGGAACAAACAAATTATTCCAGTTCCCATAAGGCAGGTTGATCTGAAAGAGGAAAACTCCCCACATTCTTGACCTGGACATCAATGCTCCAGGACAGTGAAGAGGGGGAAGAGGAAGAAAATTTAACTAAAATGATGGTTTTTAATGGGAACCAGAAATATGGTTACAATTACATAGTCCGACACAAAAAAACCGTGGGTGATCAGGAGTTGGAAGGTTACAAAATAATGAGGGTAACACTGGGTACAGGAAGAAAGCTGCTCCAGAACTTCAGGAGCCAGGCTAATACGGCCTCTCCCTGCGATCCTGTCTGTGCTCACCCCTGCAAGAAAGAGTATCCATTAGGTCTGAGTTACCAACCTCTCTACCCACCCCACCCCAGAAATCCTATCTGCCCCTGCTACCCAACCCCAAGAACTAGCTCATATCTCCCTATAGGTATAGAGAGTACGTGGGAGTCTACAGATTAGCTCCCCCAGATAATCTTCCTTCCCTCCTTCCCTACCCACTATGGTTACAGTCTCAGCTTTCCAACCTAGCCCTCAAAATGAAACCACTGTCCCAAAACCTTGCAATCCCATGACCTCTGTTCAACTGCTCTACTTTCATTTCAATTTAGAGTCTTACTTACCTGGAGTCCATCTTGCCAGGGCCAAAGCCACCTCTGTCCCCACCACCCCGGCCCCCTCGGAAGCCCCCACGGTCCCCGCCTCGGCCTCGGTAGCCGCCCCGATCATAGCCTCCTCTGCCACCACGACGATCGTCTCCATAGTTTCCCCCTAGGAAAAAAGAAATATGATATATCCCCATATCACATCCCCCAAATTCCTCCTACCTTCCCTCTAGCCTCCTTTTGATCCCAACTCCATATCACCAGCTCTGCCTCTTCCTTACCCATATGAGAGCCTCCTGGTCCCCCTCCTGGGCCATCTGGTTTAGGGGCCTTACACTGGTTGCATTCATTCCTCCAAGAGAAGTTCATGTTCTCACACGTACTGAGGAAAATAAGACAATTAGTCAGGGCCGGGGGCCGCTAAGACAAGACCTAGAATTACGAACACTCCAGTTACCTTACAGATATGTGAGGAAAATGAGGCCTCGGAAAAGCAAAAGGGCTTGTTTCTCAGGAGTGAGCCAGACAAAAACTGCAGGTTATTGAACCCAGTCCAATATCTTTCCCACTAGAGCTACCTCACCTAGGTGACTCCTGGCCAAGCCTGTCAAAGTGTACCTTTGACATCTATTAGTCAGAAAACACAAGCTCTACCATAGTACCAAAGGGCACACGTGTAAGAGGGCTGAGAAAAGAATTAAAGAAGTTTCACTCACGGATTAGGACACTTCCAGTCCCCTGCTCGCTGCTGTCCTCCACCACCACCACCACCGCTGGGGAATCCTCCTCGGCCACCGCCACCACTGCCACCACCTCCATAGCCTCCACGGCCCATGGGTCCTAGTGCAGACACAAGAATAGGTCTGCTCCGCTTCCAAGTTTGGTTAACCTAACCTTCTCTCCCATGCAAACCCTTACCATCCTCCCTCCCTTCTCTCCCCATCACCTCTTACGCCAGCAGAAGTAGCTCCTCACCTCCTCGCCCTCGGCCTCCACGACCATTGCCACCACCCCGATTGAAGTCTGCTCGCCGAGTAGCAAATGAGACCTTGATAGGATTCCCAGAGAATTCTTTACCTAAAGAAATAAAGGAGGTATAAAGAGACTTTTTATTAAGACCTGTGGGTCCAAAAACACACTTGGTACAATCAAGAGAAGACTCTGCCTTCTTGTAAATGTTTACAATCTCATGAAACCTAAGAAAAAATAAGACCACGCCCAAATAGGAGTGTTGGAAGACTCACAGAAATCCTCAAAACACAGGCCGTTTCCCAAAGCTAGTTACCCTGTCCCCCACCCCTGCCAGCCTCCACATACATACCATCAAACCAGTCAATAGCTGCTTTAGCAGAAGGTGGGTCATCAAATGACACTGTTGCCTCTCCCTTCAGTTTGCCTGTTTCCCTGTCTGTGTACAGATTAATCATGGGCTGTCCTGTTTTCTTATTTGTCTGAAAAAATCAACATGAGGTAACATCAGTCTTAAAGAAGACAGCACTATCACAACCATACCTTTCTATTTCACGTAACTTGAATTAAAGCCATCAACTATAACTGTTTCTCACTTCAATATTAAAAGATGAAAGTAAAGATTATAGACTACAAATTCAAAAGTTTTAGACACTCCCTTTTTTATCAATTGTGCCTCCTTTGTGTTAAAATGTGATTCCCTTTAAAAAATGGCAAAGGCTAATGTTCTTTCTTCAACAAATTAAGCAGACAACCATTAAGACTTTTTTTTTTCACTAAGGTGTGAAATCCAAAAGCCTGCAGCACTGATAGAAAGCACCCACTCTGCTCCACAAGTACCTTAATGATACCAATCTGCTTGAAGTAATCAGCTACAGACTCAATTGTAACATTCTCGCCCAGGCCTTGCACGAAGATGGTGTTGTTGTCTGAATTATCCTGTTCTGCTTATCAAACGCAGAAAGAAACATGAATTTGAAGACAGGAAACAAGCAAAGGTAAAACAAGTCAGTGACTCTTAATAACCTAACTTTAATACTTGCTATTTCGCTTTCAAAGAAAAATTCTAAAGCAAGCAATATACTTTGGTTTAGGTCGGACAAAAGAAATCCCCATCCCTTCTATTTTATTATCTGAGTACCAATATGCCAGCCACTTCACAAATTTAAATTTAGTTTTACAACTACCCTTTGAAACATGTTGATACTCACTAAGAAACCAGGGCTCAGGAGTTAACTGCCCAACCACACAGTAAGTACACCCGTTGTTTGTCAACGTTAAGACCCCCAAGTTAAGAAACCTATTTTACACTAAAATCCAGTATATAAACATAATTAAAACAAAAAGTACACTAAGTGCTTCCCTTTCTGTGTCCTTTTTGTTCAATAATTTGGTTACGATCCCCATTTTTTTTTTTTTTTTTACGATCCCCATTTTTAAAAGCCACTGCTTGCTGAACCAGCAGTTCAGGATTATGGTCCACACACAGATGCATCAGCATCTCCTGAAACTTGTTAGAAATGCAAATTCTCGGGCTCCTCCCAGACCTCCTAAATTGCTGGGAGAGGAAATCACCACATCAGGTATTTCTGATACATGGCTCATTTATAAATCACTGTTAAGTACAGCTACACCTAAACTCCCTTCCCTACATTTTCCTTCTTCTCTACCCCTGTTCTTCACATCCCTTTAAGTTTCAAAGAACATCCAGGAAAAGTCCTGATACCACTTGAGCCATTCCTTCATGCCACCTCTGGACTTACCAGAGTCATGACGTGATCCTTGGTCCCGAGGGCCTTAAGTGACATGAAAAAAAAACAAAAAACAAAAAAACAAGGAAAGAGGAGCCGTTAGTCAACAGGCTGAGAAAGACAAGGAGAAAAATTCACACCAAATCCAAACTTTTGCAAAATATCAGGTAAGTGCTCACAGCCTCACTCCAAACCCTGTCCTGGGTTGCCTGCCCAGAGAAAAATCCTAGGCAGGTCTGGGGAAGACAGAGGCCCCTTTCTTAAGATCTGTATGTAACCTGAGTCCCCACAGGGACAACGCCACATTTCAGAAAATGCTGCCTCCCCCAGCTCAGGCTGGGAAATGTCCTCAGCACAGACTGGGAGGGCCAGGAGGGAGACCCCTTGAAGTTAACCAACTCATAGCTTGGCCCTGTTCTCTCACCCCAGAGAGAAATGGGCTCACCACCAGTAATGTGATATGCATCCATACAGTTTCTCCAAACTTTAACACCAAAGACACTTATCCCTTGTAGAACAATTTTTAATTTCATCTTTAGAAACCATTCTTAAAACCATGTTTGTTTCCCCCAAAACCACATGAAAATAAAAATCATACATAACAGCTATTGTATTTTTTAAGCATGTCCCAGGGAACAGACCAGAAATCTTATTTCCATAATGCAGCCTCTATTTTTTTTCCAGAGACCATCTTTGACCAAAGTTTATCTGAATTCATCATAAATAAATATTGTACCCACACTCAATGACACCTAAATCATGAACCCAAGCCTTTGGCTTTAAATGTTGAGACAAATCAAGAAACCTTTTGTTAGTTAACCAAACCAGAAAAGTTCCAGCTTACTGGGAGACTTCTCAAATTTGCCATTTTTCCATGAATTCAGTTTTGTGCTGTTTAAGACCTGGTTATTTCCCATGAGCCACACATACTCCCAACCTTTCTTGGAAGTAGTCCACACCTTCCTTCCCAGAGCTAGTTTCTATTTGCCCATCTGACTTGAGTTTAAATGCGTGTATGTAGAATCGCATTGACACCATTCAGTATTTAATATATAAATATATACCAACTTCACCATCCTCAGGGCAGGGCAAAAGTTCACATCCCTCGTCCAGAATTAAAACATTTGGAGATTGTTATACACACACACACACACACACACACACACACACACTAACCTCGGACACACTGATCAAAAGGACCCTAAAGCCAAGTCGGCCCCACGTGTTCCAGCACACTCTCCAGCTTCTCATTACGGTGCTCACTAAGTGCCGGGTGTGGCAACACTCCTGTCAGAGGCCTACTTAAACACCTCTTATTTAACCTGGGTCAAACCCAATTGGTACCAGATGCCTGCTGAGTCTTACCCCTGCCTGCCTCCAGGTTAGCACACATCTGGCAGCAGGTGGCATTCTACCCCACCCCTTTCTGGAGGTGGTTCTGGACACTCCAAAACCTTTGACACTTAAAACACGCTAAGACATCTGCAAATGAACAATCAGACAAAGCATTGCTGGGAGTTGGGAATTTTGGAAACTCTGTTCACTTACCACCAAATTTATTGAAGCCACCACGGTCACTTCCGCTGGAGAAGACAAGTTAGAAGAAAGGACATGAAGCTTCCAACGGCTACAAAAGGGCGGTTTTTGATTTTGTTCAACATTCCCCAAACATGGGTAGGTGTTTTGGGAAAATGATAATACAAATGGCTACTAAAATACATTCCCCTTCCTGACCACCCCTTGTCTGACCTTTGAGCATGTCACACACACGTGTGCAATTTCTCAGACACAATTTTTAAGGATTTTGCTTTAAAAGATTATATATCTATTTCCTCTGGAAAAAAAAAAAGACCCATTTTCCTTGGTCGTTCTTCCGACGTAGCAGATGTTTTTTCCTCTTGTCGCGAGTGGATGACAACCCAGTAGTTGGTTTAAAAACCCTACCCCCGATTTACCCAGAAGACATTTCACACCAGGCTGGGGTAGCCCTGAACACATTTTTGTGGTTTTTTGCTTTGAAAGCAGCAAGCAGACCCAACCCTGTTCCATAAAAAGTCAAAACCAAAGGCAATTTCCCCTTAAAGCGAGACAAACTTGGCTAAGCCCTACCCTAACTACTGAGCTGTTTTTGATCTCTCCCCACCCCCGGGGTCACCCCTTCTAACACTGTGAGAAGAGCGGAGTATTTTGCAATGTCACCTTTCATACCTGTGGCACATAAAATGCAGAGCAAGTTAACAGTCACATTAACAGTTGTTTTTCTTTTTAAAGTTTTGCATTAAACACACGCACACAACAGAGTTTTCCTTATTTTGTACGGTTTTTGAGATTGCCCCCACCCACCTCTGAATACTTACCATACACAAACTCTTTAAAAAACCTACTTTTTCCCAAAAAGGAGTAACACACTGACATTCCTCCCCTCTCAAGGGAGACAGAGTAGGGTCCTTCAAATCATATTTACCAACAGATTTGACAAGTGCTTTAACATTAAATCTAAGGTTTTACTTCAACTTCAGCAGGAAGGGGAGGAAAGAAGGTCCAGTTGGACAAGTAACCAGAGGAAGGGGGACAGTGGAGCAAATAGGTGGGATACCACTGTCAAGCGTACTGTATTTTGTCCAAAAGGTCTGCACACTTCAGATAGCCCCATGAACCAAGTCACACACAAAATCATTACTGTCAGTCAAATGAGTGCTCGTGGATTCAAATGACTACAGAATACAGAAAGAGAGAGTAGCCAATTCCTGGAAGCTCAAGTCAGGTTAACCATTTACAACTTCCTCAGAGGACACATGGGAATACAAGTAACAAGTTTCCCTATTACCAGGAGTGGGATCATCGGTTTCCCTTGCAGAGAAAGAAGCCTTTACTTCCATTTTTCTTGCCTAGGATATCAATGACTCCAATCCATATACACCCATGTTTCTTTTTCTTCAGAAATAAAAATGTCAGTACTCAAATCTCTATACAGAGGTGTGGGTAGAAGTTCAGGTTCCCAAGTTCTCACAAAAATAAAATGGGGATGTATGAAGAAGATACAGTCAATGCTCCTAAATCAAAGCCCCCACAAATCTCTAGAATAAGACTAACCATGCACTAAGGGACTAGGCTTCAAGGGAGATTCATGCAACCCCCCACAATGCTCACTGATGTTACTCCCTGGCTCACAAGACACCTACCCCATGCCGCCTCTGCCTCCACGGCCACCTCCACGACCTCTGGGTTCATAGCCACCACTGCTGCGGCTGTAACCACCGCCACCGCCCCGGCCACGGCCCCCACGGTCCTGCTGGCCTCCCCCGTAGCCGCCGCCACCACTCTGGTCCTGATTGCCATAACCGCCGCCACCACCACTACTCATGGAGGACTGATCTTGGCCATAGTTACCTGTCAGGAAAGAAAGGATGCCTTTAAGAAACACAAAACAGACTGTGAGGTGGCACAAAGCAGTTCAACTGCACCAGGTGATAAATGACAAAAAAAATTAAAATGAAGCTAGGAAACAAAAGCGCAACATTTTTAAGAACCTTTTAGGGAAAGGGTCGAGCGGGATACAATTCCTTACAAAAAGCAGGTATGAGACAAAGCTGAAGACATCTCACCTCCACCACCCCCTCCACCTCCACCGCTGCTGTTGTACTGGTTCTGCTGCCCATAGCCCTGAGGGGGATTATAGCTTTGCTGCTGTCCATAGCTTTGCTGCTGTCCACCATAGCCAGACTGCTGGCCATAGCCCCCACTCTGGGGCTGCCCATAGCCGCTGCTCTGAGAACTGCTACCGTAACTAGGGAAAAGGAAAAAACAGAATCATAATGCCAGCATGTCCAAAACCTTCTTTCACTTTCAGTACACCCCATTCTCTGTACCCAACAGAGGCCACCCCCGTTAGTCCTCATGCTCACTCATGCACCCCTAATCTTTCAGTCCTCTCCCCTCTCCCCACAACTCCTTACCTTCCCGAGGCGCTGCTAGGAGCTGGCTGCTGGCCATAGCCAGGGTATGAGGACTGCTGCCCGTAAGACGACTGAGAACTTTGGCTACTGCCATAGCCACCAGCTGAGCCATATCCCTGGGGAGTTGACTGTGTGCTATAGCCTGCTAGAAGAAAAAGAAAGAGGAAGTCACAAAAACTATGATGAAAGAGAAAAGGCAGGGAATGTGTTGAAGAAAACATTATATACCACCTAATGCTTCCCATACTTGAAAAGTCAGCCTCTTAGAAGATGCTTGGAAATCTTGCAACTCACAGTCAGAGATTACCCTTCTCTTTTACCTTAAAGCTTAATATTCCAACTTCAGAGTTCCAATCTCATCCCACCCACACCAAAGCCAGCCTCCAGGACCACCACTAATCACAGCCCAAGAGATCCCTATAAATGAACAGCATTTTAACCTGCCCATAAGGTGTGCAGTACAGTAAGACAACCCCATATGATTTACACTTCAGGACCTCAGGGCAAATTCCACCTCCTCGTGTATCATGTGATATATACAGCAGTCCCACTTCAAACATCTTCAAGGAAGCCATTTTCTCCCTTTTAAGTATCTAAAAGTTTTCTCCCTTTAGGCAATACTCCCCCCCACACACCCCGCCCTCCCATTTCACTTTCACTCTTAGGGGAAATGGGGAAAAGTGCAACATAAATAGAAAAGTAAAAAGTCAAAGAAAATAATAGGAAACAATTACAAACCAATTAAGTATTTTTGTTTGAAAGGACTCAAACGCTGAAGTGCTTTAAGGGTCATAGACTGGTTAAAGCAAACATTTCAGCACTGCTTAGGTTTAAAAAAAGCAACATTCAGAAACAGCAGGAAGAGGTGGGGTGACCCACTAAAAGAGACTCACTGTTCTGGGCCTGTCCGTAAGAACTACCATAGCTGCTCTGGCCATAGCCTGAAGTGTCCGCTGACTGGCCGTAGCCACTGTAACTCTGCTGTCCATAGGGCTGATTGCTCTGCTGGGAATAGCCCTGCCCAGGCTGGGTTGGGTAGGCCCCATAACTGGAGAAAAAGACAAACCGTGCTCTCAGACAAAAACACCTTAGCCACCCTTGCCCTTTACAAACTCTGGAAGCCCAGAAATGACACTCACCTTTGGGTTGCTTGTTGAGTATAGTCTGAAAAACAGAAACACAATTAATTATATTACCTTCAACCATCCCTAAGAGTAGACTAGAGCAAAAAGTCTTAACTCAAGCTAGCTTTGGGGCCCCCAGAGAGGAAAGTCAACGAGGCATAAATTCCCACATGAAACCCTAGTTGAGAGGAACAATCTGGCAGACCGTAGTCAAGTTTTCTTACAATAAAGAAAAGTAAAGAAACAGCGAATTTCTACAGAGACCAAGAAGCCTTAAGTACTGGAAAAAGCAAGAGCCTTGGTGAACAGCTCCAATTTTCTGCAACTTCAATCGATGTCAGGAACTGCACAAATTTACACACATTTCCTTCTCACACCCGCTCGAAGACAAAGATATCACCGAAAATCAAGCTAAAGTCACACAGCTGCTTCAGCAGAACAGGTTTTAATTCAAGCCAGAGGCAGAATTGTTCGGAACGTAGCCTCCACTTTCTCAATCCGAAAAACCAGAATGTCTCCAAAGAGGCCGCTCTTCACCCTTTGCCTAATCTTGGAGACAGGAAACGGAAGCTTTTAATGCAAAGCTAGCTAACCAAGAGAAGAGCGCTCTTTGATCCCAAACAACAGAGATCACCATCAAAGAGCGGTCGCCTCGGGAGGCAAGTCGACTGGTACTCAAGTCCCCAGCCCTGTGGCTCCCCACGAGTGCGTTTTCTTATCTCCTCCTTGCCTGCCTCGGGACTGTGGGGAGACTCGGCGAACCGAAGAAAGAGAAAGCGCTTTTAAAACGCCACATGTTAGACGCACTGGCCAGATCCACTCGTCTCGCCGATACAGGAAACGAGGCGTTTCCTCCCGCAGAAAAGAGCAAAAGGACCGGGAGAAGGTGTGGCCTCGGGCGGCCGTTCCTTTCAGTAACCACCTCCGAGAGAGGAAATTTAGGCGGGAAAAGCCTCGGGCCGGGTCCCCAAGTCCGTTGGACCACCCCCAGCCGTTAAGCTGGCCCAAGCCTCCGCCCCCGCCCGCGTGGCAAGCGAGGCGGGAACGAGGCGGTCCCGCCCCTTCCCGAGGGACCCCGGGGGCAAGGCCCAAACCGGACGCGCGCCGCGGAGCCTCCAGCGAAGGGTCTCGCGACAAAAAGCAGGGCCGACACGAGGCGGGAGGGGGGGTTCGCGCCGCCAGAAAGGGGGGAGGGGCCAGCAGAGCGCGTGCGCGCTCCGAATGCCCGGATGCAGCACTGCGACAAAGCGGGCCCGAGCGCGAGGCTCGGAATGAGAAGGAGAAAAGGCTACAGGGACCGGGCATTTCCATCCATGCCTCACGTTTCCAATCACCAAGAAGTGTCCCTCCCAACCCTCACCTCAAGGAAAGGGGCTGCGAAGGGAAGACCTCCCGCCCCGCGCCAGGCGCCAGAGGAGCGAAACAAGATGGCGACATCGGCCTCCCCCTTCCACCCCTCTCCGCTGCTTCCCGCCAGTGCTGCGAGAAGACCCTACACGCGATCGCCGCCCAGGTCCCACCGAAAAACAAAAGCCCGACTGGAAGGTAACAAGGCCCGGGGCCGGCGCGCCACCGCCGCCTCGCGCCCTTACATACCGTTTGAGGCCATGTCCGCGCACGCGCGCACAGGCCGACAATCAGCAAGATTCCAACACCACAGCACCGACGCCTCGAGGACTGAGCAGCCCCGCCTCCTGGGTCGAGGTTTATGTACGCCTCCCCGCCTACGCATGCCGGGGGAACGCACCAACTGCGTAAAGGAAAGGGGGAATCGTGGCCGACTCCTGCAACTCTTCAGGGAGTATAGAGGACCCTAGCAGGCAGAAAGGAAGCGTATTAACTAAGAACCTTGAAAATAATACATATAATCCTCTGCTTTTCTGACAAAGAAGTTATATTTGCTTTTCAGGAATAAGCCCACGTTTCACCGTCACCCCTATGGTGGCATAATGGTACAGCCCGATTACCCTCTGGGGGCGGGGCGAGGGGCCCAGGGCGGTTGCGGGCGGAACTGTAGTCAAAGCCGGGAGCCGAGGGGCGGGAACCGAAATTCCTCAGGCTGGCCCCTTTCACTGGGCCTCACTTTCGCTCGGGATGGAGAGCTCCTGCGCTCCATTCCCCTTACACTGCATCAAATGCATCCTCCCTCCGGCGCCAGCCTCCCTCTCCGGCTCTAGTGTTCCTCCACCGACAACACACACCGACCCTCTCCCTGCGTGTAGGTATTCACTCATCGTCTTTCAGGCTTGCGTCTGCTGAAGTCCTTATCAGGGTTTGTAGATTGTGACGCTTGCCATGAAAGAAAGCATGGAGTTTATCCCGGAACCTTGGGTCCCAGTCTGGTCGAGCACTGATCGCCCACCCACACCCTCACGGCTTGGCCCGCGAGTAGCTTGGCTTGACTAGCTCTTGGACTGGAAAGCCCAAACCCTCCGGATCTCAAAGAGCACTGAGATTAGATCAGGGATTTCCCAGCCTTTTTACTGATAAAGGGCTACTCTTTATTCTCCTGAAACCCTACCGAGGAACCAATGTGGAGATCCAATAATAACTGATATTTGTATAGAGCTGAAGTGATTTCAAAATGCACAATTAATTGCTTTCCCATTACAGTCTTATGAAGAAGGTAAAGCTATCTCCATTTTACAGGTAAGAAGAATGAGACTCAGGCTGAGTGCAATCCATGATTATAGAACAGCTAAGGGTCAGGGGTCCTGATTTGAATCCAGGTCTGTGTGGCTGCAAAACACTCCTTATGTTGGTTATGCGAACACTTTGAAGTGTTCTGAAGCCTTTTCACTCCCTATAAGAGCAAGGACAAAAAGTGAAATTCAAATTAACTTGCAACTTGCACTCTAATCAGCCTTGCCTAGAGAAGGAAATTTGAAAGTATTGAATAAAACAAGACAAAGGAGGTTATTCCTGGTACATGTGCCATGCGGATTTTCCTTCCCAGCTTACATGTGATGTGGGTTCCAGAACTTCCTTTGTAGGTTAGACACGTTTTCCTAGAGAAATAATTGTGGGCTATGCCCACAAACTTCTACTAAATTCCTGACTTAGGCCCCATTGGCCCTTGAACACCCTGTCACCCACCCCACCCCCACTGGGAGGGCATTGTGACACTTGAGTGAGGGCAAAAAGAGTGAAGTCCATCACTCATTCATTCATTGATTCTACAAATATTTATTAAGTACCTACAGTGTTCCAGGGACTGTCCAGGGTACTGAGGATGCATTAGTGTACAAAATAGATAAAGCAATTTAATAACAAAGCTAACATATAATAATAATAATATTTATATATAACATATTTATAATAACATAACACTTTGATAAGGCTTACTAAGTTTCAGGCAGTGTTCTGAGTGCTGTGAGTATAGCTTGTTTAATCTTATTCTTCACAATAAAATGTTGACATGAGGATTACATTTTACAGATGAACAAAAAGGCATGGAAAGGTAAAAAGCTGTGCCCAGGGCTACACAGAAAGTGGCAAAGCCAGGTTCCCAACCCAGGCAGCCTGGCTCAGAGTTCCGGCTCTTAACCCCCGTGCTTCAGCAAACATCGCTTGAGCACTGCATAATATGTACCAAGCCTGGGGCAGACCTAGAGAGAAGAGGATAAAAAAATCCAGTCCCTGAGCCACAAGACCTTATAGCCAGTGGGCAAGATGTGGGTGAGACCCACAAACCCCACAAACCCCAAAGTGTATTTGAATCAAATGTGGTAAGTGCTGTAACATGGAATCAAGGACTGCGGAAACTCTTCTGGGAGAGCAAGTCATCCATCAGGTAGACAACCACAGAAGAGGAAAAAGAGGTGGTGACATTGAAGCCAGGCCTTACAGGATAAGTAGGAGTTCACCAAGCAGCAGAGGATATGGTGTAACAGGCAGATGGAATGGCAAAGTCAAAGGCGTGGGTGGGGAAGGGCACTCATGCAGCAGCGTGGCAGGGAGTAATAGGCTCAGACTGTGACTTGTGAAAGGCTACCTCAAGTGACTGTTTCTCCAGGCTTATCTCTCTCAGTGAACCTCTCCTGACTCATGAAACACGGGGGCCTCTCACTCCTTAAAAGTCTCCTTACTTGGCATCCCTGCTCCGGGCCCTCCCCCCTTTCCCACTGTCCATTTAGCTCCTTCCCTGCATTCTCCTCCTCTGCTCGCCCTGCAGATAGCAGAGCTCTCCAGAGTTCTGTCTTCAGCCTCCTTTGCTTCCTCCTCGAGACTCAAAAGCCCCAACCGCAGCCTGGTGTGAAACGCAGCCCACAGACAGGTTGTCTGTAGCCAACATGTTGGTTTTAATTTTTTCAACCATTTGCCAACACTAAAAATAGAGAAAAATCCAAACTTCTGGCTTTTCTTGAAAACTGGAGGCTCTGGCCATCCAAGGCCCACTTTCCCACAGGGCAAGGGTCAGCTGGGACAAGAAGCTGCTGGGGCATGTGCTTGCAACTGACCAGAGTCTCCATTACTTCCTAGTATTCCTGACATGGAAGCCAGAGTCAATCGCCATTTATATCAGGTGTTTAATGTAGTTGTTCTTAGAGTGGAATTAAAAGCAAGGGAAAATATTTCTTCCCTTCAAACGTAAGAAACCAAAGCAGGTCCTGGTTTTCAGGCCTCTACCTGGCCCTTGGAAGCAGTTGAGTTTGTGATTAGTTCCAGATGAGAGGTTCTTAACCTCTTTTTGTGCCAGAGTCTAGTGAATTCTGTGGATCCCTTCTTAGAATATTTTTAAATGCATAAAACAAACATTGTAAGAATACAAAGGAAACCAATTAAATGAAAATAGAGTTATCAAAATATTTCTTAAAAACATCTTCATGATCAAATATACAGACCTGATAGCATAATATCTGAATTTTGAAGTAGAACGGAATGTAAAAAATATTTTAAGATACCTGCAACAGCTGCAATGTGATATGAAAATTTCTGAGATTTCTGTTGGTGTTAAAGACCCAGACACTGCTGTGGTTTGTTGCCTATAGACAGCCGATTGAGAAAAATGCTGTGTCAATTGGAGGTTAGTAAAAATTTAAATGTACTCTTTTCTGTCCAAATCTGTGACCCCCCGATGCTATTCTCAGACCCCTAGCAAAGACTCCAAGTTAAAAATTGGCTCTGGAGAATCTCATCCACATCATGCCTTCAACTCCCCGATGTGTAGGTCCAGCCATGATGCTCCTGAGTTCCACACCTGTCTCTTGATCATCTCCAGCCCAATTTTGTCCAGCAGATGCATCACGCAGGATTGGAGGCAGCAGTCATTTGTGGTACATTCAGCTGTTCTGGCCAACATAGCAGCCCAAGCCTTTGGTTCTTCAGGGGTAGCTCTTGTGCAGGTTATAACATCCTTAGTATCACTAATGTCAATGGCATGAGGCAACAGCACTGGAATTTCCACTAGAAATTTTCTGTGGTGTTGTTGGACCCTCAGCCTGGTATCTATTACTGGCTGGGAAGCATCCAAACTTGACTCTTAACCTTCTCAAAAACTTAGTCACCACTTTATAATCCCTTTCTGCTTAAACTAAAATAGATTATATCATCTGCAACTGAGAACTCCAATTTATACCATTGTCAATGCAGCACTGTCTATATACCAAAATATTAGAAACCACCTAAGTGCCTATCAATAGGGGATCTGGTTAACTGAGTTATTATACAGCAAAATTTCTCGGTCTCGGCACTATTGACATTTTAGGGCAGGTAATTCTTTGCTGTGGGGGACTGTTCTGTGTATTATAGGATATTTAGCAGCATTCCTGGCCTCTACCCATATTGGATGTTTGTAACCACCCCCAGTTTTAATAACCAAAGTTGTCTCCTGGCTGGAGGGGGAGGGGGTACAGAGTCACCCAAGATTGAGAACCACTGTGATACGGCTATACCATGAGATTAAGAAAATTAGATAGATCTAAGTGTACAGACACCATGAGATTTTTTTTTTAATGAGGGGATCTAAATGCACAGATATAAAGACTATCTAATCTCTATTATTAATGGGAGGAAAGAGCAAGATACTGGACAATATGTGTGTAATATGCTATTATTTAGGTTTTAAAGTGGGGGGGAGAG
>NW_020173198.1:977534-1003449 GCF_003031525.2 Neophocaena asiaeorientalis asiaeorientalis
TATATATATATATATGTTTGTTTATGCATACAATATCTCTAGAAGAAGAAAAAAACTAGTAACAGTGGTTATTTCTGGGGAAGGAGTCTGAGAAACTTGGGATTGAGTGTATGAAGGAAACTCACTTTTCCCTGTATCCTCCTTTATATTTGAATTTTTTACCATGAATGTATATTGACCAAAAAGAAATTGACTCTTACAGAGTGCCATAGCAGTAAGTGGTAAGAGGATGTTGTAGGGTGGGACCAAAGAAGCTTGATTAGTTTTGCAGTGAGCAGTGGAATGGATCAGCCTTCCCTATAATAGATGTGATGACTTTGCAGCTGGGAGTCTACAAGACAAACAAGGCATCTGTCAGCCCAAGAATGGCGTGAACTGAGGGAGGAGGAGGAGCCAGCTTGACCGAGGGCCTGTCCTCCAGACACTGTGGCTGGGTCCCTGCCTACAGGCCTCATGGGGAAGAGCAGGCAACATCACTCTTCTCAGGAACTTTGACAGGGATGGAGTGGGGCTTTGGGCCAGACCTGGGCACTTGGCCTGCAGTGTGTCTTTGTGTGACTTGGGAAGGCATCCCTTCCTCCAGGCCAATACGGCCCAAGCAGGGCCCAAGGCTTAGCGAATAGAGCAGGAGCTGAATTTCACTCAGCCCCAATTTGCCTCTTGGAGACGAGTTTTCTGCGGGACAAAACCCATAGCAACCTAAGCAGAGGCCCTGAGGTGTAAGACAACTCTGCTACTTCCTATAAGTCAAAATAAGAATAAAAGAAAGCGACCTTGTAGGTCTAAGGTGAATATCAAACGATATTTCCATCTGCAAATCACCTGTAACTGGGCCTGGAACATAACTGCATGAATAAATGTCCTTTTCTCTCTCACCCGTCCTTCAAGATGCACAGCTTCAAGTAAGAAATAATTGCTTTATTATTTCCTTGGGCAGCGCCCAGTACAGGAAGTGCCGCTGGCTGTGGGGGCTGGTGGTTAACTCAGTTTCTGTGTCTTTGTGGGAAGTTGTCATGATAAACAGAACTGGGAAAGTAAATACTGGGCAGCTCACTGGGCTGTGCTAAGAGAAAACCTGCTTGGACCGGCTAGAAAAGGACCACACAGTTCACTGGGTCTGAGCAAAATGGCAGAAAGCCTCCTAGGAAGCAGAGCCAGGAGACAGAAAGGACACGGGGCGAGGAATTTGGTGTTCATGGTGACACCAAAGGGCACAACTGTCCTGTCAAAATGGCACATCCATTTCCAAATGGGTTAGAGGTCCCAGGGGAACAAACTGGCCAGCCCCAAATACTGGTACCCGGTTCATGAAAATGAAACATGAAAGGCTCTGGTGGCATTTCTGCATCATTGCCTGTCAGGGAGGGTCTCTCGCTCTACAGACAAAGGAAAAAAGGAGGAGGGCTGAGAAAAGGTAGCAATACAGGGGCTTCCTGAGAAATAAGCAAAAAATCTGAAAAAACTTTATGCTTGAGTTGTTTATGCAAAGACCTGAACATTCCAAATATATTTTGTTCAAATTCATTTGCATATTTCGACAGGAAGATACAAGTAAAAGTTCTCCTTGCTTTCTTTGTGGGGCACCTAAAATGAAAACTACACGTATAAAAAATTGTTTCTAATGAATGTCCAAAGGAACTATCTAGAGCCTTAAGATCCACTTACGTAGTTTTAATTTTTCTAGGCCACATTTTAAGAAGTAAAGCGAATCAGTGAGATATTTTACACTATTATTTTTTCAAGCTATGTCTTCAGATCTAGTGGGTCAACAAGATGAGCCTAGCCAAACTGCAATGAATTCTGTTTTCAACCGAAACAGGTTTTGACGGCTTTTTTTCTTTTTAAGAATTTTGCCCTAAGGCTCCTGCCTCTTAGCTGATTAGAAACCAGAGAACTTAGCAACTCCCTTTTTTTTTTTTTTTTTTTTTTTTTTTGGCTGAGGCTCAAGTCCGTGTCACCTGCGTTGGCAGACGGATTCTTAACCACTGCACCACCAGGGAAGTCCCGCAACTCCTTTCTTTAGTGAAAGCTTCATATGAAACAACTTAGGAAAGTGTTGCTTAAAAAAAAAAAAAGTGTGAAAAATATGGCATAGTAAAACAGAGATTTGCTTCTCATTTCAGGGGTTTTCTTTTTTTATTTATTTATTATTTTAATTTATTTATTTTTGACTGTGTTGGGTCTTCGTTGCTGTGCGTGGGTTTTCTCTAGTTGTGTCGAGTGGGGGCTACTATTTGTTGCGGTGCACGGGCTTCTAAATGTGGTGGCTTCTCTCGTTGAGGAGCCCAGGCTCTAGGCACACGGGCTTCAGTAGTTGCAGCACGCAGGCTCAGTAGTTGTGGCTCGCAGGCTCTAGAGCACAGGCTCAGTGTTTGTGGTGCACGGGCTTAGTTGCTCCACGGCATGTGGGATCTTCCCAGACCAGGGCTCGAACCCATGTCCCCTGCATTGGCAGGCGGATTCTTAACCACTGCACCAGAAGGGAAGTCCTCAGGGGTTTTCTTACCTGATGGTTCTTACTGAAATAAGAAGACATTATGGGTAAATTTGGCTTTAGTAATTTTTAGGTGGAGATGTATTTCTTCTCTGCAGTAGACGAAACACATCTTCCGTCATCCGGAAACCTAACCACCATTGAGTGTAAAATTGGAGATACAGGCATAGTTTATTATTGCCCACAGGGAAAAATAATGTAGCTGTGCTCAACGTAATTGTTATCTGCTACTTTTTCTATGACAACAGGAAAAACCCTCTGAACCAGTACCAAAATTGTGTGGAAATTTGCTGATAATCATATCAAAATGTATCTAATTATAGTGGAGTTATGAGGTTGTAATTCACCAGGGCTTGTCTATTTCAGAACTTCCTTTTACTGCTGCAAGACAGCAAGTAGTATTTGCAATGATGGTTCAAATAAACTCTCTGGGTGAGAGTTTTCCTGTGTCATCTTGAATTCATTTCTACAACTCGTATTCAGCAGTGTTATCTAAAGAACGTAATAAGCATTTGAATATACTCAAGTACCACAGAGTAATTGGAATTTATCAGGAAAACCTTAGGATGATCTAGGATACCCTTGTTCCAGCTTTAGCCTAAGTTTTTAATTACAGTTGTCCCTTGAACAACACAGGTTTGAACTGCAGGTGCACTTACAAGCAGTTTTTTGGTTTTTGTCTTTTTTCCAATAAATACATACTGTAGTTCTACACGATCTGCGGTTGGTTGAATCGTCAGGCTTTGGAACCATGGATATGGAGAGACCTTGTATACAGAGGAACCACGTGTACAGAGAGCCGACCATAAATTACAAGTGGAAGGTCAGCGCCCCTAACCCTGGTGATGTTCAAGGGTCAACTGGTTTACAAAAAGCAAATAGTTGTGCAGGACCTACTTTAACTAGTAGTTCTCAATAATTCAGACTTTTACTTTAGCCTCTAAAATTTCTAAGGAATAGACCTTTAATTTTTAATCTCTGTTCCCTGGAAACACTATATCTTTCAAAAAGAGGCCGGAGGGGAACCTCCCTGGCGGTCCGGTGGTTAAGACTTCTTGCTTCCACTGCAGGGGGCGTGGGTTTGATCCCTGGTTGGGGAGCTAAGATCCCGCAAGCCATGCTGTGCGGCCAAAAAGAAAAAAAAAGCCAGTGTGCAAATGAGCACAGACCTAAAGATAAAACATGTTCTGGGCTTCCCTGGTGGCGCAGTGGTTGAGAGTCCGCCTGCCGATGCAGGGGACACGGGTTCGTGCCCCGGTCCGGGAGGGTCGCACATGCCGCGGAGCAGCTGGGCTCGTGAGCCATGGCCGCTGAGCCTGCGCGTCCGGAGCCTGTGCTCCGCAATGGGAGAGGCCACAACAGTGAGAGGCCCGCGTACCACAAAAAAAAAAAACATGTTCTGAAACATGTTCTGATGTTGAAAAGTGTGGAAAACTGGAGAATCATTACATAGAAATGGTAAAATAAAACACAATGAGGGGGCTTCCCTGGTGGCACAGTGGTTAAGAATCCGCCTGCCGATGCAGGAGACACGGGTTCGAGCCCTGGTCCAGGAAGATCCCACATGCTGCGGAACAACTAAGCCTGTGCGCCACAACTACTGAGCCTGCACTCTGGAGCCTTTCAGCCACAGCTACTGAAGCCCACGCACCTGGAGCCCCTGCTCCACACACCACAATGAAGAGTAGCCCCCTCTCGCCACAACTAGAGAAAGCCCGCGCGCAGCAATGAAGACCCAACACAGCCAATAATTAATTAATTAAAAAAAATTTTTTAAATACCCACAATGAGGGACTTCCCTGGTGGTTCAGTGGTTAAGAATCTGGCAACTAAGACCCCCCTTGCCATGGGACAACTAAACCCGAGTGCCACAACTAGAGAGAAGCCAGCAATGAAGACCCAGTGCAGCCAAAAAAACCCCAAAAAACAAACAAACAAAAAATGATGTAAGTACCCCCCAGCAACACAGGGAAAGAAATGACAAGGAACTTCCTGTAACAGGAGAGCCTGTGATTTTATAAATGGGATAATATAAAAATAGATTCCAACAGCAGGAACTCCAGTTGGCATGCTGAGGGACCTTATGGCCGTAAGTGTCTGATGAGCTGGCTAGGAGCACTGTTGGAACCTGCATAAGGAGCCGAAAGGGAACAGCAGAGGAGAACCAGCACACTGCTTTAACAGCCTGCTGGCCACCTCCTCTGAAAATTATATCAGTACTCTTGAAGATAGATGGGCAAGGATACATCCCTATGAATGAAAGCTAAAGCTCTGCATAGCACTATCATTTAAATGTATACTTTGTGTAATAATACATGTCATAAAACAAATATTTGGGGGAAATGTGTATAGGTATGAAAACAAAGAAAGGGAGAAGAAAGGAACCCCCAAAAGCTTTTCTTTACGTAGGTTATATCTATCTATATTTACTATACTGAAAATTAAAACTGATAAATTTTTAAAACACAAGAACACATTTCGTTAGCCATCGGAGTGATAACATCATCACATGTTACGTAGTCTCTGGAAAACTCCAGAGTGAAAAAGCAAATAACATTTTAGTATTATCATGAAAATAGTTTTGATCTTGCAGACCCTCCGAAAGGGTTTGGGAGCCCACAGAGGTCCCCAGACCTCACTTTGAGAACTGCTGTGCTAAATTATCATGCTGTGGTAATAACCCCAGTATCTCAGGAGCTTAACACACATAGGTTTATGTCTTGCTTCATGTCCACTGAGGGCTGACTGAGGGCTCTGCTCTACATCATTCTCATTCTGGGGCCAGGCTGAAACATTGCTCATTACTGGGGCAAGGGGAAAAAGCCAGTGCTAGAAGGTCCCAGCACTAAAATTCTGGCCTGGTAGTTGCACATGTGTTGGAGGAGGTCATGGAGAGGAAATGACCACCAGCTGACGTCAGAAAGCTGGACCCAGTCTTTTGGAGGCTCCTCACCCACACCCACCCCCGTCCCTGGAATGTACTCTCTGCCCATTGTTCCCACAGTGGGAGCTATTACAAGGAGGTAGCCTTGAGAGAGTATGGTGTTGCTGAGACCATCTGGACAGTATATATGGCTAAACCCAGTTAAGGCCTCTATATAAACTTGTAAGATACTGGCTGGCAGGTGTGGAGATCTACTCATCTGTGGCTGCCCAAGACAAGCCTCGTATGTAAGTTCCCTTGCTTATTACACCTGCCATCTACCAATCTGGAGTCTGGAGTGGTCTGCTTCTTTCTTTGCCCTCTCTTTGCCCTTTGTTTATGGGGCCAGTTGGTGAACCAACACCATGGCATTTCCACTCAGAGCTTATTGGCCAGAACTAGTCACATGACCCTAGGGGGGCAGGAAGTACAATCCTGCCATGGGAAGAGGATCCTTTCTCCTTGAAGAGATTTTTCTTTTTCTTTCTTTTTTTTTTTTGGGTCACACAGCAGGGCATGCAGGATCTTAGTTCCCTGATCAGAGATCAAACCCATGCCCCCTACAGTGGAAGCAAAGAGTCTTAACCACTGGGCCTCCAGGGAAGTCCCTGGAACTTTTCTTTTAAATAGTGGAAGAAAGTCTTTTACAGAAGCTCCAGCAGAGTTTCCCTGGGTCAGAACTGAACCAATCACTGGTGAAGAGGAGCAGTGTTGCCCCCAAGTGGCTGACACCCATCCTCATGCACCCGCTGGGCAGGAGGTAGGGGTCCTACATCCGTGGACATATTGCTGCCCACCCAATGGCTGAACAAAATTGGGATCCAGGTAGCAAGAAAGAAGGAGGGGAATGGCTGTGACAGTCTTCCCCTCTCATTTTTGTTTTGGTCTGCTCTCCCACTAGCATCACGAATAGTGTATTGAGACAGGCAGGAAATATACTTAGGGTATATCTCTTAAAAAGGAAGATTTCCATCTACAGTAACACTTGCCTAAAAGAATATTGTAGTTCATCTCAACCAGCTGAAACTAATAAACAGGTGTGGCTTCAGACTGACCTTGTATGCCAGACCCTCTGATTGGACCTAACTGAAGACTCTTTCCCTACCAATGAGCAATGGGACTTGTTTTAACCAATTGGGTCAGGTGCCCTCTGTAGAAAACTATGACAAATACCAATCCGTTCGAGAGCAGGGCCAGTCAGGGTCACCAACAGACCACCATCCCTACTAACACCCTGATGGGCCCGGCTTGAATCAATTCTCCTAGACTAAGAACTGGTCAGGGAGGTGAGGTTGTGTCTTTCAAAATGGCTGATAGGATGAGGTTGAAAAAAGCAGTCAGGGACCTGTGTCCGCAGGCATTGTGGGCCATACTGAGGAGTCTGGTTTTATTATAAGAGACTTGAGTAGCCACGGAAGACTTTTAAGCAGGGGAAAACATTTTTTTAATTTGAGTTAATATCAGCTAAGGCCTCACTCCTGTGGATCAGGGGAGCAGATAGGAGGAAGTGCTACTGGAAGCTGAACAAACGATATAGAACAGCAGGTATACAACAGGATTTTCTGCAATGATGGAAATGTTCTGTATCTGTCCTGTCCAGTGTGGCAGACGCTAACCCCATGTGGCTATGGAGGCTTTGAAATGTGGTTAGTGCAACTAAAGAACTGAATTTTAAATTCTATTTAATTTTAATGCATTTTAATATTAATAGCCACATGTAGTTAATGACCTTTGTATATCTTTCCTTCTGTTCAAAAGTTCACTTTATGCCACTCACTTTTACGAAAGACCTACATTAGTACCTGTCTTTGCTAACTGAAAGGTATACAAAGAGGGTTTCTGCTTTTACAAAAAAGAAGTGAAAATAGTGTTCAGTGTTTGCTGTGAGCAAGCAGCGAGAGTGGCACCACCAAGCTCCTTCCTTGGGAACTACACTCAACATTTCAACATCAAGCTCCCTTAGCTTTGAACTATGTCTGGGAGCATCTGTGCTTTCTCTGGATTTATTTTGTGCAGCCGTTAGCAAGATGTATTCTGAAGTAATTGCTTCTTTGCTTTACGCCATTTTGGCTTACGAAAAGTTTCATAAGAATGCTCTGCTTTCAGAGAGCAGGGTGTTGACCTAAAACAAATAGACTGCCAGATATTTCTCCAGCAAAGGTGAATTTATTCAGGATCAGTAGAGAATTGTAATTCAGAGTCTGCAACCATGGCAAGCCACATGCAAGTCCCCACATAGCAAAAGAAGGAGAACTCTTTTATAGAGGGGAAAAGGAAGGTGGGAAGGCTATAATAAACAAAGAGTATATGGCTTTTCGTTGGCTGAGTCCTTGCCAGGAAAGAAGAGGAATTTTCTTCTTCCTGTTAGACTCTACTATGGTCCCAGGGTATGGTGCTTCCCCTCTGGTCTTCCAACTCTATTTAATTGAGGCTTCTCTTTATTAAGTTTTTTTTTTTTACAGATCCTCCTTTTGATCCAGTTGTTTCTCTGAATGCATCACTGATCAAGAGTCAGGTTTTCTAGTTTCAGCAGCTTTTTGTCCCACAACACCAGGAAGGACCTTTCCTGGTTATAGTGTCTCTTTTCAGAGGGAATGTACACAGATTGGAAACCTGTTGAGGTCACATCTGGGTAACAAGGAGGGAAAGGAGGGAGAACTCTCAGGCACTTTCAATCTCAAGTCCACCTGTCGTCAAGATCATAGATATTGGAGATCATCTGAAACATTATGTTGTCGTCAACAGTTTGGTGACAAACATCCAACAGGCCTGGTCTGGATATCTTGGGAAAGCTGTCTTATCAGATGTTGTCTCTTTCAGTTCTAGGAACTCTTTACTTTCAGGGCACCAGAAAATGTGCAGGTCCAGTCAGGGTTCAGTGCTTCCTTTAGGTGTGTCACATGAATCCAAGGGTCTATGCCTTGGAGTTTGACAACCCAAGGGCTGGTTAGCAGAACCTGATAGGGGCCTTTCCAGTGAGGTTGAAGAGAGTTCTTCTGAAGGTGTCTTTTCCAAAAGACTAAATCTCCAGGTTGCAAGATGTCATATCTAAGGTCTTCATCTCCCAAGGGCACACTGTGAAAAGATTGCTCTACCAAAGCATGATTATTATTATTTCTTTAAACGCTTTTCTCTTTTTTTTTTCTTTCTCTTTATTTATTTCTTTTTTGGCTGCATTGGGTCTTCGTTGCTGCATGGGCTTTCTCTAGTCGCTGAGAGCAAGGGCTACTCTTCGTATGGTGCGCGGGCTTCTCATTGTGGTGTCTTCTCTTGTTGTGGAGCACGGGCTCTAGGCGTGCGGGCTTCAGTGGTTATGGCACTCAGGTTCAGTAGTTGTGACTCACGGGCTCTAGAGCACAGGCTCAGCAGTTGTGGCACACGGGCTTAGTTGCTCCGCAGCATGTGGGATCTTCCCGGACCAAGGCCCGAACCCGTGTCCCCTGCATTGGCAGGCAGATTCTTAACCAGTGTGCCACCAGGGAAGTCCAGAATGACTATTTTTAATACAAGCAATTATGCCTTTGAAATATTGGAGTATCTCTGCTTTTATCAGTTGTGGGTCAAAAGAATCAAGAGACAAGTGCATTGGATGACCTGTTACTATCTCAAAGGATAAGTTTCATGGGTTCCAAAAATGGGTGGATCTGAGATTTAGAAAGACCAACAGCAGTGCTTTTGACCAAGGTATTTGGAGGGTCTCTACAAACTTTGCCAATTGAGTCTTAATAATGCCATTAATGTGTTCAAGTAAACAAGAGTATCGAGGGAATTCCCGGTCAGTCAGTCCAGTGGTTAGGACTCCATGCTTTCACTGCCAAAGGCCACCCGTGGGTTCAATCCCTGGTCGAGGGTGGCATGTACAGTGAAAGTTTTGTAAAACAGGCCAAACAGCACAGACTTGTTGAAGTATGCGGCAAGTAAAATGGGTTCCTTTATCACTATGAAACACAAAAGGAGTTCCCCAAGTAGGGGTAGTTTTTTCTAAAAGGATTTTAGCCACAGAAGAGGCAGTAACCTATCTACAAGGGAAGGCTTTTAGTCCAGTGTGAAAACATGTAGACCATAACTAAAACATTTATACCCATAAGATGGAGGAAGTTGTATGAAATCCATTTACCAGATTTCAAATGGTCCATTAGGTAGTTTAAAATGTCCAGGAGCAGTACAAACAGGCTTCCCTGGGTTATACTTCAGACAAGTGGGACAAGTGAGGTAGGCACTTTTTGTGGTGTTGTTCATGTTTCCTCACCAATATTGATTCATGAATGCTATTATTTTATTAGTGGATCAATGGTTTAATGCCTGTACAGTGGTGAAAAGTGGGAATTTTAGAGTCTCCAGTAGGACTGGGTTGTTATTTGACCCAAATCGGAGCCTTCTCTTTTTATCAAACCAAGAGTTGTTGAATTTCCAAACTTGTTTTTCCTTTTCTGAGGCCAATTGTTGGGGTTCTCTAGCCAGTTTTTCTAAGTTATCCTTTGGGGGAAATATTCCTTTGGACCATGACAGAGGTTTGGCTGCTCTTGGTCCCATTAAGGACAGCATTCTTGTGGAAATATCAGCAAAGAGATTTTCCTTAGCTTCTAAAGAGTCATGTTTAGAATGCCCCAGAACCTTAATAATAGTTAAAGTGGCAGGTAAAAGTATTACATCCACCAATTCCTGAATATAAGGGCCATTTTTAATTTTATTTCCACTGGAAGTGAGGGGAAGCCATGTTGCTTCCACAACATTCCAAAATCATGAACTACTCCCAAAGCATATCTACTATCAATATAAATACTGGCAATTTGGGGGAATTCCTTGGCGGTCCAGTGGTTAGGACTCTGCGCTTCCACCGCAGGGGGCACGGGTTCCATCCCTGGTCAGGGAACTAAGATCCCACATGCCACACAGCACAGCCAATAAATAAATTAATTAAATAAAAATAAATAAACATTGGCAATTTTGTCCTTGGCCAACGAACAAGAACGATATAATTCAGCCTGTCGGGTTGAAGTAGCCGTCGGTAAAGATGCTGCCTCAAGACGACATCAAAAGGAGTAGCACAGCATACCAAGCATGATATTAGCCATTGTTACCTTTTAAATAAGAAACATCATTCAACCATGAGAAGTCAGCGTTATCCAAAGGAATTTCCTGCAGACCGTCACAGGGAGTCAGGAGGGGGTCCATCAGTGTTAAGCAGTCATGAGGAATTTCATCAGTGACAGAGTGGAGAAGAGTAGCAGGGTTAAAATCATTACAACAAAAAAGGGTTATGTGAGGAGCAGTTAACACAAGGACTTCATAGGAGGTGAGGTGGCTGACTGAGAACTATTGAGTGTGGTGAAAATTCAGGAAAACTTCTATTGCATGAGGTACAAAAATGGATAAAGGGGATCTCACAAGGATTTTCTCAGTGGTCATAACAAAAGGGCAGTGGCTATAATGGCTCTAAGGTAAGGGACCTATCCATGTGCCACTGGGTCCAGTTACTGGCTATAACATCCTATGGATCGATGGAGGTCCTTGTATTTTCGGGTGAGTAGCCCAAGTGCTCTCTTTTCCCTTCCTTTTCATATACGAAAAGGAAAAGGTGAATCTGAGCATTGGGATTCCCAAGGTCAGGTATGTTCATCAAACTCTCCTTTTAAGACCTTGAAGTCTATGTTGTCTGGCTCAAAATTGGGTCAGGGTTGTTATTGTGGACTAAAACATACAGAGGTTTGGCCATAAGAGAAAAATTTGGAATCCAGTTTCAGCAATTACCAGCTAGCCCAAGAAAACCTCCCAGTTAACTCTTAGTTTTGGGTTTGGGGAAACTTAGGACACAATGAGTCCTATCTGGATCCAAGTGTAGCCTTTGTTCTCTTATCAAATGCGCTAATATTGAACCTGGGTTTGGGCAAACCATAATTTTTCTTTGGTGAATTTATGTCCCTTTAAGGCTAAAAGCTTTAGCGAGTGGATGTTGTCTTCCTGTGAGGAGGCTTGAAAAGAAGAGCAAAGAAGCAAATCATCCACATATTACAACAAAATAAAACCTCTAGGGAACTTTATATCATATAGATCAGCCTTTAGGATTTGCAAGAAGTAGGGCCTCTCAGTAAAACCTTGAAGCCTTACTGTCCAGGTGAGTTGTTTTTCTTCCCAAGTGAAGGCTAAAAGGTATTGGCCAGCTTCATCAACTGGAATACTAAAGAATACACTACATTTCTTTACTGTAAATCAATTACAGTAAAGAATTAGCTTCCCAGGAATGGGTGTTAGTCACATATGAGGGTTAGGAATGACAGGGTGTCCAGGGATGTTTATTGTCAATGTTGTTTATTGGAGGTCCTGGACCAACCTCCACCCTTGGCCCTCAGGTTTTCTCACTGGTAAAACTGGGAGTGTTACAGGGGCTAATACAAGGGATAATGAGGTCTTGAACCTTGTAATCTTCTGTTATAGAATTTATGCCTTGAAGGGCTTCTTGACTTACAGGGTATTGATTAATTCTGAGAAGAGGTTTTGAAGAATCTATTAGAATTTTTAAAATTTATTTTATTATTATTTATTTTTATTTTTGGCTATGTTGGATCTTCATTGGTGCTCGCAGGCTTTCTCTAGTTTCGGCGAGCAGGGGCTACTCTTCGTTGTGGTGAGCGGGCTTCTCATTGCGGTGTCTTCTCTTGTTGTGGAGCACAGGCTCTAGGCGTGCGGGCTTCAGTGGTTATGGCACTCGGGCTCAGTAGTTGTGGTGCATGGGCTTAGCTGCTCCGCGGCATGTGGGATCTTCCCAGACCAGGGCTCAAACCCATGTCCCCTGCATTAGCAGGCGGATTCTTAACCACTGCGCCACCAGGGAAGCCCTCTATTTGAATTTTGATGGGAGGTGTGCTTTGACTTTTGCCAGCATCATTTGGAGACTTTTTCCCATAAGAAAGGTGGTAGCTGATTCAATAGGGACAAATGATTAGTGTTTCCAGAATCAGCTCTAGTACTGTCAGAGATGGAAGGCATAAAGAATGTCAAAGCGTCATTTGGTTCACCTGGTTGGTTACTTTGATTGAAATTATTTCCTCCTTTTGAGAGAAAGAAATTCCTGAATGATGCTTCTCTAAGAAGTCTCAGCCTAATAAATGGGTAACAGCAGAGGAACTAAGTATGAAAGGGTGTGTATCTCTCAAAGGGCCTAAACAAAATAAATAGATTCAGAGACAGAAACACCCCGCTTTTTTTTTTTTTTAGCTGTGTGACATGTGGGATCTTAGTTCCCCTACCAGGGGTTGAACCTACACCCCTGCAGTGGAAGCATGGAGTCTTAATCACTGGACCACCAGGGAAGTCCCTGAGGCAGGAACCTCTTGAGGTTCATTAGAGGTCCTCACTATTTGAACTGTGTTAACACTCTGAGGCAGGGGCTGTTTTATAATTGTGGGGTCAAGAGTAGCTCTGGTGTCAGCTAGGACTGGAAGAAATTCATCCCCAATCTGGAGAAATGTTTCTCCAAACTGATTAAAAGGGAAGTATGGGAAGAGCCCCTGTAGGTCCTTGGAGCCTCATCATTTTGAGAATTAAGAGGACGTTAGAAAGACTGCTTAAAGGGCTGAAGACATCTAAAGCACTTAAATTTGTAACAATCTTTTTTTCCAATGTCCTGTCTCTTTGCACTAATAGCAGAAACTAGGAGGGTTTGGGCTTCATTTAGGAGATTTCATTTGCTGGAGTTGAAAATTAAGAATTTTGGCGGTCTTCCTTAAATCTGAAGTGGACGTAGTTTCCCATTCCATTCTGGTCCTTTTAACTAAAAGGGAAAGTTCCCAGCTCAGCTCATTAACAAATATAGAGCTAAAATCTACCTGGGTGGAATCAACATCTAAAGGAACGGCCATCTTTTTTTCAAATAATTTGAAACCCATTGAAGTAGCCATGAACAGGTTCATCAGATTTTTGTGTGCAAGGTTGAATTTTGTTCCAATCAACAGACTTTCAAATTTCCCTGTTGAGTCACCTAGCGACTGTACGAGCCTGATCATACAATAAATTAGCAGGCTGGTCTCCCAGTTGTAATTCTAGAGATCTGTCAGGATTTTTCTAATTATTTTCAATTTTCATCCAATGCTGGGCCTGGCCTTCACTGACAGGTATAGAAAATGGCTGATAAAGGGAATCTCCTGGCTGTCCAATTGTTAGGACTCAGCACTTTCACTGCCAGGGCCCAGGTTCGATCCCTGGTTGGGGAACTAAGATCCCACAAGCTGTGTGGCACAGCCAAAAAAAAAAAAAAATGCTATAAGTCAGAGAAAGCAGGTTAATAAATCTGAGTGACTTTGTTAAATTTCTCAGCAAATCTGTGAGAAACTTCAGTTACTTTGGGAAAATCTTTGACTATGGCTTGCAGTTCAGCTTTAGTCCAGAGAGTATAAGTTCATAAAGGTTTAGCCTCTGGATCCTCAGAAGGCTTAACTTTAAAGGGACAGATTCTGACAAGTTCAGAGGAAAAGGGAGCAAGGAGATTTTCATAGAAAAGGAGAGAATAGGTACTGGGGAACTGAGGGTATAGAGGAGGCCTAGGTGGTGTAGGAGGGAAAGAGGAAGATGGCCCCATAGACAGAGACAAGATGACACCAGAGGTGGCGCCTGAGACAAAGAAGCCAAGGAAGAAGAGCCTGAGGCTTCCGGAAACATGTTTTCTTTCTTTAATCATTTGTTGGCCTCAGTTAACCTTAAAATCTTATTTTGCAGAGAAGCAATTTAGACTCCAGATAATGTTGGGAAGCCTCAAAAGATCAATCAAAATAAGCATTCCAGGGCTTCCCTGGTGGCGCAGTGGTTGAGAGTCCGCCTGCCGATGCAGGGGTCACGGGTTCGTGCCCCGGTCCGGGAAGATCCCACATGCCGCGGAACAGGTGGGCCCGTGAGCCATGGCCGCTGAGCCCGCGCGTCCAGAGCCTGTGCTCCGCAATGGGAGAGGCCACAACAGTGAGAGGCCCACGTACCGTAAAAAAAAAAAAAAAAAGCATTCCACTCAGTTCTGAAAACGTTTGAGCTATTGTAGTCCAATTTGGCTTTAAGGAAATTAAGTTTGGGGATTTCCAAAGTTCCCCATCATGGCCATCGATATTCTAAATTGCCTTTCTTCAAGTTGGTCAGTTTAGTTAGAAATGATTATGAGGAAGAACTGCAGTTTTGAAACATAAAATCGGCTAGAGTCCCTAGATGTGGGGCACTCTCAAAATATTTAGATAACCTGGATCCAGACAGCTTGCAAGCTAATATCAGCTAATTCTAAGGAAACAGCTTGGACCCAGAGGAGCCAGGCCAAAGACTTTTTCAGCCAGTTTCCAGAGAATAGCTTATTCCAAAGGAATAGACCAAAGGTAGCAAAACTGGCACAGTTTAAGTGAAGCAGCCCCTCTTCCCAAAGGAATGGGCCAAAGGCATTTTCAGCCAGCTTTGGTTGAAACAGTCTGATCTCAAAATCAGACTGAAGTATCAAATGAGTACTCACATGCAGAACAAGGCCTTAACTCAAAAGACAAAACCTAAAAATAAACCCTAAATAAATCCTGGAAAGCTTCAAATGCAAAGAGGGTGTGAGCTCCAATCCAGGAGAAAGATGCACCTTCAAACTCCAGGGTTGGTGAGAAAGCACTGAGTGAAAATGGGCTCAATTGTGAGTACCACACCTGTCTGCTCACCAGCCCCAGAGCCTTCAGGGATCTTCTCTGGTCTCTGTATGGGCTACCAAAATGTTGACCTAAAATAAAAAGACTTCCAGTTATTTTTCCAGCAAAGATGGGTTTATTCGGAATCAGCAGGGAATTCAAGCCACATGCAAGTCCCTGTACAGCAAGGGAAGCAGAATTCTTTTATAGAGGGGAAAAGGAAGTTGGGAGGGTTATAGTAAACAGAGTCCATGGTTTTTCATTAGCTAAGTCTTTGCCAGAAAAGGAGTCTTTTTTCTTGCTGTTGGGCTCTGTTTCCTGTTGTAGACCCTTCTGGTCTCCCAACTCTATTTAATTGAGTTTTCTGTTTATTAATTTTTTATAAGGGGAAACCTGAAATAAGGTGCCTGTTTTTTTGTTTGTTTGTTTGTTTGTTTGTTTTTAGTGGTACGCGGGCCTCTCACTGCTGTGGCCTCTCCCATTGTGGAGCACAGGCTCTGGACGCGCAGGCTTAGCGGCCATGGCTCACGGGACCAGCCGCTCCGTGGCATGTGGGATCTTCCCGGACCGGGGCACGAACCCGTGTCCCCTGCATCGGCAGGCGGACTCTCAACCACTGCGCCACCAGGGAAGCCCCTGTTTTTTATTAATATAATCTGAGTGGGTTTCTGTAATCTACAGCTTCCCTCCTCATGCACGCTCTCATTTTAGATGCTTAGAATTCAGAAAACCCAAACAGCCTACAGGAGAAATATCTGCTATGGTATGAGTACCCAAGGCCCACCATGCTTCATCCCCCATCTTTACAGAGGGGTCTAGAAGGCTTCCTGAGCTCAGGCCTCCAAGTCAGGGCCTTGTTGCCACAGTTGCTTCTCAAAAATCTTGCCCTCACCCCAACCCCAATCATCTCCTGGCTCCCTCTCTTACCCCCAGGGGCTAAACCAGGCTCAGCCACACCTGTCCACAGCTGCTCTCCTCAGAGGCAGAGGGTCTCTCCCCCAGACCCCAACACAGATCATTTCCTCTTTCTCTCAAGAACCACCATCCACATGGCATAGACTGCACCTCACTAAAATGAGTCCTCTTGAAGTAGGGCTGCTCATTTGAGACCAAAGTGCTGAGTCCTGGGGCGATTTCTGTCTCCAGTATGCCTCAGCTGCTTGGGGGATGTATTGGAGGAAAGGAAGGGAGGCCCAGGTGGTGACCTTGTGCCAGCACGGTCCCTGGAGACCAGGTGATAGAGGCAGGGGATGGGCGTGTCTGGTGGAGTGATATGGAAAGAGGAGCAGTTACTCTTTCCTGCCACAAGTGGGAGCTTCAGACGACATCTTGACCGTACCAGTCAACTTGGCTTCTGGTACAGAGTGGAGTCAAATATGTCAACTTTTATCAATGGTCTCTCAAATATTCCCACTCAGAGGGACACTGCACCGAGTTACATGGCGTGCGCATTTGAGACCGCACCTCAAGTTATTTTGGAGCACACTCCAGAAAGTCTTCTTCCAAGCGAGAGACAACACAGTAACTTAGCAAGGCAATGTTATAGCCAAGGGAATAGGGTTGCCAAGTTTAGCAAATAAAAATGCAGGATGCCAAATTAACTCTGAATTTCAGATAAGCACGAATAATTATTTCCCAAATATTGCGTGGGACATAGTTATACAAAAAACTTGTTCATTGATTATCTGAAATTCAGATTTAACTGAACACCGTCTATTTTACCTGACAACCTTACCAGGGGTTACATCCAATTTTAACAGTTTTCCAAACTAAAATGTTTGCATCCTTGCTCTGTGATGACACCCTTCTTCTGTGCGTTAGAGCAGACACCCCAGATCCTTTTCCAATTTCTTCACATCTTTTCACAAGAAGATACAGCACTGTCCAGCTTAGTCACAAGGAGTGTATGTGGCCCTGACCTTAACCTGTGCAAACAATCTCCTGCCCCCTCTGCTCAGCACCTTTCAAAAGCTTGGCTGGGAGAAACAATATTTTTTAACGATTATCTCAAGAATGTCTTTTTTTCTAGGTCAGTGATAATCAACCTTTTTAGTGAGAAGCCCAATTCAGAAAAAAAAGTAACTTGTTACCAATTTTTTTTTAAAGAAATTATCTTTTTTATCAGGAATGTAGTATCGACAACTTTGCTTAAGTGTGCTTTTATTGTTTCTCCAATCACTAAAGGGCTTCATTCTTTTGGCTGAACTTTCAGAAACTACATAACATGCCTGGTCTGGTGTATCTGATGGAATGCTCCACCTTTTACCAAAGCTTGTGGTCTAGGAAAGAATTTTTGGAGCTGGCTCAGTTGTTTTTCCTTAATTGACCCTGGAGTCCACTTAATTGCAAAATGTGCTTTGTCTCTTTTTATTCAGGCGTAACGACCACACAGTAAAAGTTCACAAAGTGTGCTAATCTTAAATCTCAATGAAGTTCTGAATTTGTATACACCTGAGTAGCCACCACCTAGATCAAGATATAGAACTTTCCTGCACTCCAACAAGTATTTTTGTGCTGTTCCCAGTCACTGCTTCCACCAGAGGTCACCACTATTCCGACTTCTATATTGGTTGATTCGCTTTGTTCTTGAATCGTATATAATTGGAATCATACGTTTATGATACTTAGGTTTGTTGAACAATTTCTGTGAGATCCATCCGTGTGGGTGTACATGTCAGTAATTCATCCTTTTTTATCGCTGCATAGTATTCCATTGTATGAATATATTACAATTGATTTATCAATTTTCCTGTTACTAGGCATTAATGTCGTTTCTGGGTTTTGGCTCTTATGAATAAAGCTTCAACAGACACTTTGTTATACTCATGTCTTTTGGTGCACTCATTTCTCTTGTGTCTAATCATAGGAGTATTGTTATTGGGTCATCGTATAGGTATATGTTCAGCTTTAGTGAATACTACCAAACAGTTTTCTACCCACCCTCCCCACCCCTCAGCAGTGTATGAGAATTTCACTCACTCTACCTCTTCACCAACATTTGACGTCGACAGCTTTTAAAATTTTAACCATTCTGGTGGGTGTTTGGTGGAATCTCTTGATGGTTTACATTTTCATTTCTCTCAAGTCATCTTGCACAGCTTTTCATATGCATATTGGCTGTTGGGTAGCCTCTTTTTCTGAAGTACCTGAGAGTCTAGTCTGTGGTAGGTCAGCTCCAAAGATGACCCCCTCAAGGAAGCATGCCTTCTAGTATTCATACCCTTTGTAATCCCCTTCTCTCTGAAATCTGCACTAGGTTGTGACTCTTTTTAACCAATAGAATGCTGCAGCAGTGGGGCTGTGCCAGTCCTGGCCTAAGCCCCAGGAAGGCATGGCAGCGTCTGCTCTAGAGTTCTTGGGAACTTCTGCGCCACCAGTAAGAAGTCCAGCTGCCTTGCTGGAGAGACCATGTAGAGTGACTACATGGAGAGGAGAGACCTTGACATTACGGGGAGAAGGAGAGAGGCCCAGCCATCCCAGGTGAACATCCAGAAATTTCCAGCCCCAGCTGCATCCGACCGCAACCCCATGACAGACCCCAAGCTGGATCAGCAGCAGAACAACCCAGCGGAGCCCAGACACCCCACACAACAAAGAGAGATAATAAAAGGGGTTCTGTTTTATTTATTTATTTATTCGAAGTTCATTTATTTATTTATTGAAGTATAGTTAATTTGCAATGTTGTGTTAGTTTCAGGTGTATGACAAAATGATTCCGTTTTTCAAATTCTTTTCCCTTATAGGTTACTACACAATATTGAGTATAGTTTCCTGTGCTACACAGTGGGTCCTTGCTGTTTATCTACTTTATATATAGTAGTGTGTATATGTTAATCCCAAACTGCTAATTTATCCCTCCCACCCCCCGCCGCCCTTTCCCCTTTGGTAACCATAAGTTTGTTACCTGTGTCTGTGAGTCTGCTTCTGTTTTGTATACAAGTTCATTCATATCATTGTTTTTATAAATGTATTTATTTTATTTTTGTCTGCGTTGGGTCTTCGTTGCTGCGCACGGGCTTTCTCTAGTTGCGGTGAGCAGGGGCTACTCTTCGTTGTGGTGCGCGGGCTTCTCATCGTGGTGGCTTCTCTTGTTGCAGAGCACGGGTTCTAGGCGCACAGGCTTCAGTAGTTGTGGCTTGTGGGTTCTAGAGCGCAGGCTTAGTAGTTGTGGCACACGGGCTTAGTTGCTCCACAGCATGTGGGATCTTCCCGGACCAGGGCTCGAACCCATGTCTCCTGCATTGGCAGGTGGATTCTTAACCACTGTGCCATGAGGGAAGTCCCTGTTGGTTTGTTTTTGAAGTATAATTGACCTACAACACTATGTTAGTTCCTGGTACACAACATAGTGATTTGGTATTTCTGTACATTTCAAAATGATCACCACTATAAGTCTAGTTCCAATATGTCACCATAGAAGATATTACATAGTTATTAACTATATTCCCCACACCACACATTTCATCCCTGTGACTCATTTATTTTGCAGCTGGAAGTTTGTACCTCTAATCTCCCTCACCTATTTCTTTCCTCCTCCCACCTCTCTTCCCTCTGGCAATCACTTGTTTGTTCTCTGTCTCTATGACTCTTTCTGTTTAGTTATGTTTGCTCATTTATTTTGTTTTTTAGAGTCCATATGTAAGTGAAGTCATATGGTATTTGTCTCTCTCTGTCTGACTTATTTCACTAAGAGTAATGTCCTCTTAGGTCCATCCTAAGACGTTGTCGCAAATGGCAAGATTTCATTCTCTTTTATAGCTGAATAATATTCCATTGTATATATGCACATCTTCTTTATCCATTCATCTATTGATGGGCACTTGTGTTGCTTGCATATCTTGGCTATTGTAAATAATGCTGCAACGAGCATAAGGTGTATATATCTTCTCTAATTAGATAAATACCCAGGAGTAGAATTGCTGGATCATGTGGTAGCTTTATTTTTAATTTTTTGAGGAACCTCCATACTGTTCTCCATAGTGGCTGCACCAATTTACATTCCCACCAACAGTCCTCAAGGTGTCCCTTTTCTCCACATCCTCACAAATCACATGAATCCTTAAACTCAGAGAACTTTTTCTGGTTTTGGCCAGAGAGGAAGATGTGAAGACAGAAAAAGGTCAGAGAGATGCAACATTGCTGGTGCTGAAGATGGAGGAAAGGAGCCATGAGCCATGAGAGCAGCCTCCGAAAGCTGGAAAAGACAAGCAAATGGATTCTCCCTTAGAGCCTCGAGGAAGGAACTCAGCCCTGCTGACACCGTGATTTTAGCCCAGGGAGACCCATGTCAGAATTCTAACCCTCAAAATTGTAAGGTAATAAGTGTGTTGTTTTAAGTGACTAAATGTATGGTATTTTGCTATGTCGGTGATAGAAAACTAATACACTAGTTGATCTATAATTTCCCCTTCCACCAAACAGATCAACAGTGAACTGTGTGTCCATGCACTGCCTCTCTTACCCAAAGGCATCCCCATATAATTATTTTATTGACGATGTTTGATTATGGTGTTATGGACTGACATTCAGCAGCTCTATAAAAGTCAACCTTGTGGGGCTTCCCTGGTGGCGCAGTGGTTGAGAGTCCGCCTGCCGATGCAGGGGACGCAGGTTCGTGCCCCGGTCCACGAAGATCCCACATGCCACGGAGCGGCTGGGCCTGTGAGCCATGGCCGCTGAGCCTGTGCGTCCGGAGCCTGTGCTCCCCAACGGGAGAGGCCACAACAGTGAGAGGCCCGCGTATAGCAAAAAAAAAAAAAAAAAAAGTCAACCTTATGAAACTCCTAGCTGTTTTGTTTTTTGTTTTGTTTGTTTGTTTTGCTGCCCCACGGCATGTGGGATCTTAGTTCCCCAGCCAGGGAACGAACCCACACTCCCGGCATTGGAAGCGTGGAGTCTTAACCACTGGAACACCAGGGGAGTCCCTCTTTGCTGTTTTTGCCACAGTGATACTGTTGAGGAAGATTTCATTACACCGAAGTGTCCTCTCCATGAGTACCTTCAGGAGAAATTTATTTTCTGTCCTAGTACCTGGAAGAGAGACTCCTGCTTGGGTTTCCCTCTGTGTTGGCTATTAGAAAACTTAGAGCAGTGATTCTTAAGCAAGAGCATATCGGGGTGGAGCAACTATCAGAATCACCAGGGCAGCTTTTGAAAACTGCACTTGCACTCCCTCAGAAATTCCAATCTGTCTCCCTAGAAGAAAGTGTTCCCTCTTGCTCCCACAAGATGCATTGCTTTGGGGAGCCCCTGTTCTATTTAGAAAGGTCTTTTGGGTTGGGGAAAGGGTAAGAATTATTGTCTTGAGCAGCAGTTCTCAAATATGGTCTGGGAACCCCTGGAGGAGCCCCAAGACCCTTTCAAGAGGTGCTCAAGGGCAAAACTATTTTCATGACGTCAAGTGTACAATGTAGGTTTCCAAAGGATTCTTTTTTAATGGCGGTTCTTTTTTTTTCTTTTTCTTTTTTTAAATTTATTTTTGGCTGCGTTGGGTTTTCGTTGCTGCACACGGGCTTTCTTTAGTTGCAGCGAGCGGGGGCTACTCTTCATTGTGGTGTGCGGGCTTATTGCGGTGGCTTCTCTTGTTGCAGAGCACGGGCTTTAGGCACGTGGCCTCAGTAGTTGTGGCTCACGGGCTCTAGAGCACAGGCTCAGTAGTTGTGGCGCACGGGCTTAGTTGCTCCGCGGCATGTGGAATCTTCCCGGACCAGGGCTTGAACTCGTGTCCTCTGCCTCGGCAGGCGGATTCTTAACCACTGCGCTACCAGGGAAGCCCTCCAAAGGATTCTTGACACATGATGTCCCAATAGACTGGATGCAGAAGCAGATATGAGAATCCAGCTGTATTCTATTAATCGAGACACTAAAAAAGGTTTGCAAAAGTGTAAAACAATGCCACTCTTCTCACCTTTTCTTTGGTTTTGGAAATGTAGCTGTTTTTCATAAAAATATGTTATTTACATTAACATAATGAATTTCTTTTTAATGAATTAATATGTATTTCAAGTATTTTTCCGTTTTAATTTCAAATGCAGTAAATATTGATAGATATAAGGCACATAAGCGAAACCTCTTCAGATTCCTCAATAATTTTTAAGATTTCTAAGGAGGTCCTGAGACCAAAACACTTAACTGCTGAATTGGAGGAAGCAGTTTGTAGGTGAGGGTCTTCGTGGCGTGCGTGCTTTGCATTAGCCACTCTCCACAGCCTCTTCTTCCTACCTTCTTTTTGCCCATACCTCATTCTTCTGAGTGTTTGTTGAATAAATGACTGGTTCTTTATCTTTGGAGGGACAAATGCCTACAAATAAGTGCCGGGGGGAGACTTAGAAACCCAAGGATTGTGTTAACAAGTCTGAAGTTGTTATCCTAAAACAATACAACAACCAGTTATTTTACCAGGAAAATGGGTTTATTCGGGAGCAACAAAGATTTGCCATTCGGGACATGCAACTATGGCAAACCACATGCAAGCCAGGTAACGCAAAGGAGAGTTAACTCTTATAGAGGAGAGGGGGAAGTTGAGAGGGTCTATTATAAACAAAAAGTCCTTTCGAAGAAACTGGGAGTTCAAAGTACAGTGGCTTTTCACTGTCTGAGACAGTCTCTCATTGGCTGAGCTGCTGCCAGGCAGGGAGAAAATCTTTCTTCCTCCTGCTGGGGGTAGAAAAGTAGTGTCACTTCCTGCTGGAGATGCAAAGCGATGTCTCTTCCAGTTGGGAACTCGATTGACATCAAGTAGTATGTGCGTGAGAGCTCCCCCTTCTGGCCGCCCAACTCCATTTCAGCGAGGTTTCCCTTTAGTAATATTCACACCTGGTACCACGTTGACCTTCATTTCCTGCCACGGACTAGCTAAAGTTAACAAGATTATCAATCAATAGTTGGGTCTCTGTATTTGCATTTCCTCTCTCCCTGATCACTTCTCATTTTCCTTTACTCTTGCTGCCCTGGGATTGTACTTCCCAAAAAGGAAACAGCATGTAGGTTTTGCCTAGGCCTCTGTTTTCTAGGGAAACTGGACTAATAGAGTATTGTTATTATTAGCTTATGTTATTGATAAGAAAATAGATATATTTGTGTGGATACTTTTTGTTTGACCCTCCATTTCTATTCCCCACACTTCTCCATCCTGATCTGTTCCCCCAGAGGGTGACCTTTATGGACCACATCATGGGCTCCCTTGCCCTCTGACTTCTGGTAGGTTTCAGATGATGGGAGGAGCTGGCAGGTGATCAGAGAGTAGAAGAGTGAGATAGGGACTTTTCTTTCCCAGCTCCCTCCCTGCTGAGCCACAGGTTGATAAAGGTTGCCTTCCTCCATTGAAGGCACTCCTGTTGGCTGGCCCTCTCCTACAGCCCAGCTCTCTCTTTCCCGTTCCAGTATCTGCTCCCTCTCTTTGTCTCTTCAGGCAGGGCTCTCTGTTACTGCTAGCCCCCGGGTGCTTCACCATCCCTGTCGGTTTCCCTGTTCCCTGCCTACACCTCTGTCAATAGTTCCTTCACTAAACTCTCCTCAATTCCTCTTCGAGGCACCATATTTCTTAAGTAGAGTCCTACTGAATATACTGATGGGTTGAGTGACTTTCCTAAGGTCACACAGAGTAAGTGGCAAAACACCTGAGAGTACTTACGCTAACACAAAGAAGGGTGGAGTCTTTCTCGGCCTTACCAGCCTGCCCAGCCCCCTCCCAGAATCCTATGTCCTGCCCAACCTGCCGGAATCTGTGATCCTTTTGTTGGGATGGGATCGAATTCCCTAGGGCTCCCGTCCCAGACCTGGCCAGCGACTCCAGTAACCAGAGCTGTGTGAGAAGAAAAGGCCAAGCCATTGGGGTAGCCACACCCCAAAGAGAGATGAAGTCTCAGGTGAGTCACGCCACTGAGGGGCCACTTTCTCTGTCCCAAGGGCCACTGCTGACCTGCAGCCCTGCCTCACCAAGGACCCAGAACTTTGGCCTCCCAGCCCCTGGCTGTCCTCTCCTTCCGCCTTTGCGGGTTCTCCCACCCAGTAAGTGTCCTGGAGCGAGGACACCTGCCCCCAACACCCACACCGGGCCTCTAGAGACCTGAGACGCGCACAGGGCTCTGGGTGGGGACTTCAGGCTCCCTACTTCCTCCTTCTAGCCCCAGATCCACTCAGATTCCCAGAGATGGGCTCCAGCCAGGGAGGGTGGGGCTGTCCCTGGGACCATCAGGAGTCACGGGCTGCCTAGGCAGACAGAGCTGTGGCAGGGAGCAGATCTTCACCCATCTCTGTGCCTCCAGCTGACTCAAATGTACCATGTCCCAGCACCTGCTTCTCCCACTTGCCATCCTTGGTAACCTCAGGGGACAGGGCATGGTTGTAAGGGGCCTGGCTTCTAACATCTGGGGAGCTGGAAAGCAGGACTCCAGGGGTCTGCCTCGGGAGTGGGGTGTCAGAGGAGGCAGGGGAGGAGGACATCAGCGAAGGTGGGAGTGAGGTGTCGGGAGGGGAAGGAATAGCATATGAGAGGAGGAGGAAAGGAGGCCTGGGTGCCATGGGGGGTTGGAGTACCTGTAAAGTTTGCGGGGAGGGGGTCAGGGAGGGCGTGTTGTGAGAATAGGTCTCCAGCTTCTTCCTGCCTCCATCTTTCCAGCCATAAGCCCCATCCCAGGAGCCTTCCAGGACTCAGGTAAGGCAGCTGGACTAGGTGAATATCACCCACAGAGGCAGAAAAGATGGGAGAGGTAGCATGGGTGCTGGCAGGGCGGCTGAGAGGGCAGGGAATTGGGGAAGAGGAAAGTAGGAAGATGGCAGCTGGGCGCTGTCAAGGGCTGGATGTCACCAATATCTTCCTCTTTTTACCCTGTGACTCCCAGCTCTCAGTCCTACCCAAAAAGAACCTGAAGATCTGGGTAAGGAAGGGTGGGGGGCTGGTCCCCAGATCTTAAAGGAGGTTAAAGCAGGCTAAGCGATGAGGGAGGTGGAAATGATCAGAAACTTAGAAGTGCCCAGGTTCTCTTTGTTCCCTGTTCGGGGGCAAACTGAAGTGGATTGTGGGGTGGGGCTTTGCCCTGAGTCACCTGGGCCTCTGGCGGGGACAGGGGCAGGTGATGACCTCCACGGTATCCCATTGCAGACTGCGGTCGCCCTGAGCCCTCTGCCCGAATCATGGGGGGCTCAGACTCGCAGCCGGGCACCTGGCCGTGGCAGGTGAGCCTGCATCAGGGCGGGGGCCACATCTGCGGGGGCTCCCTCATCGCCCCCTCCTGGGTCCTCTCGGCCGCTCACTGTTTCGTGACGTGAGTATTCGCCCACGTCCAGCCCCTTTCTTTCAAAAGCCAAGCCCGCCCCGCAGCTGGGTCCCGCGGACTCAAGGCTAAATTGAAGCCCAGCTACCCCCGCCTCCCCGCCCTCCTGAAGCTAAGTGCTCTGCGGGGTATCCAGGTTCGGAGTGTGGTGAGGCCGCCAGCAGACTCCGCCCACCACTCCACCAAATATCCGCGTCTGAATTCCAACTTTCCAAAGCCCCCCATCAAGCACCTCCAAATCGCAACCGCTCCTCCCCCTTTCAGGAGTCTGTCTCAACCTCGATCGCCCCAGCCCCGAATCTGGATCGGATTCCGCCCCTCCTGGCTTCCCGCTGACCGCCCCCTTCTCCCTGGTTCCAAGCCCCCAGCCCCAAGAGGCCTGCCCCCTCCATGCGGTCCACCTAACCCCACCCCGGCCTTGGCCTTGGCGCAGGAATGGGACCTTGGAGCCCGCGGCCGAGTGGTCTGTAGTGCTGGGCGTGCACTCCCAGGACGGACCCCTGGACGGCGCGCACGTCCGCGCGGTGGCCGCCATCCTGGTGCCGGACAACTACAGCGGCGTGGAAAGTGGTGCCGACGTGGCCCTGCT
>NW_020173198.1:1003565-1012672 GCF_003031525.2 Neophocaena asiaeorientalis asiaeorientalis
GGGGTTATTGGCGAGGTGGAGGCTACCAGGTGGGTCCCCAGGGCAGCCCGCACTGGACGCTTGATGGGGCCGTTCCTGAGATGAGGCTGTAGGAAGAAGAACGGAGAGGAGTGGGAGGGGACATTGGTTTGGGATGTGGTGGGCGCAGAGACAAAGATGTCCAGGAGGCAGCTGGAGGGGACCGAGCTGAGGCCTGGGGAACAGGGGACTGCATTCCTGACTCACAGCATTTCTTCTCTGGTTCTGCCCACAGACCCCCTGCCTCTCCCCTGGGTGCTACAAGAAGTGGAGCTAAGGGTGCTGGGAGAAGCTGCCTGTCAGTGTCTCTACAGCCGGCCTGGTCCCTTCAATCTCACTTTCCAGCTATTGCCAGGGATGCTGTGTGCTGGCTACCCAGAGGGCCGCAGGGACACCTGCCAGGTGAGAGGAGGCCCCTGCACCTGCCTGAAGGGCCAGGCAGAGCCCTCACCAGTAGGAAGCAGTATGATTAATAGACAAATCCCATCTCGCTCATATTTCTGAACCTCATCTGCAAAAAGAGGGCAAGATTGCCAGTGGATGGGATTGATGTGAAGATTACAAATGGACAGAACTTGGGGCTCAGCAAATGGGCACTGTTATCGATGGCAGTGTAGCGCAGTGGTCACATGCCAGACTCTGGAGTGTTATCCTGGTTAGAAGCTCAGTGCCACCACTTATTAGCTGTATAGCCTTGGCCAAGTTATTTGAGCTCTCTCTGTGCAGATTTTCTCATCTGGAAGATGGGGATGATAGTGTTACTTGTCTGGAGGTTATGATGATTAAATAAATCATCATATGATTTATTAATCATTATGATAACTAAATGAATTGGTACATGTAAAAAACATTTAGAACAGTGCCTGGTCCTTAGTAAGAGCTAAATAAGTATTAGCTACTATTATTACTATTATTATTATCATTATATTATTATCCCATATCCTAGCCTATAGCACAGCACCTATCACTTAGTAGATACTCAACAAATAGTTATTTTTTAAAATGAATTAATCCTTCACAGAAGGGAATTTTCCAGATAACCTGCTGAAGGCCAAAACATGATATATTTTAACCATTTTCCCCAGAAATGTTCCCGCAATGGCACAGAGCTTTGAGGGCACTCAAGCATGCATGGTGGTGATGGGGATTCAGGCTAGATGGTTTTCAGGGTCCTTCCCAGTTACGAAGTTCCAGGATCTAGGGACATAATCCCTGCCTTCTTGAACAGGACTGCCAACAATTCAACTTCCTCTAGACCAGTGCTGTCGAATAAAATTTCCTATGATGATGGAAATCTTTTCTATCTGCACTGTCTGATGTGACAGTCACTAGCCACACTGGCTATTGCACATTTGAAAGGTGGCTAGTGTGATCAAGGAATTGAATTTTAATTTTATTTAATTTTAATTAATTCAAATAGCCACATGGGGCTAGTGTCTACCATATTGGACAGCACAATTCTAGATGATTCTGCACCTTCTTTGTAACCCTCCTGGGGTCACAGAGGTGCCTAACCTGGGATATAGTGATATCTTAGGGACAATGCCCCAACATTAAATGGCCCCAGAACCCTTGTTTTAGTGTCTGTTCCTTGTAGTTCTTCCTCCTTACTTGCCTTCAAACTGTCCCTTCTTGCTGCTTTTCTAATAGCCTATTTCCAACAGCCTTTTGCTCCCAAATGCTGGCATCTCTGATTTACTTTAACAATTTAACAAGGAATTCTAACAACTTAGAAATCAAAGACAGGGTTTGTTTGAACTATTTATTGAACAAGAATCATTGGCTCTGAGTGAGACCTGCAGGCCTCTCTGGCATGGCCTTTAATGCGTTAGCTTGGTGCTCCTGGCTTTGACTGCTCATCAGCCTTTCTACTTTACAAGGCTTTCTTCTGTTTAGAGTTGTAGGGATTACAGAGGACAAGGCACAGCCAACAAATGTTTCTAGGAGAAGGTGGCTGTATGTAAGGCCAACCAGAAGAGGTGTAGAACCTTTGCGAGGTGGTCCGGTATAAGCTGGTGGGTCTCTGGGCTGATCCCATGACACTAAGTCATCTATCATCAGGGAGACTCTGGGGGGCCCCTGGTCTGCAAGGAAGGTGGCCGATGGTTCCAGGCGGGAATCACCAGCTTTGGCTTTGGCTGTGGACGGAGGAACCGCCCCGGAGTCTTCACTGCTGTGGCTCCCTATGAGGCATGGATAAGGGAACAGGTGTTGGGCTCAGAGCCTGGCCCTGCCTTTCCCACCCAGTCCCCGGAGCTCCAGTCAGGTCTCCCCGAGCCCACGGATGAGAACTGTACCATCGCCCTGCCAGGTGAGGGGGTGCAGGACACCTGGATGTCAGCTGGATCTGGGAGATTTGAGTTCAGGTGGAAATTGCCTGGGGTTCAGGAAGCCCCCTCACTCAGGCCTCTCACCCCTCAGAGTGCGGGAAGGCCCCAAGGCCAGGGGCCTGGCCCTGGGAAGCCCAGGTGTTGGTCCCAGGATCCAGACCCTGCTATGGGGCACTGGTGTCTGAAAGCTGGGTCTTGGCACCTGCCAGCTGCTTTCCAGGGTGAGTGAAAACCCAGTCTCAGGCAGATTCTTGCCCCTTCCCCCATCAGTCTGAGACACTATCTAACTGGCCCAGCCCTTCCCCTGGGTAGGATAGGGGTAGGGGAGTGGGGTGCCATTGGGAGGTGTATGATCCAGCTCAAAAATCCGGGTCCTAGTCTCTCTGGGGCGAATAGAGGGGTAATACGAATTCGACCCAGGATTGGGGTGGGGGCGTGTCTGAGTGCACAGGTCTCAGGTCCGGGATGCAGAATCCTGCCTGGAGATCCAGAGTCTAAGCCACGGGTGGAGGTTTAGACGTGAGCATGCGGGATCCAGCCCACGTCCCCAGTCTCCCCATCCCGCAGCCGCATCAGCTCAGACCTCCCACCCCGCGACCTGGACAACTGGCGCGTGATGCTGCCCTCGCGCCCGCGCGCGGAGCGGGTGGCACGCCTCGTGCCGCACGAGAACGCCTCGTGGGACGACGCCTCGAACCTGGCGCTGCTGCAGCTGCGCGCGCCCGTGAACCTGAGCGTGGCCCCGCGGCCAGTGTGCCTACCCCACCCAGAACACTATTTCCTGCCCGGAAGCCGCTGCCGCCTGGCTCGCTGGGGCCACACGGGTGAGCAGGGACCCGGCTCGGGCAGGGCGGGGCGGAGCCGGGGCCGGACACCACCGCAGCGTAGGCCTCCTCCCTTTCTCTTCCAGAACCAGTGCCCGGAGCCGGTTCGCTGCTTGAGGCGGAGCTGTTGGGCGTCTGGTGGTGTCATTGCCTGTACGGCCGCCAGGGGGAGTCAGTGCCGCCGCCGGGAGAGCCGCCTCTAGCTATCTGCCCCGCCTACCAGGAGGAGGAGGTGGCGGGCCGCTGCTGGGTGAGCGGCGGGGGGGAGGGGCCCATGGGTCTAAGTAGGAGGGAGGGGCAGACTGGGGGCGGGGCCTGAGAGAGACAGGAACTGGGCTCCGAGATCTGGGGACGGAGGCGGGGTTAAGGCGGGGCCCAACGCGCTAGGGGCGAAGCTTGGCCCAGAAGGACTTTGGGGAGGGGCCCCGAGACCCGCCGGGACTTTTCTCTACCTCTAGGTTTAAAGAGAAACCTAAAGTGAGGGCCGACTTATTACACAGATTTGTGTTGGAGCCTGGCTTGGAGGAGGTGGGATTTGTTATGTCCGAGTACGCGAGAGTGTGGAGTCTAGGAAAGCCCCAGGACTTTGGCATCCCCTCATCAACTGGCACACACCTAGAGGCTGGTAACACACACACTCTCGCTGCAGAACTACTCTCATTGGAGCCTTCTATGCCGGGAAGAGGGGACCTGGTTCCTGGCTGGAATCAGAGACTTACCCAGCGACTGCCTGCGTCCCAGAGCCTTCTATCCGCTGCAGACCCACGGCCCATGGATCAGCCATGTGACTCGGGGAGCCTACCTGGAGGACCAGTTGGCCTGGGACTGGGGCCCTGAGGGGGAGGAGACTGAGACACAAACTTGTCCCCCTCACACAGAGCATGGCGGTGAGGAGGTGCCTTTGGGGCTTAGGGGCTCCTGGGAGTGCTTAGATCCATGGTAGGGGCTTTGGGGTTCAGCTGTTGGGCCCCCACTGAGGGAGTCGCCTCCTCTCCCTAGCCTGTGGACTGCGGCCAGAGCCGGCTCTGACGGGGGGCCTGTGGCCCTGGCTGGCAGAGGTGCATGTAGCTGGAGAGCGAGTCTGCACTGGGATCCTCGTGGCCCCAGGCTGGGTCCTGGCAGCCACTCACTGTATCCTCAGGTGGGTCTCACCCATCTCCCTGGCAAGAGGGAAAAATTGGAAGATGGGCCAAAGGACTCTTTCAATAGAGGTTTGTTCTCCCTTTAGGGCTTTTATAGCACAGGGTAATTGCTGCGACGTGTTTTGAGACAAAGAGAGATTTGGAAGGAGGAATAATGAATGAAGGAGTTAGTGGAATGACCCTGGAGATTCATTCCACCCTTTCCCCTGGACTGGGAAGGACTTTATCAGCAATGAGGGGAACAGGAAATGACACTGGACCTTGTTCCAACAGGCTGGGCTCTACAACAGTGCCTTATATTGAAGTGTACCTGGGCCGGGCTGGGGCCAGCCCCCTCCCACAGAGTCACCAGGTATCCCGGCTTGTCATCAGCATCCGCCTGCCCCGGCACCTGGGACTTCGGCCCCCCCTGGCCCTCCTGGAGCTGAGCTCCCGGGTGGAGCCCTCCCCATCAGCCTTGCCCATCTGCCTTCACCCAGGGGGTACTCCCCTGGGGGCCAGCTGCTGGGTGCTGGGCTGGAAGGACCCCCAGGACCGAGGTGAGAGCCCTGGGTCCTGGGGGTGAGAAGTGGCTGGACACCAGAATCCCTGGGACAAACTTCCTTCCTCTCTCTAGTCCCTGTGGCTGCTGCTGTCTCCATCTTGACACCACGACTCTGTCACTGCCTCTATCAGGGCATTCTGCCCCCTGGAACTCTCTGTGTCCTGTATGCAGAGGGGCAGGAGGACAGGTGTGAGGTACGGAGCCTGGGTATCCTGGTCCAGGCAGGGGAGAGGCAGTGCTGGGCAGCTGGACACCAGGGAGAGGGCAGGGTTGGAATTCTTGGGTGCTGGGTCTCAGATAGGAAGAAGCAGTGCTTCCTGGCTGAACCTTGAGAGGGACCAGGGGCCAAGATGCCTGAGGACGGAGGCAAGCTGTGCTTTGTGGCTGGGCCCTAGAAGGTGCAGGGGACCAGGAGGAAAGGGTAAGAGACCCTTTTGGTCTTGGCTCTGATGCTGCAGGTGACCTCAGCACCTCCGCTCCTGTGCCAGACTGAGGAAGGCTCTTGGGTCCTCGTGGGCATGGCTATTCGAGGCAGCAGGGACCTATTTGCCGCCATCGGACCCGAAGAGACCTGGATCTCCCAGACAGTGGGGGAGGCGCATTTCCTGCACCCCAGTGGCTTCCCCCACTGGCTCCCAGAAGGCGGCGACCTCTGTCCCCCTGACATGGCCAGGGCCTCAGGTTCCCCTCGAGCTGCTCTCTTCCTGCTGCTACTGACCCTCCTGATCCAGGGCTGAGGGGGCCTGGGTCCCTGGGCCACCTCCCCCACCCCCTCCAGCCCTCTACTTCCTACCTGGTGGGGCTGGAATGTGGCCCAACCGGCTCTGTTCCCTTACCCAGAACCTCCTGAGCGCCCCACCCACCTAGACTGCAGCGGCTTCAGGCTTCAGACAATTGGGCCTCAGTGCCCAGCTTTTTTGGGCCCTGGCATGCTTGAGGGCAGGGGGAGCCAGTGGACCACAAAGGTGTAAACAGAGACATGCGTGGCTTTGTGGCATTGCTGGGGGCAGGCTGAGGGACGGGGGAAGCCCCAGGGAGCGGGCCTCTCCCTCCTGGGCCTCTGTGAGTCAGGCCTTGGGCTCCCAGAAAATGTATCCCTGATAATGTGGCATCTGTCCCTCATTCCTGCCCCAGGGCGGGGGAGGTCGAGTGGCCAGCTGGGTGTGTGTTACCTCCCCAGTGGAATCAGCATCCCCAGCACACACCTGCGGGACACCTCAGCCCTAGCTCTCCTGGACCCTGCTGCCCCTCCCCCCAGAGCAAGAAGGACTGAGGGTGAGGGTCAGAGGAAGGGTCCAGGAGTCTGGGAATCCAGGGTCTGTCTGCCATATCCTGTACCTGCACGGAGCCTCCCCCGTACACATACCCTGATGAATGGTGCCCCAGAGTGTTCACCTCCAGTGTCCCCAGTACACACACATGACACTTGTACGGTTCAAGGGTCCACCACATCCTGCCCAGTGCCCCCAGGGTTTGGGCCCCATCAAGAGTCCCCTGTATGTACATCTCACTACCTCCGCCCACCCCCACTTACCAGTGCACCTCCCTGCATTCATTCAACCACGTTCCCTGCTAATTGCTAAGTCCCGGCACAGCTCGGGCCTTGACAAGCCCATGAAGTGCTCCCAACGTGGTGGGGAACACATGGACTGGGGATCAGGAACAAGTCATAGAGGAGGTTCTAGCAAAGAATAAGGGCAAAGGGAGACCCATCCGGGGCAGGAGGGGTGCTTGGGGTGGAAACCAGCCGCTGAGGGTGGCAGAGGAGTCACCTCTGGGGCTAGGGTCACCATCTCTGAGTTGAGTAGGCAGAAGGTTGGGGAGGGGGGACCTTACAGGGAAGCTGGAAGTTCTTGGGAGATTGAGAAGACGGGCAGAGGTTCTTAAAGGCCCTGGCTAATCGTTTTGGTTTTTTTTTTCTTTGGCCGCACTGCATGGCATGCAGGATCTTAGTTCCCTGACCAGGGATCGAACCCCTGCCCCCTGCAGTGGAACACACAGTCCTAGCCACTGGACAGCCAGGGAGAGAATATTCTGCATCTATATCTCCACAGGGACATACACCCCTACCTGCTCTCCATGAGGCAGGAGATAGACGGGCCCCAGGCTGAGTAGCTGGTGTTTGTCCCCTCTGGGCAGATACTCCAAGATGAAGAGGAGGAGGAGCTAAGCCCCACCCAGATAAGAGACCATGTATTTCTCATTCTCGAGGTCAAGGAGACCTTCCCGACTCTACATGCGCAGAAAGGCTCCTCAGAGGTCAAAAAGGAGGGGGTGCTACCCCACAGTAAGTGATGCCAACCTATCCATAGATCTCTTTGCTAGAATCCATCTTGGCTAAGAGTTGCTCACACACACGTGGGAGGACCCTAAGGTAAACCAAGTACGGACTCAGAGGCAGAGAAAGCAAGATGACTGGCCAAAGGAAACCTGGAAGAAATGCCCCATATAAGTGATTCAAACTACCCACAAGCGCGCGACTCTCTCTCTGAGTCCACCTGTGTGTCTATCCACACGTACCCTTTTTCCTCCTAATAAACACTTTACTTGTTTCACTACTTTCCATCTCTTTGTGGAAATTCATTTCTACACAGCTGACGGGACAGGGCCTTGTCACTGGCCACTGGTCCTCTGGTGGTCTAGTGGCTAGGGTTCAGCGCTCTCACTGCCACGGCCTGACTTCCGTCTCTGGCCAGAGAACGGAAATCTTGCTTCAAGCCGCTGCAGGCCGAAGCCACCCAAGATCACCCATACCGTCAGTCACTCGTATGTCATCCCCCACAAACATTTAATATACCCTGTCCTCTACCCAAACCCACCCACAGTGTCCAGGGTCTTCCCCCTCCACCCCAGCTTAGACCCCTTCCCGAGTCAGTCTTTTTTTTTTTAAATAAATTTATTTACTTAATTTATTTATGGCTGCGTTGGGTCTTCGTTGCTGCGCGCGGGTTTTCTCTAATTGCATTGAGCGGGGACTACTCTTCATTGCGGTGCGCGGGTTACTCATTGCGGTGCTTCTCTTGTTGTAGAGCACGGGCTCTAGGCGCGGGCTTCAGTAGTTGTGGTTTGCGGACTCTAGAGCACAGGCTCAGTAGTGTGGCTCACGGGCTGTAGAGTGCGGGCACAGTAGTTGTGGCGCACGGGCTTAGTCGCTCTGCGGCACATGGGATCTTCCCGGACCAGGGCTCGAGCCCGTGTCTCCTGCATTGGCAGGTGGATTCTTAACCACTGCACCACCAGGGAAGTCCCCCGAGTCGGTTTTGTCCCCTTTCCCATTACAGGAATTCCCTGCCCTCCAGCCTAGGCCCTGAAGTCCTGGCTCAGAGGTCCAGACACCTAGTCTTATGGAAGGTAGGTGGACAAGTGGGGCTCTGTATTTCTACAGCTTGAAGCCAACACACTTTCCCAATTGCCCAGATTCATACACTCACAGAGGAGGCTCCTGACGCCCAAACCAGGCACATGGGCCTCCTTTCCCTGAACCTAGGTCACCTGCGCCCTCCTTCTGAGGACGATTCACCTGGACCACCCTTCCCCATCTTTGCCTTGTTAACAGCTTTTCATAATCCCTTTAGGTCTCAGTTCTAAAGGCACCTCCTTGAGGAGCCCTTCTTGATTCCAGCCTAGGTCAGGCTCCTGTAAGTGGCTCCCAGAGTCTGCATTCTTCTTTCTCCATCACAGTTCGTAGCTTGAAATTATTCCGTAATTGTTTGTGTCATTATATGATTCAAGTCTGTCACCCCAAGTTCACCATGAGCTCAGGGAAGGCAGGGACAGTGTCCACTCTGTCTCCTGTGCCTGGAACATATCAGGCGCTCAGTAAGTATTTGTGGGATGGTCAGCACCACCAGACACGCTCACCACACCTCACCACGAAGATGAGGCTGCGGGCTCCACAGAAGGACCTGAAGAGGCCCCAGCCCCGGGGGCAGACCTGGCTGTCCCGGGCTCAGATGCCAGGCCTCAGGCAGAACGGAGGGAGAAGCAGCTATGGCCCCCACGGTAACACAGGCCGGGCCGGGCCCTGGGGGCATAACTGGTCATGGAGACCTGAAAGACCTGGGACCGAGAGCCGCTGGGTCAGGAATCCAGCCATCCGGGTTTCCAGCCCTGCCTGGGGCTGCTCAGCCCAACCCCCCCCAGTCATGGCCCAGAGGGCAGGCCTGGGGCCTAGGTGGCTGGAGGCTCTGGCCACTCTGCTTTTGCTTGGATTATTCCGGAATGAGATGGGTGAGTGTGTGGGGGTGGG
>NW_020173198.1:1012722-1028981 GCF_003031525.2 Neophocaena asiaeorientalis asiaeorientalis
GATTTCCCTGGGGCATTTGAGTGCCTGACCCTCTCTGCAAGGCCATCTCTTTCACTCCTGTTGTCTTATTTAGGTCCCCCAATAGCTCTGGGAGGCGAGGATTACAGCCCTCGTTCTTCGGATTAAGAAATTGAGGGGCAGAGAAGTAACTTGCCCGACGGCACACAGCCAGTAAGTGGCAGAGCTGGGATTTAAACCCAGGTCTGACTCCAAACGTGGGTTGTTTTGAGGGAAACAAACCAAGGATCCGTCTCCTTGGCAATCCCGGCTTCACCATGTACTGGCTGTGTCTCGAATGCCAGTTCCCTCACCTCTGAAATGAAGTTGAGGGAGTTCCCTTGGGGTCCACTGGTTGGGACTCCGCACTTTCACTGCCGAGGGCCCCCGGGTTGGGGAACTAGGATCCCACAGGCCGTGCGGTGCGGCAAAAATAAAATAAAATGAAGTTGATTCTGGGAATTCCTGGTGGTCCAGTGGTTCAGACTCTGTGCTTGCAATGCAGGGAGCACGGTTCGATCCCTGGTCACGGAACTAAGGTCCCGCATGCCATACAGTGCGGCCAAAAACAAAAATTTTTTTAAAAAAATGAAGTTGATTCTGTCAGTCTCCAGGGGCTGCAATGAAGAGTCTGGAAGATTAAGGAAGTGAAAGCCCCTTTGGGGCCTGAAATTGCTTGAACTGCTGGTCTCTATTGTCCTTTTTACAAGGAGAGGGGGAGGAGCCTCACTGGGTGGTTTTCCCTGCTTCTGAGCAGGTGACTTTGTGAAGGGCACTTGGGTCCTGCTCCAAACAGCGGCCTCTGCGGGGGTGGGGCTGTCCTGGAAACTAGACATTCACACCCTGGGAGCCCGGCTGTTCCGTTCGTTTGTTCAACACACATCCACGACTCCATCCGTGTGCCCAGCCCTGTGCTGGGTGCTGGGGACATAGGGATCTGCCCTCGTCCCTGCCCCTAGGGAACGCCCAGGTTGGCTGGTTGAAGCAGACACCGTCATAATGCGGAACAGCCACGTCTGGGAAGCACGGACCTCGAGAGCTCCGAAGCGTCGCCTCACTCAGCCAGCAGGGTCAGGGCAGGCTACAGAGGGACCGAGAATTTGAACCATCTCCATAGGCAAATAGCAGTTTGCTGAGCGAAGTAGGGATGAGGAAAGGTATTCTAGGCAGAGGGACCTGAATAAGCCAAGGTCTGGAGGTGAACAAGTGTGTGGCCCGCTGTGACAGGGTGTCCAGAGGGATGGCTGTGCCATGGAAGGTCTGGAGTCTCTCGTAAAGGCAGTGCGGGCCAGGGAAGGATTTAAGCGGGGGTATGACCTGGCCAGATTTGTAAGGAGTGGAGCAGATGGAAGGCAGGAAGGCCGGTGAAGACAGAAGCTGGATGAGACCTTAATTAGGCGCGGGGGCGGGCAGAACTGACCGTGACTGGTGAGCCATGGGATGGGGACACAGGGTGGCTGGTTTCTGTGAACTCACTCCCGAAGCTCCAAACCAGACCTCCTGGGCTATGTCGGGAGTGGCAGGGTCGAGGATGTGGTTTGGGGGACCCTGAGGACCTGACCCCCTCCCTTCCTTTCCTCCCTGGGCAGCCTCCTGCGGCGTGGTCCCCCAAGCACGTATCACAGGTGGTAGCGATTCAGCCCACGGCCAGTGGCCCTGGCAGGTCAGCATCAGCTACAACGGCGCCCACGTGTGTGGCGGCTCTCTCCTGTCTGAGCAGTGGGTGCTGTCGGCTGCTCACTGCTTCCCAAGGTACCAGCTGGGTAGGGGGCAGGGCGGGGAAGTCAAAAGTGGGCTGGAGGTCAAAGTTCAAGGATCAGTGTGGGTCAGAGGTTGGAGGTTCTTGGGTTGTATCTAGGGATATCAATAAAGTCTGTAAGGATCCGTCAGGAGTGAAGGCCAGAGGTCACAGGTCACAGGATAAAACTAGGATGCAAGGTGGACTCTGAAAGGTCAGGAACTGAGGTTGGATGCCACAAGGCAACAGGGATCCCGGTCTCTCGGGTCCCAGCCTTCGCCCCTCTGCCTGCAGGGAGCACCGCACAGAGGACTACGACGTAAAGCTGGGGGCCCACAAGCTCAACTACTACAGCTCTGACACCAAGGTCCGCACGGTGGCGCAGGTCATTTCCCACCCCAGCTACCTCCAGGAGGGCTCCATGGGTGACATCGCGCTCCTCCAGCTCAACCGCCCTGTCAACTTCTCTCGCTACATCCGGCCCATCTGCCTCCCCGCAGCCAACGCCTCCTTCCCCAATGGTCTCCAGTGCACTGTCACGGGATGGGGCCACGTGGCCCCCTCAGGTGAGGGCGAGGTGGGCGCTGATGTCTAGGGGCACGGAGGGAGCCGACGCAGGGTAGGAGGCCCTGGGTAAGCATCTTTTGCCCCCGCAGTGAGCCTCCAGGCCCCCAAGACGCTGCAGCAACTTGAGGTGCCACTGATCAGTCGCGAGACCTGTAACTGCCTGTACAATATCAACGCCAAGCCCGAGGAGCCCCACTTTATCCAGCAGGACATGGTGTGTGCCGGCTATGTGAAAGGGGGCAAGGACGCCTGCCAGGTACACGCGGGGGGTCCGGGGAAAAGATGAGACAGGCGTGTCTTGGGAGATGAGGGCTCAATGGGGCTGGCACGGATGGTTGGAGGCCTGGGGGCTGGTCCTGACAGCTGCTGTGTGGATTTTCTCCTCAGGGTGACTCTGGAGGCCCACTCTCCTGCCCAGTGGGGGGCCGCTGGTACCTGGCAGGCATCGTAAGCTGGGGTGATGCCTGTGGGGCCCCCAACAGGCCCGGTGTGTATACTCTGACCTCCAGCTATGCCTCCTGGATTCACCACAAAGTGGCAGAGCTCCAGCCTCAGGTGGTGCCCCAGATCCAGGAGTCCCAGCCTGATGGCAACCTCTGCAGCAACTACGGGGCCTTCAACCCTGCCCCAGCCCCAGGCTTGGTGGGACCCCTCCTTCTGCTGCCACTAGGCCTGACCCTGGGCCTCCTCCGCCCACAGCACGACCACTGAGCTACTCACCCTGGGAGCTGACTTGCTTCCGGGACCTCCACATCACACCCAAGGGCACACGCCTGCTCCCAGGATGCCTGACTTTGAGCCACTCCTTCCTCCCAGGACCCTGTGGGAGTTCAGAGCACCATCCTGACCTTTGAGCCCACTCTTCTGGGTTGCTCTTTGGGACTGTAACCTCCACCACAGGAGTTTACTGCCTAGGAGTCTACTGGCTAGAAACTCTGGTCACCTCCGTCTGCTGTCCACAAGCCTATCGGTTGGGCTCCTATGGAGCCCCCAAGGACCCTCGGCTATGAAAGTGGGCCCCAGCTCCCCACCTGTTTCTAGAAGACGCCCAGATGCCTGCTGCTGAAAGGCTGGCTGTAGCACCTCACCTGCTCTGCCTGATAAGCCCCATCATTTCACCCTCTCACTGTTTTCTGGGCTGGGGCTGCCTCTGGGCAGCATGCTTTCAAGGACAGAAAAGGCCCCACTCTTGCCTCACTGGCTGCCACGCCCCCCTGAGCCCCGACTCCTGGACTCCGGAGGACTGAGCCCCCACCGGAACTGGGCCCCGACTTGCACCTGGTGTGTGGGGTTAGACGGAGCGGGATGGAGTAAAATGTTCTGAGCACAACTGGCCGTGTGTGTGTGACGTGAAATGACGCCCATCCGCTCTGGGCCTCTCCCTCCCACCTCCAAAGTCCAGAGCCACTGGCAGAACTTACTTTATTAAAAAAATGACGAAACAGGTCTGTACATATTTACAGGCTGGGGTGCAAGGAGGCACGGGTCCAGCAGCAGGGGCACAGGCACAGGACACTCACTTCTTGGAGAGTTTGACTTGCTTGTGCTTGGGGGGTGCCCACTTGAGGCAGACAGAGTCCACTGTGGGGAGAAGAGGCATGAGAGGCAAGACTGGGCCTCCGGGCCCGGCCGCTCGCAGTGGTTGCTCTGCCCTGGGCCCAGACCAGGTTTCACCTCGAGGTGAGAACAGGGGCAGACTGGGTCCTGGGGAGGGGGCTGCCCCAGGCTTCGGTCCTGGGAGCTGGTCAGACTGGTTGGGGATCCGATGACAGCAAAACAGAGGCCTTGGCTCACGGCAGTCCTTACATCTACACACACACACACACACACACACACACACACACACACACACACACACACACACACACACACACCCTGGGCAGACTCCACCCACCTGTTATGGGTGGTTTCTTATACTGGGCACTTTTGAGGTGTTCTTCCACCAGCTTGGGTGTGACACAGATCACATGCTGGCCCTTCCAGTACTTGACCATGTTGAGGGACTGGAGGGTGCTGATGATGTCATTCTGGGTGATGCTCGTCATCTGGCTGCAGAAAGGGATTAGAGCAGATGCTGGAGAGAGCTCCCTTGTGGGATTTGGCTGGGACAGCAAAAGGGGACAAGGAGACAGTTTGACAGCATCACGGCCAATCTTAGGAGAGTCCTTCCCTCTTGAGGGTTCCAGGTGCCTCCCTTACCTAAGGTCCTTGATGGACAGTGTGCCCCGGAAGTCTCGCAGGATCTCCAGAAGGACCCAGGACCAGTAGCTGCGGTAGCTGAGCTTGCCCAGGTCAGACAGTGGCTTCTCAGGGGAGCCTACTGTGCTCTCCAGCTTGGACAGCTCATAACCTGGCAACAGTGGAAATGAGGAAACTGAGGACCCACCCTGCCCTGGCACCCCTCACCACAGCTGCCTTTCCTGGACAGGCCGGGAACCACTCACTGAAAGCAATGAGGAACTTTCCATAGCCACGGCGCTGGTAGGGGGGCAGGGTCAGGATGCAGGCCACGTTGTTCCCATCTGGTGACTCCTTTTCCTGTAGGGGTGGGTGGTCAGGACCTTTGCGGAGGCTCAGCCCCTGCTTCAGGGTCATTCTCCCCCTCTCCCTCAACCCGGGCTTCCCAACCCAGCACCTTCGAGAAATAGCCGACGATGTGGGCTCCCTGCCTGTCCACCTCGGTCAAAATGTAAAAGACGAATGGCTCCACGTCGAAGTACAATGTCTTGTGGTCCAGGAAAAGCTTGGCCAGCAGACACAGGTTCTGACAGTAAATCTGAGGGGTCGCGAGGTGGAAGCAGGCTCAGGGAGCAGGCGTAACTCCTCCGCCTCGCCCCATGGAGGCCTGGGCAGGAGCTGCCACCCTGCCCTGCAAGTGCCAGACTCCAGACAGCAGCCAGTGCCAGCACGGTGAGAAGTGGGATCCTCACCAGAACAGTCATGTTTAGAATTGGAAGGAGTCTTAGAGTCACGTTCTGATGGATGGGGAAACTGAAAATCAGAGAGCTATGAGCACTCAAGGAGGTAACGGCAGAGCTGGACCAATCACGGCTACCGCTTCTGAGCGCTGAAGAGGAGCTCAATCTTCACAGACACGAACTCTTCTGTTTCAGGTCAGGAAACAAGCTCAGAGGAGACAGTGGCTCGCTCAAGGTCCCATGGCTGGTGAGCACTAGAGCAGGATTCAACCTGCTATATGAGTTCTGACTGTTCACAGCTGTGTCCTCAGCACCTAGCTCAAGGCTAAGCGTGAAGCTGAGAGCTTGGTAAATGTCTGCTGAATGGACGACCCTCGAGCCTGACTGCAGCCTGAGCTGTCTGCCCATTCAGCCACACCGGGACAGAGACCAATGCCAGGAGGGCCAGTGGGACCTGGAGGTTGGCTTCATGGCAGAGATCAAGGACACCTTTTACATCCACCCTCGTTGGATTCAACAATTGTGTGAACCCAGCGCTGCTAGACCCATTTTGCTTAGGAGGCAACGGAGGCTCTGGGGGGCGGCAGAGGGGGGTGCTTGCCTGAGGACCCAAAGCTGGAGAAGGCAGAACTGGGAAGAACACCCAGGTCTCCTGCTGGGGCCCCTCCTGCTGCTCCCAGCCCCATTCATGCTCAGGAGGGCAGAGCAGGGGGCTCTGGTGGGGCTAAGATTTCACAAGCTACTTATCATAAGGCTGACAGAGGCCCATGTTTACTAAACCCTATTCGATGCCAGGGACTGTGCTAAGTACCTGACTTTGCTGTCTCATTTACTCCACTAACAAAGCTGTTAGTTAACTATTAGCATGACTCCTGTCTTAAAGATGAGGAAACAGGAACAAAGGACCTTAAGTAACTTGTCCAAGGTCAGCTAGGAAGTGACGGGGCGATTTGAAGCCAGGAGCCACTCAGATGCCAGGCCTCTGCGTCTTACACTCCACTGGACTTCCCCAGGAGACCTTCCCAGACTGACCAGGCAGGGGTCAAGTTCTCAACACAGCAAAGCAGGCCCCAAAGGCCCCACCCTGCCGCAATGCCTCAATGAAGTCCTTCAGGAACAAGGAACTTAGCGGTCTGGGCCACAGAGCTCTCCCAGCAGGAAACCTCACACACAGCAGTTCACACCCAGGAAAAACAAACACCTTTTCTTCAGGCAGAAAGAGAAAGCAGTTTTTAAGAACAGCCTGAGGCAAGACAGTCTCCACTCTGGGTCCCAAATCGCCTGAACCTAAGCCACCCCAAGCCACCTCATCAGAAGGCACGGCCTCAGGGAGAGAAGGGAAACCCAGAACTCGAGGCTGGCACCACAGGGCCACGAGTTGACTATGCACCAACCTCAGGCCGAATGCCAGGCTGAGCACCAGCCCGCAGTCCTCTTCGCACACTGAGGCCGGCCTCTACCCTTTGGCGCCGGTGAGATCGTGAGATCGTCGGGAGGTGCCCAGCGTGTCCCCCCCACCTGTCACAGTGCCTCCCCCCGGGGCTCACCTTGTGGTCTTTGCCGTCCACCTCGTACACAGAGATGTTGCTTTTGCGGTAGATCTCCTTCCCCGGGGGCTGCCGCCACTGGCACTGGCCCTGGGGGTGGGGACGGGCAGGGGGAGGCACAGGCATGAGGCCCCAAGGCTCCCCGCTAGGTGCCCCATCCCGCCCTGTATGGCCTGCAGCAGGCCTCTGCTTCTCTTCACCTGGAGACCCCGGGCCCCACCCTGTACCTACATCGAGTAATACTCCCAACCATCTGAGGAGACGGGTGCTATTCTACCGATGGAGAAACCGAGGCACAGTAACTGGCTCAAGCATCACACAGCGAGACGGTTTTAAGTCCAGCTCAGCCTGGCTCTGGAGGACTCTGGAGGGCCGGCACCCAGGACAAGGGCATTTCCCAAACCACATACATTTGCCTCAGTGTCTCTACCCTGTGGGAAACACGCCACTGCCCTGCCCCAGCAGGTCCTGCATGCGGATTAAAGCTTCCTGTCTGTCCGCACCTCACGGTCCCACGGCTCGGAGCTGTGCTTACTTCCTCTTTTCCACAGGGGAACCTGGCTCTGGACTGGCCTTGATAAACATGTGCTGAGGGCAAGGGACCCCAGAAGGTCCCCATTCCACAGAAGAGGAAACTGGGGTCTGGGGAGGGTCAGCAAGTTGGCCAGGGTCACTCCAGCAAAGGCAGAGTCAGGCCTGGAATCCAGGTCTCTCCAGCCGGGGCAGCTTTTCCTTGGACTCAACTGCTCTGGACCTTGCCTAGTGCCGCTGCCTCAGCCGGCCCTCAGCCTCTATGCCCACCACCACATTCACCAGGCCCGGCCCGGCCCAGCCTCACCAAGTGGAAGCGGTAGCTCTTTTCGTATTTCATGTACTTGAGGCAGTACTCGCAGAGCCAGAGTTTGGGCTGTTTCCCATAGTCTTCAGGGAACGGGGAGAAGTACCAGGCGTCGATTTCGTAGTTCCCGATGTGGATCTTGTCCACGTACTTCACCTTGGTGATCTGTGGGCGAGGTGGGAGTGAAGGGCAGGGGGTGGCTCGGTCGGGGCAAGGGATGCTGTAGGGAAGGGGTACCCCCAGTTAGGACCCACTCCCCTACTTACCGCCTCATGTTCCTTCTCCAAGGCTGCTGTTGTGGGGTCCATCTCTGCATAGGTCTGAGTGAGAAAGAGCAGTGGACACAGGTGAACAGAAGTGGAGGTCAGGCCATGCCTCCCATCCCAGAACCCAGCACTTCCCGCCTGTCTAGCAAACCTGTTTCACCTGGTTTCGGAGCCGACTGGTCCAAGTTCCTCTCCCATCTGCCCACCCACCCATACATCCCAGACACTCCTGATGCCCAAGTTTGGACCTTTTGCCTGATGAACAGGGCTAGGATCAGGAGGCCTGGTTCCAGTTCTTGGGCTGGTAAGAGCTTCAGCTGTACAACGCGGTCAATCCAGCTCTGCCACAGTTGTTGTGAGACAGATGACATAATGGGCCTGGTCTTCCGCTTCCACAGCAGGAACTGGTGCGGACACTCCGGTGTGCCTGGACCTCTTTCCTGCCCATGGGACTGCTCCCGGAGGCCCCTCCCACAGGCACATCAGGCTCTAGGTGTCCAGAAAGGAACTCAACCTTTCCTCCCTGCAAACCTGGTCATCCTCCTGGGTTCCCCATCTCACTAGGATCACCTTCAGTCCAACTACCCCAGACCAATAAGAGGCCAGCTCTCAAGACTCCTCCTCCTCTCTCAGCCTGGCATCCGAATAATGGCCACGTCCTGTTGGCGCTACCTCCTTGTCATCTCTGGAACCGGTTCCTCTGTCCCACACCAAATAGCCACTGCCACCGTCTCAGGTCTGGATAGTTGACGAGGCCTCTGTAAATTCCCAGCCCCCAGTCTCAGTCCCCTCAGATCTGCTCTGCTATCAACACTCCTGTTGCTGGCCTCCATGCTTTTGCACATGCAGTTCCCTCCACCCTGAATGTCCTTCCCTCTCCTACGGCTGCCAGAAAATGCTTACTCAGCCTGGCACCGAGCACGAGCCAGGCAAGTGCATGATGAGGCAGAGCTTGGCGAGTGATCACGTGTAATTGTTTTTGCCGTGCTCTCCCTGTCCTTCAAGGCCCAGCACCCTGGGAAGGTGTGGTCAACAATCCTCCAGGAGGCCTGACTGCATTCTTCCGATGCAGAATACATCCGTTCCCAAGTCAGGAATTCAGTGGTCAACAACAGTACCCTCCGACTCCCCCTTCTTGGTTTCCCCCATTTTCCAAGTCTTTGGAAGGCAGGGACTACAAGTCAGGTGGCACTCACAGCCCATCTTGTTCCTAGGCCAGATGCTGAAGGAGGAACCAAGTCCAGCCTGACAGTGGACGCAGTTAGGCCTATGACCTACACCAGAGTAGATGGCAGCCTTGCCCTGTAGTTCAGAAGGGAGAAGGAGCCAGTCTTTTACCCAGAACCCCTTCCACAAAGCACTTTGCCTGGATGGCCTCATTTAACCCTTCTGGCAACGCTGAGATACAATGTTCTTACTTATGTTTTACAGAGAAGTAAACAGGCAGGGAGACGCGAAGCCACTGGCCCTTGGGGACTAGCCAGCTGCCATTTATTCCAAGTACTAAGCACTTACGTCGTAGGCATTACTCAGAACAAGCCTGAGATGGGAAACCTCACTCTCTCCACTGCACGGAAGAGGAAACTGAGGCACAGAGAGGTAAGCTCACAGAACTGGCACCCAGGACAGCTGGGCATGGGCCCCTCGCCTGTCCAACTCCACACCTAACCCCTGCAAAGATGAGGGAAGGATGATTTTCCTCCTCACGTGCCTCTTTAAAACACATTTCCCAACTCATACAACACAATCCTCCTCTGTAAATGCATTAAAGAATTACAAAAACACTACTTTCCGTAAATGCTGCAGTTTATTTAGAATTAAACATTAATTAGGCTCTGGAGAACCTTGCTGATCGTTAACTCGCTGTTGCTCGTTCTTTGATTTTAGCCCCACTGGCCCACTGTCAACCACCCCGCTGCCTGCCAGCTTACAGGTGCATCTTTGCGACTTAATGCGCCAGTGCAACCCGGCTGGGGAGCTGAGAAAACCCGAGATCTGAGCTGTCCGGTAAAGTAGTCACTAGCCACAAGTGGCCACCTAAATTTAAGTTCATTACATTCAGATAAAACTTAATTCTTGGGACTTCCCTGGTGGTCCAGTGGTAAAGAATCCGCTTTTCAATGCAGGGGACACGGGTTCGATCCCTGGTTAGGGAACTAAGATCCCACATGCCGTGCAGCACAGCCAAAAAAAAAAATCTTTTAATAAAATTAAAAAATTTAGTTCCTACTCACACGAAACCCATTTCAAGTGCTCAAGATCCACACGTGGGTAGTGGCTACTGTTTCGGACAGCACAGAGGCAGAACATTTCCATTTATCACAGGACATTCATTTGGACCGTGCTGCCTTAGATGGTGAGAGATCTTTTTTTTTGGCCACGCCACATGGCTTGCAGGATCTTAGTTCCTGACCAGGGACTGAACCCGGGTGATGACAGTGAAAGTGCCGAGTCCTAACCATCGGACCGCCAGGGAATTCCCAGTGAGAGATCTTTCTAATTCAGGTATTTCAAATTTTTTTTTATCACAGCACTGTAAACCAACTGGCAAGTTTGTGTATATACATATATATATATTTGTATGTGAGATAGAAGCTTCTTAAAACAATACTTACCTTTAATAAACTGCAATGCACTATGGTACTTTCTACCTTGTCCTAGTTCTTCCATTTTTTTTTTTTCTGAAATTTACATGGTCACAACCCACTGAACTAATTTGGCAATCTACTAACAGCCCCACAGTTTGCAAACCATTGCTGCTAAGCCCAGGACGAGCACTCAGAAGGATGGACTGGCACTGGTTGAAAATAATGAACGTCTGGGCACCTTGAGAGCTCCATAAATCCTCCTCTTGTGTGCACAGCCCATCTCACAAATCCAGAAACTAAGATTCAGAGTGGGAGGATAGAAACCCCCCAGGGCAGGCTAGCTTCGTGAAAAGAACCCAAGTTTTGGAATAAAGTGGCAGGAATTTCTGGCATGTTTCAAAGAGCTTGTGCCCCAAAGTAGGACAATCTAGTTGGCCAATCTAATTCCTAACTGGATTCCTAAAACTACCTGTGCCTCCCTTGTAAACTGGGGATATAATGCTTACCTCACAGAGTTGCTGTGAAACTTCAGTGAGGTCATATACTGAAATACTTAGCCTAATACTGTGGTTCACAAGCCTATAAATGTTTGCCATTATTACTCTAATCTCAACCCACCCTTTTATTAGCTGTGTGATCTTGGGCATGTTACTTAACCTCTCTCAGCCTGCTTCCTGTTTTCCTCAGTAAAAACTAATTATCCCTGTGGTGTTGAGTTGTTAGGGAGGATCTGATAAGCTTATACAGGCACAACACTCAGCACAATGCTTGGTAGTAGCAAGTGCCCCAAATCACTCATTCTCTTCCTCCCCTTTGGACTTCAGGTCCATCTGTCAATGTGGCACAGCCAAGAGCGGGCACGAAAGGTGCAAGAGGCCTGAGTTCCAGTCCCAGCTGTGTCATTTCCTTGCCACGAGACTGTAGCCAAGCTCTCACCCTCTCTGAGCCTCAGTTTTCTCATCTGTGAAGAATACCTGGGAAGAAATAGATAAGAGTCCCCTACACACTGTAGGAGCTTAAGAAATGGGAGCTGCTGTGGTTTTGGTACCGGGACCCAAGGGAGTCAGCAGAGGCAGCTGAGCCTCCTGCGGCCCCGGGGAAGGGGAGGGGCCCGGACCTTCTGCACGTGGTTGATCTCATCATGCTTGCGCTTTTGGTTGCGAGTGATCTTTCGCTCAGGCTGCTCGGCCAGCTCGCTGAGGTACTTCTCTGAGTTCTTCTGCACGGCATCCTTCACTGTCTTGGTCAACGCCAGCCGGTTCTTGTCAACCCATTCGTCCAGTCGCCGGTTAACTGTGAGGATGGGCCATGAGGGTGCTGCCCTTCCGCCCCACCCCCCCCAGACCTGGATACCCCAAGTCACTCACAGCCCACATAGTGTACATAGAATTCCTCTCGGCCCTCCTGATCGTTCACTCGAGACTGGATCACTTCAGCAGAATCTGTGAAGGGAAAAGGCTAGGATCACCAGGAAAGAAAACAGGGCTGGAACAACAGTGATCCTTCACACTGAGGAGCAGTTTCCCAGATCCTGTGGCCAACTGTACGCTAACCTCACCTGTTCACATCTGCCACTCCCTTCAATCACTGTCTGAGGTGGGCCAGATTGGGCTGTTATTCTTATTTTAGAACGAGGAAACTGAGGCTTACCCAGGGTCACCTATTTGAAAAGTAATAAGAGCAAATACTTAACTGAATTTGAGTCTGGCTCCAAATTCAATGTTTCTTTTACTATACTCAGTCGTTCATTTGTTCAGGGGTCATGAGGGCTAGCTGTGGAATCAGACGGCCCCACTTCCTAGCTATATTTAACTGAACAAGTTATTTTGGCTTTCTGAGCCTCAGCACCTTCATCTGTAAAATAAGGATAACCGTGCCCACCTCAAACGGTGAATTAATGGCTCTAAAACTTTCAATGACAGACACCCGACCATTGGATAAATGAGGAAGGCAACCACTGCGTGTCTGGCCCTGTGCTGGGTTGCTGCTGAATACAATAATGGATCACGAGCAGTCCTGCCCTCCGGAAGTTCCCACTTTGATAGAAGACAAACAGATAGTCAATGACAACATAATGGTACATATACTATAGCTCAGGTATGAAGAAAATGTTGCATTTCTTCATACAGAAAGGGAACATACAGAAGGGAACGACTCAATCTGCCTGAAGGGAGTCAAGAATGGCATCACAAGGGATATGATGCTAAAAGGATGACTGGGGCTAGCCAGCTAAACAAGGAGAAAGGGAAAAAAGGGCATTCCAAGCAGAGGGCACAGGCGGTAAAAGGCATATGGCCTTCAGAGCACACAGTGTGGTCTGGTCTGGCAATGGCCTTTACTAAGGGTGCTGGAAAACAGAGAGGTTACAAAAATGAATGCCATTCTCAGGAACTTGGGGTTTATTTTGGAAATGAGGCAAAGCAATAGAAGGGAGGGGAAGCTCGCTTTTGTGTTCTGGTAGGTCCTCTCCGCTGGCGGCTGCAGGGGATGGATGGAAGGGGGGAGTCACAGAGACAAGGGAGACCATTGAGGAAGGATGTTAACAAGAAAAGGGAATGAAGCCTAAGACTGGGCAAGGAAGTGGACTGGGAGCGCTACACACATTAGGAAGAACTTGGCGAACGCCCAACTCGCAGGGGGCTGTAGGCGGCGCCCGGGCAAGTCCGAAAGTCCGCGTTCTCCTCCCTCAGGCCCCGCCCCCGCCCTTAAACCCCGCCCCCTGGCCCTGGGTCCCGCCCTCACGCCAGGTGCTATCCGGCCGCCGGCACAGGTACGTTTCTCCGATCTCCACGGTGACTTCTGGCTCGCCACGCGCCGGGGTCGGCGGAGAGACGCGGCCCGGGGACGGGGAGGTCCCCTCGACCGCCACATTCTCGCCGGGCCCGGGTTCGCCCTCCCCCGCGACCCCTGAAGTCGCTGCCGCAATCGCCGCAGCTCCTCCCTGCGCCGCCATCGCTGTAGTGGAAGTGACGCCAGAATACAGCGCCGCGCAGGGCCTTTAGCTCCGGGTCAGCGACTCGTGGCGGAGGCCGCGGCCGGCTGGAGGGGGGAGGGGGGTCTGTGACGTGGCAGGAGCTCATTGGCTCGTGCGACGGTTTCCGCGGCGCTGGGCCAGATTGACGTGGACTGTGCCTGTTGCCTTGGAGTTGTTTTTCGTTTGGAACTATGGCTGCACCCTAGAGTTGAAGAGAGGAAAAAGGCTTTCCTGATGTGATGCCTCAGCTCGATCTTTTTAAAGGTCCGGGTGCCTGATCAGGGGGCGCTGCCCCCACTCGACCGGGGCAGAGCCAAAGCAGCCTCCCTGGATGCCTGGCTTTGGGGCGATGAACTTGGGATTAGCACCCATCCCCGTGCCGCCCACTTCCGCCTGCCAAATACGGGTCTCCCGTCTGTGAAGACTGAAGAAACTGCCTTCCTTGTTGAGAGTGGGAAAAGGACAGTTGGGGTGGGGGAAGCAGGACGGATGTGTGTCCTAGGACAGCCAATAAATCACTCTCACAGAATCAAGCCTTTGTAAAGAAAGGACCAGGTCCCCTAAACAGAAACTAGCCAAAGGCAGTGGACATAATGGAGAGCATCTGGGGCTTATTGAGTGAGGAATCCTGGGTTCTGCCCCTTCACTGGGGAAGTTGTACAAGTATGTCCATTCCCAGAGTGTCGTTAAAGGTTAAACTGTACAAGTCATATAACTGTAAAAAGGTTGAACCATATACTTATCTCTTATGTATACAAAACAAGTGTACTGCACAATACCAGACAGGGTAGGTGCTCAAACATTCCCTTTGGCCTCTCTTAATCATCTTTGATTTATAATTTGGTTATTGGGTTTAGAAACAATTCTAAGAGGGATGTAATGCTCAAGCCCTAAGGATGAAGTTATAGATCGGGAAATGTCTTAAGTATTTGTGAGGGATGGTAGTGGGAAGTGCTAGTAACTTGGCTTTTGGGGAATGAAGGAGTTTGGGGGGAGCAGTAAATGCCAGTTGTCTGGCAGCATATGAAACAGAAAAAATAAAAATCAGGCAAGAGAAAAAAATTAAAAACTGTAGTACCTTTTCCCACTCTCCACCCACCCCTAGAACTATGTAGATGATTCACCCAGATCCCCTAGAATCTTTCTGTTGCTTCTTTGTGCTCATATTTCCTTTGATGGGCTTTCAAAAGCCAGCACCAGAGGCTTGTTTGGCAAACTGCCCCTCAGGCTAATAGAGCTATTTTGCCTCAGAAGAGATGAAAACAGAAGTTCTTAGCCAGCGAGTTTTAAGTACCTCCCCAACCCCATTCAAATAGGGACATTAAACAAATGATTGTCCAGTGGAGGAGTCCATCACTGACTGTGGAGCTTAGCTCTCTTGCCTGGCCTCCTGCCCTTCCCTTGCCCACTTCCCCTACTCCCTTCTGGGAGCACTTTCTCAACAAATCACTCGGACACAAATCCTCCTTTTAAGATGTGCTTCTAGGGAACCCAACCTGAAACATCCCTTCCTAGCTTAAAACCCTTCCATGGGTCCCCGCTGCCTCCAGGATAAAACCCATGCTTCTTCACTGTAAATTCAAGGTCTTTCACCCTGACTGCCACCTACCTCTCCAGTCTCACCCCCCTCTGCCCTGCAGCCAGCAGGATTTTCAGCCTGGCAAGTCCCTATGGTTTCCCACCACCAGAAACTATTCCTGTCTCCCCTCAGTGCCCCACCTCCATCAGCAGTTCCACCAAGCAGGCCTTCAGGCCTTCTCCTTCCCTGGCAAGATAGGCGGTCACCTCACCACCTGCTCCCTGGAGTCCTTTCCTTTTGCCCTCCCTACCAGGACCCCACTGTCCTCTGGGGCCTGTCAGAGCACAATCTGGTGTGTTCCTTTCCTTGGCAACAGCAAGCACAGCTGGCAGACAGTATTTTTAATCTTACTCAGGTTCAGGAATCAGGTGGCTTGGAAAGTTGCCTAGTCTGGTGACCTACACCTCCGCAACCTGTGACTGCTGGGAAGGGAAGAGTCAGAACTGAGGCCTAAAGGTGGGCCAACCCGGGCCTTCAATATTGTCTGGGAGCCAGAAACATTTGGTAAATGAAATAAATGAAAGGTCTTTGCACAAACTGCCCAAGTCATCCCCACTCCCGCCAAATGTAACATGCAAGCGACTCGGGGCCAGTTCCATTCCTGGTCTGCCAGGCTGTGAGGACAGAGACTGGAACATGAACTAGTTAAACCCAAGGGCCCAGGGGACCTGAATGGGGGCAGAAACAAAGGCTCACCTGCCCTGCCCACACACGGGGCCCAAGAGGGCATTCAAAATGTGAACTTTAATAACAAACAGCAGGTCAGAGTGGGGGTTCCCCAGGAACAAGAATGACGGAGCTGGTGCTGGAGACCCCAAGGGTCCCCACTTCATCCCCTCTAAGGCCTGGAGGCAGGGAAGCAGTGGACCCCATCGAGGAGGAGGGGAGGTGCCTGGCTCCACGTAAGTCCATCTGCTTGGGGCCCTAAGACCCGAGATGCAGCAGTGTGTAGAGCAGGGTGGCACCCTGCTGGGCCCGGAAGGTCCTGCCAGGGGGTGTGGCCTAGCCTGGGCAGGCAAGCAGGCCAAGGGCTGCAGGGTCAGATGCGGAAGCTTTCCTCCCGGCCATCGATGTGACGGAGCCGCAGGTAGACGTCCGTGCCAATGCCCTGTAGGGACTGCAGCCGAAGGGAACCACCGAGGTACTCCGCGTAGGCCCGCGATGTGGGCAGCCCGAAGCCAAAGCTGGGGGTGGGCAAGGGGACAGAACACGGGCTTCAGAGGCTTGAGTCTCCTGCCCCGCCCCCC
>NW_020173198.1:1029001-1059073 GCF_003031525.2 Neophocaena asiaeorientalis asiaeorientalis
CCCTCCATTCTGGCCAGGTGGGGCCTCACCCGTGCATGGGTCCCGACTGGCCGCCACTGTGCAGGTCCAGGTGGCCGAAGAGGGGGCTGATCCGGGGGTCCTGGGTGCTGGCCTCAGCTGTGGTGAAGTGGTAGTCCATAACCCGATCCAGGTCTTTGTGAGCGATTCCCCCGCCCCGGTCTGAAATCCTGGCAGGATGACGACGACGGGTTTGGCTCAGCTTTGGTGGGGCTCACTACCTCCCCAAGTAGACAGTGCTAAGTCGAGCTTCCTTTCGCTTCCATGCAGACATGGAATGTGGTCACCTAGACTCTTGGGCCTTGTTTTTTTAAGCTATGTTTCTCCACCCTTACCTCTGCCACTAACTGCTTATACTTCCTCATAGGACTTGACGTTTATTCTCAGACCAGCACCGCAGACTGTTTATTTCTGACTCTTTTCCCACTCTGGGCCCCTCAGCTGCTGACAAGGACAGGGCCCTGGGGCCCACAGCTGGCCCCAGATCCTCTCATGTCCAGCTCATGGCAATCTCAGGACTGGAGAATATCCTGTCCAACCAGAAACTAAATCTCAGACTGGGGCAGGTACTGGCTTGAGATCATCCAGCCAATCAGAAACAGTGCCCGGAACCCCCATGCATCCCACCCCAACTCCCACCCAGGGCAAACCTGATGACGAGATCGATATCATTGTTGGCGATGGTGATGACCACATCTGGGACATTGTAGGGAGTGTCTAGGTGACTCTCCATTGTGGCTCTGTGCAGGGGGCAAAGATCAGTAGGTGGTGGTGCCCCAGCCTCACCCCAGTTCCTGTCTGCCCCCTTCCAATATATCCAGCAGCCCACCTCATGGCATTCTTGAGCAGCTCGGGCAGGATGTAGTCCAGCGGCATCGGGATGAAGGGAAAACGGGCAGCCACATGTCCATTGATGCGGACTCGGGGGGCATTGCCATACTTGTGTTCACACAGGCGTCTGCGGAAAGGAGCAAGGGTTCAGACCTCAACCAGTGGTTATCAACTGGAGGTGATTCTGTCCCCACCCTCCCAGGGAAATTTCACAATCTCAATCTCTAGCCACATTTTTGGCTGTCACAGCTGGAGAATATTACTGGCATCAAGTGAGTAGAAGCCGGGGACTCTTCTGAACATCCTAATAAGCACAGGCCAGCCCCTCACAAAAAAGAATGATCTGGCCCAAAACGTTAACAGTGTCACAGTTGAAAAACCCTGCCCTGGACCATGCCCTGGGCAACGGATCAGACCCAAACCTTCCCTGCCCAAAGACGTCACCCCCTTAGCCATTCTAGCCTCACCTGGCAAAGTCCACCCACTTTTCAATAATCTTCTTTGGTGAGAGGCGAGTGCAGATGATGCCAACAAAGTCGGGCTGGCAGGAGAAAGAAGGTCAGGACCAGGGATCACCTCCACCCACACCGTGGCCACCAAAAGCTTGCAAACTCTAGACTACGGAAGCAGCCCCAAGGCTCTCCCCAGGCCCTTGGCCCGGGTCCCCAGCCCATGGGGGCTCCTGGCTCAGTCCTCTCTGCCCCACTTGACATTCCCAGGTAGGCCTCAGGTCCCCGTGCCCCACCTTGTCCTCATGTAGCGCCAGATGATGTGTAGCCAACATGCGGATCCCAAGCCTTGAAGTCAACGTCTTGTCTAAGAAGTAGCGGACGAGCTTCTCATCCTGTAAAGAGTAGAGGCTCAGAAACCCTGTCCCTGGGACTTCCCTGGTGGCGCAGTGGTTAAGAATCTTTCTGCTAACGCAGGGGACACGGGTTCGATCCCTGGTCTAGGAAGATCCCACATGCCGTGGAGCAACAAAGCCTGTGCGCCACAGCTACCGAACCTGCACTCTAGAGCCCGCGAGCCACAACTACTGAGCCCATGCACCACAACTACTGAGCCTGCGCACCACAACTACTGAAGCCCGCTCACCTAGAGCCCGTGCTCCGCAACAAGAGAAGCCACCGCAATGAGAAGCCCGAGCACCACAACAAAGAGTAGCCCCCTGCTCGCCGCAACTAGAGAAAGCCCGCGTGCAGCAACAAAGACCCAACGCAGCCAAAAATAAATAAACAAAAAATAAAAACAAAAACTGTTAAAAAAAAAAAAAAGACCCTGTGCCCTTCCCAGGCCCTCCCAACAGGCCTGAGCCCCCATTGCACTGCCCCTGACCTCTATGTGCTTCCGGCTCTCACGCAGGCCCTCAGCTAAGAGGGTCACCACATCCTTGTGGTCGTCCAACAGCTGTCGCACCAGCTGGCAGTATTGGGCATCATCCGTCTGGTCCTTGATCTGCAGGCCACAGAGTCATGAGCTTGGATGGTCCAGCCCTGACTTCTCAGCCCCTCACCCTGCCCTGGCCCAGCCCTCACCGGAGGGAAGTCTGTCAGCTTCTGGAAGGCACGGATGTACAACTCGTGCTGCAAGGAAGAGGTGTGGGAATTCACAGGGATGCTGTGGGCACCAGGTAGAGAACAGCCACCTGTGCCCACCTATGGGGATCGCCATCCACCCCAATTCATTTGGTTCAAACCCCATCATGGCCTTTCAAGCCTCCATGAAGGCTTGGGTCCGAGTCCTCTGTGGCCCTGAAACCTTTTGGCAGGTAAGCCTCTACCACTCTGATTCCGTCTCTCCATTTCCCCCATGGGCGGTGGGCACACTGATCTAAGGTCCTCTCTACTAGGGAAACCGACGCCGCCTTGAGGCCACCTTACCACATGCAGTATGGTGGGGTTGCAGCCAATGATGAAAGGAAGGCTGCGGAAGCCCTTGATACGATGAGCGATCCTCACTGGCAACTCCTGCTGCAAGTACCGGGCACTTTTCTAGAAGAAAAAGAGGAAGGAAGTTAAGGCCAGGGCCTGAGTGGCTGGGTCAGAGCTCCAGGGACCAAGAGAAAAATAGGGGCAGGAATCTTACCAGAAGGTGACTGCCATCCTGAGAGCGGCCTGAATAGAGCATCATGGTCGGAGTGAGACGGACTGAGGGCTGGAGGGGCAGAGGGCCCTTGAGCACTGAATCTCTGACACCCTGCCCCCATCATATTAGCTCCACCCCTTCCCTGGACACCCACTCCAGCTCTGGACCCAGGCCTCACCGCCCTAGCTGCACACCTTCTCCGCTGCCACATCGATAGCCGACTGGTTGTAAAAGGAGGTGACTGTCTTGGAGCGCTCCCGTGCCATCTCCACGTGGTGGGTATCGGTGGCTGATGTGGAGCGGGCCCGGAGAGACAGTGAGGGCCCCAAGAGAGGCCAGAGTGCTGGCCCGCCCCGGGGTCCGCTCCCCAGCACGGAAGCCAGTATCATCGTTTTGCTCTTTTGTCGAACTGGGCGGCCACTAGGGCTGAGGACCGGATAGATGGAGGCGACCCCAAAATGGGGCAAGAAGGGTGTGGGTGGGCAGGGGCACTTCTCTGACTTCAGGGGCGAGAGCCGGTCGAAGATGCTGACAAGCTCAGCCTCCAGGAGCAGCTCCCATCTATAAAGGCGGAAGAAGGGGGAGTTGTAAGGCTCTGAATCCAGGCGCACTATCTTTCCACGTGAGCACTGGTTAGTCAGATTTGGACAATCTCTGCCCACCCCTTCAACCACTTCCCCAAGCACACACAGGCCGACCCTGGATAACCTTGCTTTCCGGGGCTACTATTTTTCAATCTGATGTTCTACCTGGTAGTCTGGAGGGAAGAGGATCCTTAGACCCATCCAGCCCGAAAACCTCAACCCCCGCTCCCTCTGATCCCGGGCACCCTCGTTCAGGGGGCGGGGCTGACCCCTAATCCGGCGCCTTCGGACCCCGGCCGGTGTCTGGCCTGCGTACCTGCGGCACACAGTGTTGTGCACCCCAGGGTCGGCTCCGTTGAAGTAGCGGCTCGGGAGTCCCGGTCTGGTTCCCTCCCTCCGCAGGGTCACTTGGTTCGGCCCGGATCTTCCCCATATGGTAGATGCCAGTCCCCCAGCCCCCCAACCCCAGTCCACGCGCGCTCCAGCAATCCAGAGCAAGGGCGGAGGCGGCGGGCGCGCGCTGCGAAGCCTTCGCGGCACGGTCTGAGCGGGTAGCTCCACTTACCTCGGGGCCAGAGCCAGGGCCGGGTCCGAGAGGAACGGCCCAATAGTCCACCGGCCGGGCTGGCCGAGCCGCTTGCGCCCTCTGCCGCCGTGACGTCACGTGGGCTATGGGCGCCCGGTGCCTCCTGGGAGTTGTAGTTTGGAGCGGAGGACTCGCAACTCGCGCCAGCCCATCGTGGCTGTGTCTCTGCTCCCAGGTCCCCAGATAAATAGCACAGCTCTCTCCACAGGGCTCCCGGAGTTATCTGGTCTCTCTGGGCCTCTTTCTTCTGCTCTATAAAACAGGATCTCTGGGAAAGAAATGCGAGAGGGCGAGAAGACCCTTAGATGCAAAGTGCACAGACCAAACCCTACCTGGATTCCTCCCCTGAGGTCCCGTCCTTCTCCCTTCTAGCTCTTGACTCATTTGTGGGAAACCAGACTGCCTGGTTCAACCCCCAGCTCAGCCACTTACCATCTGGGGCAAGTTACTTAAACTACTCAATACTTCAATTCCCGTATTGGTAAAATGAGGTTGTACCAACCTTGGGGTTGTATGGTCACATGAATTTATATATGTAAAGTGCCCAGGATAGTGCCAGGCGTGGAATTAACACTCTACTAGGTATTATTATTATTAATATTATTACTATTATTGTTACTGAGTCTAAGCTCGCTCTGCTCGCCGCACGACAGGCCATAGGAGACGAGGTGTTGGGCAAGCAATTCAGCAGACCGAGAAGATGGCAGACTAAAGTCTCAAAATAACCAACTTATTGGGGTTTGGATGCCAGTTTCTTTTATAGCACAGAGAGGGGGAGGAGATGAGGAAGTAAAGTAAAAAGGCCATAAGTTTTGCAAATATCACCTGGAATGGCCAGCCTCGGGGAGGGGATGTGTTAATTTCTGCTTTCTTATAGCCACCCAAAGGCAGACAGGGTCCGGATGTTTCCCTGAACAAAGGCACTTTGGTTTAACATTCAGGCAGAAGGGCAGGGTTCCCCGAGGCAGGCCCTTGTGTGTAGACAGTATCCTTTTAGTGAACAAAAGCAGCAGAAAGCAAAGGTTAAAGTAAAAGAAACAGATGGAACATGTAGTCAGATATGGCTCTTCCCTGTTACATTATCATTATTACTAATTAATGCCAGCAACAAACAGTTTAGGTGACTTTTCTGTGCAAGGAGAGGAGATTGGTGTTGAATTAAATAAATAGACCCTTCCCTGCCCTGAAGAGGAAGGCAGACAATTTCCGTGTCATCAGTTGTGCTAAGAGCCACACAGGAAGGTCTGGGAAATTGGTATAGGTGCAGTGTGAGTAGGACTGGGCAGACCTAGGAGCTGGAGTGAGAAGGACATGTCAGGACAGGGAAGAGCCTGGAGCATGTGGAGTCTGGGAGGAGAGGAGCTGAATGAGGTGACCAGAGCCAAATTTTGAAGGATGAGTGTGCATTTGTCCTGAAGTAGTAAGAAGCCACTGAAGAGGGCTTCCCTGGTGGCGCGGTGGTTGAGAATCCACCTGCCAAATGCAGGGGACACAGGTTCCAGCCCTGGTCCGGGAAGATCCCTCGTGCCGCGGAGCAACTAAGCCCGTGCGCCACAACTACTGAGCCTGAGCTCTAGAGCCTGCGAGCCACAACTACTGAGCCCGAGTGCCACAACTACTGAAGCCCGCGATCTACAGCCTGTGCTCCACAACAAGAGAAGCCACCACAATGAGAAGCCCGCGCACCACAACGAAGAGTAACCCCCGCTCGCCGCAACTAGAGAAAGCCCGGCACAGCAACGAAGACTCAACACAGCCAAAAATAAAATCAATTAATTAATTAATTAAAAAAAAAAAGAAGCCACTGAAGGGTTTTAACTAGATAGATCTGCTTCTTAGACAGAATGCTCTGGCGGTAGTGATTGGGACCAGTGAGACCAAACGAAGAGAGACCAGTGAAAAGACAGTTTTTCCAAGCAGGCGATGATGGGAGAGAGACTTTTCAGTGTGTGTTTGTGTGTACTTATACTGACAAGATTTTTCTTCACCATGGTCATGTATTTTCTAAATAGTTTAAAATTTTAAAGCAAAGGGGTAAGTGAAGCAGGCGATATTTTGGAGTTTTTGGGGGGGGTTGTTTTGTTTTGTTTTTGAAAATTTTTTTTCTTTTTTGGCTGAGCCATGCGGCTTGAGGGATCTTAGTTCCCAGACCAGGGACTGAAACCCGGCCCTCGGCAGTGAAAGCATGGAGTCCTAACCACTGGACCACCGAGGAATTCCCTGGAGCTGTCTTTAAACTTCAGCAGAGGTGGGACCCTTCACCACCGGCTGGCCTGCCTGAGGGACTGGGGGAAAGTCTGCACAGATCATGAGGAAGGGGCTCCCTGAGTCTCTGGATTTTCTCTTCGCCCCTCATCCCCACACCATTCCCACCCTTTCCTTTCCCGCATCCCGGCAATACCCTGGAGTGAAACTGGGAGCACGCTCAGCTCTGGAGGTGGCTGGAGGCAGGCAGGGCTTGAGCCAGCGTTAAAAGGGAGAGGGGAGGGTGCTCCTGCTGGGAAGGCCGAAGTGCGCAGAGAAGCAAAAGATGGCTTGAAGCGTGCCGGATCCCGGCGCTCACGTGGCCGTGGCGTGGCCGGCAGTGCATTTGACCCTGCGCGCTGGACCAGCCCGGCCGGGACTCGCTGCTACCTCCCGGCGGTGGAGGTTGGACTTGCACCCCAAGAGTCCACCTTCCCGTTGGTCAGGCGCTCTTCTAAGAGATTCACATGTGTTCGTTTCATCTTCATAACGAACCTCTGAGGTAATGTGATTATCCTCATTTTACAGATGGGGCAACAGAGACCCAGAAAGATTGAACGACTCCTCCGTCCCCTCTTTCCGTTCCGTCTTCACCCCCCATAATCATGGCAACAGCCACACTGGCCCACCTGTTTTTCCCTCAACATACCAGGCACGTTCCACCTCTCACTAGCTGTGCCCTCTGCCTGGAACACCCTTTCCCTAGATTTCCACATAGCTTAATCCCTCACCTCCTGTAAGCTTTTGCCCAAATGTCAGCTGAATGAAGCCCAACCTGATCACCCTATTTAAAATTGCAACCACCCCCATTCCCCTCACACTGCTTTACTCTTATTTATTTATTTGTTTATTTGGCCGCGCTGTGTGGCTTTTGGGCTCTTAGTTCCCTGGGATTGAACCCTGGCCCCAGGCAGTGAAAGCACCAAGTCCTAATCACTGGACAGCCAGGGAATTCCTTCTGCTTTACTCTTTATTTTATCCGTAGCATGTATCACTGACAGCATACTATATACTTATGTATTTATCATAGTAATTGCTCAGTTTTTTTCCTAAAATGTAAGCCCACAGTATGAATATTTGTCTGCTATACTGATTTATCCTGTGCCCCTAACACAGTCCCTGGCACATAACAGGTGATCAATAAACATTTATTAAATAAATGGAAGAAATATTGGGCTTTCTTCTTGAGCTATTGAAAGGCAGAGTGACAAAACTACATCTTTTAATTTTTGATAAAGAGGTACTTTGACTGCTGTATGGAGACTGTATCTTAGGGTAAGAGACAAAGATATCTGAGAGACCAAAGATGAGGCTACTGCATTTATCTAGGTGGGAGGTGATGATGGTTTGGGTCAAGGTAGTGGTCTGCATAGATTATAGGGAATGAGAGAGTGGTCCACGAGGAGTGGCTTGGGTGGACTGGGGGGGGGGGCATGGTTAAAATGGGAACCCCAGAGAAGGGCCAGGTTTGGGGAAGGTAAGAAGCTCAGTTTGGGGTGCATTGCACTGCATCTGATTGGCCTGTGAGACATACATATGGTGATGTCCAAGAAGTGTTTCTGCTCTGGGGTGTGGAGCCCAGGAAAGAGATCTGGGCTCAGGTCAGCTTTCAGAAGCTGTGACCTGTAAGGAGTAAGGGAAGACATCGGTGGAAACAATGTTGCCTCATGTGGCAGTCTGTGTTTCCCAAAGATGCCCCGCCCCACATGCCCACATGAATTTCTTAGAATATGACTTTGACACTTCTCACATCAAGAGGTGGAGTTCTGTGTTCCTTCCCATTAGAGCTAAGCGAATTTGTGATTACAGTGGAAGGGCTACTATATGATGACTTATGAAGCTAGATCATAAAAGATGATGCAGCTTCCACTTAGCTCCCTGGAGAGCTTTTACTGGAGTCCTGAGTTACCACGTAAGCAGTCTGATCGCCCTGTATTAATTGTCCATTGTTGTGTGACAAATTACCCTCAAAATATAGCAGCTCAAAACAATAAACGTTTATTATCTCACACAGTTTCTTTGGGTCAGGAATTTGGGAGCAGCTGAGCTGGTGGTTCTGGTTCAGGGTTGCTTATGAGGTTGCAGTCAAGATGTTGCCCGATGGTCCAGTGGTTCGGACTCTTCGCTTTCACTGCAAGGGCCTGGGTTCGATCCCTAGTCAAGGAACTAAAATCCCATAAGCTGCACGGGTGCCGCCAAAAACAAACAAACAAACAAAAACATGTTGCCTAAAACTACAGTCACATGAAGTCTTGACTGATGCTAGAGAATCCACTTCCAGGGTGGCTCTCTCACATGCCTAGCAAGTTAGTGCTGGTTGTTGACAGGAAGCCTCAGTTTCTCACTAAGTGGACCTCTCCTTAGGGCTGCTTGAGTGTCCTCATAACATGGCAACTGGCTTCACCCAGAGTTAGTGATCTAAGAGAGAGCAAAATGGAAGCCACAATATCCTAATGACTTAACTGCCAAAGTCACAAACCATCATTTCTGTATTATCCTACTGGGTCAGATCAGCCCTATTTCATGTGGGAAGAAACTACACAATGTTATGAATCCCAGGAGGTGGAAATCATTGAAGACAACTTTGGAAACTGGCTATTGTAGCCTGGAGTCTGCCATGCTGTGAGGAAGCCCAAACTAGTGCCTACGGAGAGGCTACAGGGATTCACGAATAGCCCCTGAGATGCAAGAAGAGAGAGAGAGGCCAGGTTATCAGCCTCCCATCATTCCAGCATTCCAGTTAGCCAGCATCTGACCACAGTTATGTGAGCCAGAACTACCCAGCCAAAATTCTCATACTGAATGCCTAACCCCTAAAAACTGAGAGAAAATAAAATGATTGTTTTTCTCTTAAGTCATTATTTTTGTGGTGATTTGTGTGAATCCTCGATGATTCCCACCTCCCGATATTTATATCCCACTGTAGTCTCTTCCCACATTGAACAGGGCTGACCTGATAGAATAGGATAAATGACAATATGAGACTTTCAAGGCTAAGTCATAAAGATACTGTGGTTTCCACCTTGCTCCCTCTTAGATGACTCATTCAGGGGGAAGTCAGTCATGGATATAGGAACACTCCAGAAAACTGTGGAAAGAAGTGAGAAACTGGTCTAAGTCTTAGTCCTCTGTATTAGTTTCCTATTGTTTCTATAACAAACTACCACAAACTTAGTGACTCAAAACAACAGGAATTTTGACTTCCCTGGTGGTCCAGTGGTTAAGACTCCACCCTTCAAATGCAGGGGTCGCAGGTTCGATCCCTAGTCAGGGAACTAAGATCCTGCAAGCCACATGGCTGGGCCAAAAAAAAAAAAAAATTCCTCTCTGGAGGCTCTAGGCGAGAATCCATTTCTTCAACTTTTCTTGCTACTACAGGCCACCCACATTCCCTAGCTCATGACACCCTTTCTCCATCTTCAAAGCCAGCAACACTGCATCTCTTTGTGATTTTCTTCTATAGTCACACCTTCCTCTGAATCTCTTCTTCTGCTGCCCCTTTTCACTTTTAAGGACCCTTGTGATTACATTGGATCCATAGGATAATCTGTTTTAAAATCAGCAGATGAGTAGCCTTAATTCCATCTGCAACCTTTAATTCCCATTTGCTACGTAAACTAACATGTTCACAGGTCCCAGGAATTAGGACACCGACATCTTTAGGAGCCATTATTCCACTGGCCACATTGTCTGGAAGAAAAGGAATGGGCCTGAGAAGGAGCAGCCAGAGAAGGAAGGGGGCCATCAGGAGAGTGAAATACCACAGAAGCCAGAGGAAGACAAGAGTTCCCAGGAAGGAGTGCCCAACAGTGATTAATACTGTTGGGAGGCCAAGCATGGTAAGAACTGAAAGATATGCATTGAATTTAGCATCCTGGTGACACTAGCCGTAAGTTGTCAGGGGAGTATTGGGGGCAGGAGCTAGTTTATGGTGTGCTGGGCAGCAAGGAAGAGGTGAGGAAGTAAAAGCTGCGAGTGTAAAACCTTCCAAAAAACTTGATTGTAAAGGGATATTTGTTGCAACTTCTAAAATGGGGAAAAGTTTCAATGCAAATGGGAAGGAAGGGGAAGTATAGGTGAGAGGGGTCATCAATAGATGCTATGTCTGTGAAGTGGGGAGCTCAGCTAGCCCACCAAAGGCTTGGAAAGGAGGGACTGTTGGGTTGATCTGGGCTCAGGTTTCGCCAGGTGGCGCCACAGTAGAACAAAGGTTAGGGTACTGTCAAGGGTATGGCGGAGGTGATGGAGCTGGGCGTGTGGGGGAGAGACGGAGAGAGAGAGATCGGCCAGCAGGAGGCGCTGGTGCAGCAGGAGGGAATGGCTGGGCAAACTAGGCGGATTGGAGGTTATAGTCCTAATAATGTCTGAGATAGTAATTTCAGGGAAAACGCGTGGCTCTTGATCGGATCGCAGTATTCGCTGGATTCCCCGATTCGCTGGTCTCTAGTTCATGGATGTTGCAAAGTTAGAGCAGGGCTTGGGCTAGAGTAAACTCTATATACTGTTAGCCCGGTTAATAAAATTTTTAAAACTCCGGAGACTCCATTACCCTTGAGGCATTGCGGCCACCCCCGACTACAATTCCCATCATGCCTGGCAGGCCGTCAAATCAGTAAGTACCCACGTCCCTTAATCCGGTTTTCCAGTCCCAGCATTCCTCAGCAGTTTTAGTACCCAGGCAGCACTCCTGCCAAATCCTAGGAACAGCCAATTGGATCAGGGAGTGTGAGACCAACAGACCAGTCACCCAGCCAGACGGGCGGGAGAGAGCGTGGCCAAATCCGGCCCCGCCCCTGCTCCGTGGCTGGCTCCCTTCCGGCTGGCGCCTCCGGCGATACCAGAAGACATGGGCAATACCTGGCGGAGTCCTGGGTGGGTGCGGCTCGCGCTCTGCCTCGCGGGCTTAGGACTCTCTCTCTACGCGCTGCACGTGAAGGCGGCGCGCGCCCGGGACCGGGATTACCGCGCGCTCTGCGACGTGGGCACCGCCATCAGCTGTTCGCGCGTCTTCTCTTCCAGGTGCGTGCGCGAGTGAAGCCTTGGGGGACCCGCTGCTCGTAGGAGCGGTGCATGGGGACCAGGTGTGCATGGCGACCAGGTTGCCAGATGAATCTGGGATTGGGGTGCCCGGGGACCGGGCGCACGAAGCCGGACTGCTCAAGGGGACGTTGCCTGGCGAGACGGGTGTGTCCGAGACAGGAGTGTGGAGTAGAGGGGTCAGATAGTGCTGGGGACTGGGGTTATTCGAGTGAGAGTGCCCGTGAGTCCTGATGACAAGGAATAAGTGACCGGGCAGGACGGGGAGGTGGGGTCGAGTGTAGGGACTGATTATGGTCTTAAGGATGGCTTTGCCTGGGGACAAGGTGGCCAGGTCTGGCTATGCTTGAGGGTCTAGGTTAGTGGGATGACCTAAAACAGAATAGGGGAGAGGGTGGCCAGGGCGCTGGAGATTTAGGGATCCAGGGCAGAAAGATTCTGCCCTGGTTTCCCAGTCTCTGGTAACTCTGTAAAGCAAGGTGAAGGGTTGTACTCACCTTGCTATGTTAAGACTTATTGAAGGTCTAGGATGAAAAGGGGAGCCTATGGGGGAGCCATGGCCTGGTGTGACCTGGGGATGGGGGAGGATAGGGGCAGTGACATGGAATCCTGTCCTGGCCAAAGAAAGGCTGTTCCTGGAGGCCATTGACCCTTGGACTCATGTGGGGGTTGGGGGAAGGGCTAGAAGGGGAAGGACAGCCCAGATGGCTTCTTGGAAATAACCCTCCCAGGATAAGGCCCATGGCACTCAGTTGACACTCCTAACCTGGGCCCTCCCCTCCACCAGGTGGGGCCGGGGCTTCGGACTGGTGGAACATGTGCTGGGCAAGGACAGCGTCCTCAATCAATCCAACAGCATATTCGGTTGCATCTTCTACACACTACAGTTGTTGTTAGGTGAGCGGCCCTACGCTCTCATGATAGGCCCCTTCCTGTCTTGGCCACCCCAGCCCCATCCCTTGCAATCTTGGTGACCCAGACATCTGATGGCCAACTGCTCATCACTGAGCACCTGGGAGGTGGGAACCTAAAGGAGTCTTTACTGTCAGAGCCAGAAGGGCCCTTAGAGACTTCATAGGAGCCCAGTTTTCTGGAAAAGACTCAGAAGTTCCTTTCTGGGGGAAAACCAAGGGTTGCTTATCTTTCATCTCATGTAGAGCTCAGCAGGAAAATTCACTATTTGGGTGCCAGGGATCATTGAACAGATAGGAGAACCAAGGCCTTGGCGGAGCCTGTCACAGCCTCTCATTTTAGAGACTCTTCCCCAGTAGCCCCTGCCATCTGGGTGGCACCATGGAGTCATGGCGTGTTCTAGAGGTAGCTAGTCCTGAAGCCCATGCCTGAAGCCCATGCCTGACCCTTTTCTGCCTTGCAGGTTGCCTACAGGGCCGCTGGGCATCTGTCCTGCTGGTGTTGAGTTCCCTGGTGTCTCTAGCTGGTTCTGTCTACCTGGCCTGGATCCTGTTCTTCGTGCTCTATGATTTCTGCATTGTTTGCATCACCACCTATGCCATCAATGTGGGCCTGATGGTGCTGAGCTTCCGGGAGGTCCAGGAACCCCAGGGCAAGGTCAAGAGGCACTGAGCCCTCACCCCAAGCCAGGCTGACCTCATCTGCTCTGCTTTGGCTTGTGATCTTTGCCCAAGGAGGCTACGTCTGGATCCTTAGAAGAGTCTGCAACCTGCCCCTGCCATACTCCCACACAGGACAATGGACCAAACATGCCACACTGTTTCCTTCACCTTAGTGCCTCTGCCTCTGTCCCCAAAGACTGGTTTCCAAAGTTCCTGCTATTGCCCAAGGAGGGATGGTTCAGAGCAATAAAATTCCTTAAATAAATTAGCCAAATCTGAGCCATCTGTCTGCCAGGGACCTTAGTGTTGGGGCTTTCCCAGTCTTTCCTCCTCTGGGACAGGAAGATATGAGTCAGAATGAGAGTGGAGGGCCTGCTGGGAAGGGTAGTTAGTCTCTTCTCCAGTATGTGGAGTCAGCAAGACCTGGGGTGCCATCAGCCCCCACTCCCAGGAAATGGGCTGGCAGCTTGTCCCTCCTACCCACAGAAGCCAGGCCTTGTCTTCTGGGACAGCCAAGCATGTGAGATCTGCCTTTCTGGTTCTATGCAGGCTTGCTGGGAAGTTCTTCCTGTAGTCTAACCTAACCCCTCCAGCTGCCTTATCTACCACCCCAAGCCAGTCTTGGCAGCCCTGGAGAGCCAGGTACAGGTTGTGTTTTTGTTTTGTTTTTCCCAGTATGTACTAAGCACTTATCCACATGTGACTCACTGTTTAAGACCCTGACATGTCAACTCTTTTAATCCTTATATCAATTGTATGAGGTAGGTATTATTCTTACAGTCATCCCTTGGTATCCACAGGAGATTGGTTCCGAGACTCATCGACCCACCCTCAAAACAAAATCCGAGGATGCTCAAGTCCCTTATATAAAAGGGCATAGGGAATTCCCTGGCCGTTCAGTGGTTAGGACTTGGAACTTTCACTGCCGTGGGCCCGGGTTCAATTCTTGGTAGGGGAACTAAGATCCCACTGCAAGCTGCGCGGTGCAGCCAAAAATAATTAATTAATTAATTAATTAAAATGGCGTAGTATTTGCGTATAACCTACACATACCCTCCCATATACTTTAAGATACACTTTTAAGTCATCTCTAGATTACTTATAATGTTTAATACAATGTAAATAGTTGTAAATACAATGTGAATGCTAGGTAGCTAGTTGTTGGTAAGCAGTAAACTCAAGTTTTGTTTTTTGGAACTTTCTGGATTTTTTTCTTTTTTTTTTGGATCTGCAGTTGGTTGAATCTGCAGATGTGGAACCTGTGGATACAGAGGGCTGACTGTATATCTTGATGAGGGGATTGAGGTTCAGAGAGGCTAAGTAATTTGCCCAAGATCACACAGCTAGTTTGGGGGAGGGGGTTAGGGAACCCTCAGGACTTGAATTCACCAGGGCCATATGGCTCTGGTGTCTATGTTCTTTTTCTTTTTTTCTTTTTTTTTTTTTTTTTTTAGATGTTGGGGGTAGGAGTTTATTAATTAATTTATTTATTTTTGCTGTGTTGCGTCTTCGTTTCTGTGCAAGGGCTTTCTCTAGTTGTGGCAAGCGGGGGCCACTCTTCATCGCGGTGCGCGGGCCTCTCACTATCGCGGCCTCTCTTGTTGCGGAGCACAGGCTCCAGATGCGCAGGCTCAGTAGTTGTGGCTCACGGGCCTAGTTGCTCCATGGCATGTGGGATCCTCCCAGACCAGGGCTCAAACCCGTGTCCCCTGCATTAGCAGGCAGATTCTCAACCACTGCGCCACCAGGGAAGCCCCTGGTGTCTATGTTCTTAACCGGAGCCACAGCTGCCTCTGGGTTGGGGTCAGGGTCCCTGAACAGTCTGGTCTGTTCTGAGTTAGAAGTCAGGAAGAGGAAAAGGATGCATCCTGAGTGTTCCTCCCTCCTAATTGAGTCTTCCAACACCTGTTAGGAAGGTGGGCACCATGTAACCCTGTTTCCCGGGAAGGTAGCAGAGAGGCATTGAGACTTGCTAGTCTCGTAGCCAGCAAGAAGCAGACAGCCTGGCCCCTTGACACCTAGCTCTGTACACCCTGCCTCTGAATCAAAATAGGAGAAGATAAATGAAACCCATTTGGACCCAGGCCTGGGAGGGAAGCTGAAATGAAGAATGAGAACTGGGGAAGGCCTGCCCACCATGCCCTTCACCTGTTCCAGTAGGACAGCTCCCACGCTTGGGAGCAAGTTTACTCTGCTAGGCTTCGGTCTAAGCACTTTTACACTCAACAGTTTGGAGTTTTTCAGTCAAGGCACAAATGGGCTAACTGTCCAAGGTCACTCAAGTGTTAGGGGGAACTGGGATTTGAACCCAGGCAGTGTGGCCAAGGCTGAGGCCCAGGGAGAGGCGGTGAACAGCCCAGGATCACACAGCCACAGCCCCAGAGCTGGAAACTGCTGGCTCCCTTCCAGCCCAGGAAAAGCAATGACTCCTGACTCCTAGCAAGTTGGGGGTGGAGCTAGGGAGACCCAGGTGGCTTCTAGGAGAACCAGAGCACAGGCGGCAGAGTGGCTTGGAGCAGCATGAAGGGGAGCTGGGGACTGAGGCTGCTCATCCTGGGAGCCGTGGTCCTCATAGAGGGTGAGTCACCCGTGTTTGCAGGGGAGGCAGTATGGTGGGGTTCGGGGGCTGTCCTCTACCCTAGTAGCCCCCTGCAGCTTGGTGTGTGAGAGAGTGCCTGCCCGGGAAGCCACAGTCAGCCTGTGGCAACGTAACCGTGTCCGGCTGTGTGTGTTGGGGAGGGGTATGTGGCCACCTGTGTCCAAATGGGTATGATTCCCTTGGGCTGGATTATAGTCTGTGTCTGCAGGAACTGTCATTACGCCTGTGTGTGCGCTCTGTGGCCCCGTCTGCCTCTCTACTTCCAGAATGACCTTAGGCAAGTTCTGGGGTTCTGTGGCCTCAGTCTCCCCGCCTTTACATACGTCCCGTCTCTCCTGGAGCAGATGTTCAATGGGTGTGTTTGTGTGTGCCTGTGATGGGGAAGAGGCAGGGCAGGGGACCCTTTGGTAGAGTCTCTGGTGGTTTCCGGAAAGATGGCGGAGCCCGAGTTGTCAGAACAGGGGCGGGGTGAGTCTCAATCTCTTGATGCCCTCCCCAACTTGGGCATGACGCAGGCCTCTAATTATTCCTCTTAGGCCTCTGCAGCGCAGGGCACAATTAAGCTAATGCTCTCCACATGCACAGGCCGCCTCTCTGACTCAGCGGTGGGGGCAGGAGTTGGGGGTTCTGCAGCCTGGAGGAGGCTTGGCCTGGTCCCAAGCTGAACCCCAGGCCCTGCCGCTCAGGCCCAGGAGTGCTGAGCACAGCTGAGGCAGAAGAATTAATGACTGAGTGTACACTCCGTATAGCTTCCAATACAAGCTGTTTCTTGACCTCATATAAATATTTTAATTCTGGGAGGGGCCGGTGAGGTAGCCACAGAGTCATAGCAGCAACCCACACCAATCCCCCCAAACCTGTCCCCTCCACCAAGGCTGGGCCGGGCAGGTAAGGCTCCCTGCCCCAAGGCTCACCTGTGTCTCTCTCTTCCCAGGTCTTCAAGCAGCTCAGCATGGTAAGCTCTGGGGCCATGGGGCCTGGGCCTTACTTGGGTCTGGGTCGGGCCGGGGGTGAGGGCAGGACAGGGGCCTGCTGTCACCCTGACCCCCGCCTCTCCACAGCATGCGGGCAGCGTGGCCCTGGCCCCTCCACACCTCAGGAGGGCAACACGGTGCCTGGCGAGTGGCCGTGGCAGGCCAGTGTGAGGAGGCAGGGGGCCCACATCTGCAGCGGGTCCCTGGTGGCGGACAGCTGGGTCCTCACTGCGGCCCACTGCTTAGAAAAGTGAGTCACGGCTGTGGTCAAACAGGGTTTCTGGCTTTGGGGGTGAATGATTTGTCCCCAACCCCCTCAAGACTGAGCCCTGCCCCTAGAGTAACAAAGTACCATTTATTAAAAATATGCCATGTGCCGGGTACATACTATCAAGTTAATCTTCACAGCCCTTCATGGTAGAAGCCTTACAAATGAGACAGCTGAGTTGGGAGAAGGATGGACCTTGCTTAAAGCCACAGGTTTTCTGTCCGTCTTTCACCCACTTTGTGCTGTCTCCCATGGTGTCACCGTCCCCCGTTGCACTCAACGCCTGGGTCTTGTCCCCCCCACTTCCAGGGCGACAGTCACGGAACTGCACTCCTGGTCGGTTGTCCTGGGTTCTCTGAACCATGAGGGGCTGAGCCCAGGGGCTGAGGAGGTGGGGGTGACGGCTCTGCAGCTGCCCAGGGGCTATAAGCACTACAGCCAGGGCTCGGACCTGGCCCTGCTACGGCTCGCCCACCCCGTGGCCCACACACCCCTCTGCTTGCCTCAACCTGCCCATCGCTTTCCCTTTGGGACCTACTGCTGGGCCACTGGCTGGGATCAGGACAATGACGGTAAGTGGTGACCCAGGCTGGAGCCCAGAGGGGCACTCTGCTTGCCCAAGGTCACACAGCCTCAGCTGCCAACTGTCCACGTTCCCGGTCTCCCTTGCTCCTCTGAGCCCAGACTCCTGCCCCAACCCCCTCTCTTTCAGCAGTTCCCAGGGCCCTACGGAATATACACCTGCGTCTGATCAGCCGCCCCACGTGTAACTGTCTCTACAACCGCTTGCACCAGCGGCTGCTGGCCAGCCCGGCCCGGCCTGAGATGCTGTGTGGAGGTCCCCAGCCCGGGATGCAGGGCCCCTGTCAGGTCTGAGGGGGAGGACAAGGGAAGGGAACAGGAGGGGGCCGGGCACTCAATCCACAGGGACTGGTGGGAAGGAACACAGGTAGAGGGTGTCCGCCCAGGGCTGGGGCTCAGGTGTCTGTCCTTGACAACACTGCTCGGCTCCAGGGAGATTCCGGGGGCCCCGTGCTGTGCCGCGAACCTGACGGACACTGGGTTCAAGCTGGGATCATCAGTTTTGCAATAGACTGTGCCCAGGAAGACACTCCTGTGCTGCTGACTGACGTGACTGCTCACAGCTCCTGGCTCCAGGCTCAAGCTCAGGGGGCAGCCTTCGTAGCCCAGGACGCTGAGACCCCAGAGATCAGTGATGAGGACAGCTGTGTAGGTATGAGCAGTGGGTGTCAGGAGCAGGACATGGGGGGACCTCCCCTCAGGGCTGCAATGACTTCTGGGCAGCAGGTGGAAGCCACAGTGGAACAAATTTCAGCTCAGAATAGAAAACTGATACAGGGTATCCACATGCTGCCAGGGGCTAATGAGGGGGCTTATAAGACCCCTTTCAGCCCCCAGGATGGGAACAGCTCCATTTACGGCTAAGAGGCATAGATGCTTTGGAACTTTATGAATTTGGGGTTTAGGTAAGATGAGGAATTTCTGGGATCTGGCTGAAGGTGTTGGGGTAGGCTGCAAGTTTCCGAGCAGGAACTCCATGAGATTGGAGAGGGCAGGGCTCCCACTCAGTGGGGCATTAATTCTGGCAGTAAGTGACTAACATGCAAACTGCATGCAAAATAATTCCTGAGGCGGAAGCTCTATCTTAATGTTAAGAGAAGCACCGGTGAGCCAGGAGTTCTGGGGCCACTCCAAGCCCAGAAGGGTGCAGACAGGCGGGGTAGGGAATGATGAGCAGGCCACTCCCATGATCCTGGACCATCAGAGTTAAAAGCTTAGGCCCTGGATTTTGAATCTCAGGTTGGCTATTTGCCTGTGGTTACTGGGCTAGAAAGTCACTTAACCCCTCTGGAACTTTGGTTACCTTCGGTAATTAGGGTAAGCGAGATTCAACTTAAAAGGATATTGTGAAGATGGTTGATAGCACATGGGAAGTGGTTAGCACGGGGCCTGGCATGCAGTGAGCACTTAGCAGGAAGGCAGATGATGTAATCCATCTGTTTCAGCCTGTGGATCCTTGAGGAGAGAAGGGCCCCAGGCAGAAGAAGCTCCCTCCCCACGGCCCTGGGACGCCAGGCTGAAGCACCAAGGGAAGCTGGCCTGTGGCGGAGCCCTGGTATCCGAGGAGGTGGTGCTGACTGCTGCCCACTGCTTCACTGGGTGAGTCCCGTCTCCCTTGCCTTTGTGCCCCCACCCTTGCTGGCAGCCGTGCCACCCAGTGCTGTCAATGCTGTCCCTGCACAGGCGCCAGACCCCAGAGGAATGGACTGTAAGCCTGGGGGCCGGACCAGAGGAGCGGGGCCTGAAGAAAGTCATCCTGCATGGGATGTACAGCCGCCCAGAGGGGGGCTATGACGTGGCCCTCCTGCTGCTGGCCCAGCCCGTAACACTGGGCTCCAGCCTGCGGCCCCTCTGCCTGCCCTACGCGGACCACCACCTGCCTGATGGGGAACACGGCTGGGTCCTGGGGCTAGCCCGCCAAGGAGCAGGTATGTAGGTAGGACAGGGCCACCAGCAGCTGTGCATCTAGCCTAGAGGCCGAGGCAGCAGCTGGGTCTTCTCTGTCACCCTGCAGGCACCAGCTCCCCTCAGACAGTGCCTGTGACCCTCCTGGGGTCCAGGGCCTGTAGCCACCTGCACACAGCCCTTGGGAGTGACAGAACCCCCATTCTGCCACGGACGATGTGCACCAGTGCTGTGGGTGAGCCGCCCAGCTGTGAGGTGAGCCCCACTCCCCCTGTCCTCACCCCACAGACCCCTCGCACCCCTCGCACTGCCACTCACGAACAGACCTTCTGCCAGGCTTGGCCTCAGACCTCTCACCGAAACTCAGCCTTTCTGCCAACTAGCTCCCAAACAGCCAGGCCCCCAGCCCCGGCCTCAGCCCCTTCTGCCCCGTGAAGCTGCCTAGGGAGAGGAGGAAGTCACCAGTGTCCCCTAACTCCTGACAGGGCCTGTCGGGGGCACCGCTGGTGCAGGAAGTGAGGGGCACATGGTTCCTGGCTGGGCTGCACAGCTTCGGAGATGCCTGCGAAGGCCCGGCAAGGCCTGCCATCTTTACAATGCTCCCCACCTATGAGAACTGGGTCAGCAGTTTGGAATGGCGGGTCTACTTCGCTGAGGAGCCAGGGCCTGAGGCCGAGCCTGAAAGCTGCCCGGCTAACAAAGAGTACATGGCCCCGGGCCCTTGTGCCAACACTGCCTCCGCAGACACCTTCTCTCTCGACCTGGGGCAGGGCAGGGCAGGGTCTGGCCTGACCCACCTCTAGCTGCCCTGGGTGGAGTGGAGCAGTGGACGGACCCATCTGGATTCAAATTCTGGCTCTTATCATTGTTTGACTGGGAGAGCACGCCTCTCAGCCTCTTCGGACCTCACTTTTCTCATCTGTCATGGGGGCTGAAGAGCGCCTCCTTCCTCTTCCTCTAAGGGAGGAAGGGAGGGAAGCTGTGAGGACGAGGCCAGCCCCATCCTCCTTCCTCTCCCTGACAGGCCAGCCAGCCGGCTGTTGACAGGTGGCTCTGGGATGCTGCGGTCACAGTGAGGCAATTCCTGCGTCACTGCCCCTGCCCCTCTGCCATCCCCCCAGACCCTGTCCCCCACTGGGGCAGGCTCGACAGCGCAATGGGCTCTGGGAAGGAGCCTGCCCCAACCGACAGCTGCCCCCGCTCCCCTCTGCAGCACAGGGAGACCTCCCCTGTGGATGCCCCCTCCACGTCCAGCTCTGTGGTCCAACGCAGGCGTCCCCAGCTTTCCCTATTCATCATCCCCTCAGATACAACCACACCAGCCATGTACTTTGAAAATTTCTTTTTTTGGGGGGAGCAATTTTCCTGTTTTTTTAAACTTAAATAAATTGTTACAAAATAGACTTTAGAAAATAAATTACAAATTGTAGTAAAGGGCTCCCCCCTTCCACAGGCAACATTCCCACCCATGGCTCTCTCTCTGAATCTGCCTCTCCCGAGTGTTGGAATCTGGCTGGTGAGGGTGGCCTGGCTGCAGAGCCTGGCACTGGGTTTCTTGCAGGGCTGGTCACAGGGAAGAGCATGGTGACAAAGGCAGGGGAAAGGAGGTCCTTGAAGGACAGGACGGGAGGAACATCTCACCCCCTCCGTGGGAAAGAAGCCAGATCTGGGTCCTCTTTGCAGGAGGAGAGAAGAGAGCTGGGGATGCCCAAACTACTCCTGAGCAAAACAAGGAGATCAAGCCATTCCCTACAACCTGCCCTCCCACTACCCCGTATTCTGATCTTTGGAAACTTGAATTTCAGAGGGAGAAGCTGAGGTCTGCAGGCCACTGGGGTGAAGGGTCCAGGAGTGGGGTCGTGGGGGTGGGTGGAGGGGGCAATGACAAGTCCCCTCTGCCCGCCGCTGGTGCCTTTGGGGTTCCTGGGGAGAGAAAGACGAGGCGACTGAGGGCACAAACCCCACACAGCTTGTACCCCTCCCTCTCCCTAGCCCTGCAGGCCATTCCCCACAGCCCCTGCCCCCAAGGCCTGTGTGAGAACTCCCAATTATTTCCCCAGACCTGGTTAACTAACTCCTCACTCATTCCCTTGGGGTCACGAGAACGCTTTTATCCTGAAAGCCATCTTATCAGCACTCTCAGGGGAATCTCACCACCCACCCCTCCTGCCCTGAAAATCTCTGGTCAAGGGGCCCACCATCTCAGGGACACCCACTTTGGGGGCCAATAAATGGAAGTGGCCCTGGGAGAAGGGCTACAGATCCCTAGGGGAGGTGGAGAGCAAGCCCGGGACTTGCTGAGGGAACAGGCTCTCCCATTCCTCTGCAGCCTCGTCTTCCAGCAAGGCTGGGCGGAGGTGTCTTTCCCTGGAGATTCCCCTTGACGGAAGGGAAATAGGGGCTGATAACTGTTGTTGCTATAGCTGGGCCTGGTTTCAAAGAATCAATTATCTGTGACTCAGTCCTCCAGTTAAAGGTGTGCCGGCGGGGAGGCAGGTGTGCAGGTGGAAAGGGTGGTTTGGTTGGATCCCAAAAAGGAAATGCACAGCAGAGAGAGAAGGTTGAATAAAGGGAAGGAGAAGAAACGTGGGCCAATAGAGGTGGGAAAGGGCCAAGGGTCTAGTTTCCAAGAAGAGAGGAGGGGGAGCAGAGACAAGATTCGGGGAAACAGGGACAGGGAGCTGGGTGCCAACTAATGACCCTGTGCCCTGACCAGGTCAGCATGGAAGCCACGGTCCGGGGGCGCCTCCCATGCCCCCTTCCTTTTTCCCTGGCTCCTTGCCTACTCTAGGGAAGAGCAGAACCTAGACCATCTTGTTCTCTGGAAATCATTACTTAATTGGCTGGATCAGGGGAGTGTCCGGATGCAGCAGCCAGGTGGTACACAGCTACCTCCCCTCCCAAAACAAAAAGACCGTTCCTCTCTAGCTCCAGCACAGCAGAGGAGCCCCGGCAGCTGCCTCTGCCCCTGACCACTCCCTACCACCCCTGACTACCCCAACCCACCAGGCTACCTATTCACCTTGGGGTAAGGTAGCCCCCAGAGGTTCAGATCTCAGCCACTCAAAAGGCAGCATGCACAAACTAGCTTTCTCTACATCCCAGCCCTGGCCGCCTCCTGAAATCCACGTGATCCTCTCACTCCTTGCTCCCCTTGGGGCCAGTTTTCACCCTCTACTGTGTGCCCGCCTCCTCTGGGACCCTCCAATCCTCTGCCCAAGCCCATTCATGTCCCCGTACCAGAGCTGGCCACTGTCCACTCCTCCTGGTGCTGCTGCTGGTGCTGCAGGAAGCTGATGCGGCGGCGGAAGTGGCGGGGACAGTGGGGGCAGGTGAAGGGCCCCTCCCGGGGTGCGTGGACCCGCCCGTGGCCCTCCAGCCGGGCAGCTGTCCGGAAGGCCTTGCCACAGACGCTGCAGCGGTGGCGCTTGGGGTCCGTGTGGGTCCTGCCGTGGTTCTTAAGGGACAGCAGGTTGGGTAGAAGTTTGGGGCAGAGGGAGCAGGGATACAGTCCAGTGGTGTGGGCCTTCTGGTGGTTCAGCAGGCTACCGGCATGGCGGTAGGAACGCCCACACTGGGCACAGCGGAAGGGCCGCTCCTCGTCCACAGCCGCTGCGGACCTGACGCCTTGGCCTCCATTAGCTCTCCCGGCATTCTCTCCTGGGGCCCTGGGGGGTTCTGATGGGGCCTTCCGGACTTGACCAGGGAGATCCACCTCATCCTCCACAGCCCCAGCTTTGGGACCTCTAGCCTCCATCAGGGGCGACACCTGACTGAGGCCCCTGGCATGAGTCAGCAGGTGGCTGGCGAGTTCCTGGTGGGACCGAAAGGCCTTGCCACAGTCAGGGCAGGCAAAGGTCTGGGCAGCTACGTGGTTGTGGCTCTGGTTCTTGGTGGCCACAGGATTCAAGAACTCCTTGGAGCAGAGCAGGCAATAGTGACGGTCCGTCTTGTGGGTGTTGCGGTGTTTCCAGGGCCCTTCCGACTGGCAGGAGGTCTTGCCACAAGGGCTGCAGGAAAAGGCGTGGCTCTCCGGCTGAGGCTGAGGGCTGCTGTCTCCATTGTCCCAGCTATCCATGGGAATCAGACTAGGTCCATTGGGCTGGCTATCGCCACGGTGGCAAGGACTCCTGGGGACACTGTCCCCTGACTCGTCTTCCGGCTTGGTCGGTACGTGACCCCCGGGAACCCAATCTCCATCATGATTCACCAGTCCTCTGTCTCCTCGCCACCCATCTGCTTTCCCCGTGCCCCAGGACATTGGCTCTGTGCCTTCTAAACCTGCTGCCTTGAGGGGGCTCTGACTCTGCTCCACTGGCCTCATGACTCCAGCCTCCAGCAGGGGTACCGACTCAGTACCGCACCACCGGTCCTCTAGTCCCTGGTCATCGACCAGGTTCCCCTCACCGCCCTCGGTGCCGTTTGGGCCTCCCTGACCCCCTCTGGTCTCCTCATGCTCTCGCAGGTGCCGCTCCAGAGATCCCCGGCCAGGGAAGCCCCGGCCGCAGAGGGCGCAGCGCACAGCTGCCCGCCGGGACCGCCCAGCTCGGCGCCGCCGGCTCTCCGAGTGCAGCCTCTGGTGGTCCTTCAGGGCCATGCGGTTGGAGTAGGTCTTGGGGCAGGCGGGACAGCTATACTGGCCCGTCTCGTGGCTACGCCTGTGGTTCAGGAGGCTGCCGGCATGGCGGTAGGTCCGCCCACACTGCCCACAGCGGAAGGGCCGATCTTCCCGGGGCAGCTTGCGGGAGCCCCCAGCCCCACCGCGCTCCATGTGGACCCGCTGGTGGCTGGCCAGCTGCTTGCGCAGGCGGAAGGCCTTCCCACATTCGGCACAGCGGAAACGTCGGGGATCCGCGTGGATGCGCCGGTGGTTCTTGAGGGACATGAGGTTTGAGAAGCCTTTGGAGCAGGCCTGGCAGCCAAAGTGGCCGGTCTGGTGGCTCTGCCGGTGATTGATGAGGCTGCCGGCGTGCTTGTAGGACCGGCCGCACACCTCGCAGCTGAAGGGCCGCTCAGAGCTGGCTTCAGTCTGGCAGCCCTTCTCCGCGGTCTCCAACCTCGGCTCCACTTCTTCCCCCTTCACAGTGGTCTCCTCCCAGGCCTCTTCCTTCACCCTCGCCACCTCCTCCAGGGGCTCCACTTTAAGTTCCTTCTGGAACTTCTCCACCTCTGCCTGCCCGAGGCCCTCCTCTGCCATGTCTTGGGGCTCACCGCTGCCTCCTGCCTCTGGAACGGGCCCCAGCTGGGGCTCAGAGCCTTTGCAGCGCGGGTGGTTTCTCAGATGGTTGCGATAGGCAGCCAGGTTGGGGTAGCAGCGCGAGCAGACGGCGCAGATGAAGTCTCCGGTCTGGTGGATCTTGCGGTGGTTCACCAGGCTGCCCCCATGGCGATAGGTCTTGCCGCACTGGTTGCAGCGGAAGGGGCGGGGCTGGGTCTCCAGAGAACTTTCCCCCCCCGACGTACAAAGGCTGTCTGCAAGCGTGGCACCTACTCCCTCTCCAGACTTTGTGTCTCCACCCTCCCCAGAAAAAGAGGTCACCGTGCCCTCAAAGGTGCCATCTGCAGCCATCCCCGTGGCATCACCTGACTCTCCCGGGTGATGAATGAGGCTGGGAACCTCGCCATTGGTGTTCCCAGAACTCTGGCTTTGGTGGTGACGCTCCAGGCTGCCCAGGTCATCGTAGGTCTGACCGCAGCAGCCACAGATGTGCCCATACCCGGCGCCATCCAGCGCCTCGACCTCCCGCTGCAGCTGATTCAGCAGTTCTGCTTCCGAGAGCTGTAGTGGGGGGCTGTGGGCGGAGGCTGCCCCTGCTGCTCCTTCCTCTTCCCCCTCCTCCTCTGAGCCCTCAGTCGTACCATAGGAGTCATGAGCCTGGCGCCGGTGACGCCTGTAGCCAGCCCGCCCAGGGAAGATCATGCCGCAGAGGCAGCAGAGGAAGGGCTGTGCGGAGGCTGCCTCCCCAGGCCCATGGCTCTGGAAGTGGCTACGCAAGGCAGGCAGGGACTCAAACTCCTTCGGGCAGAGGGAGCACTGATAGATGCCCGGTGGGTGGCAGGGCCTGTGGCTCAGCAGGCCAGCAGCATGGGGGAAAGAATGCCCACAGTCAGGACACGTGTGGGAGACCTCAGCCTGCCAGCCAGCAGCGGCTCTGGCAGAGTGGGAAGGGGAGCTGGGCTGGCCAGGGGCTGGTTTCTGGTCTTCCTCCACCCCAGGGGGGCCACCACAGAAGCGAGTCCCATTGCTCTCATCGCCTGGGATGTCCAAGTTGTCAAGGAAACAGGCCTCCTTCCTTTCCAGTCCTTCCTCAGTGCCGCTGCTCTCTTTATCACCCTGGAAACAGGCCTCATCCCTCTCAAACCCACATTTGTCCCTTTCAGCTGCAGCCTGCAAACAGCTCCCATCACTTTCCACGTTGCCTTCGGCTCCACTCAGATTTTGCCTTGAAGGGTCTTGGGGACGGCTCAGGCCCTCACCGTTTTCCACCAGCTCTGGGGCCCAGCTCCCGCCTGACGGGAGTTCAGCTTCTCCCCCACCGCCAGCACTGCCAGCCCGCCTCCGGTGCCGCCTGCTCCGCCGCCGACTGTGGCGGCGCATGTGGTTCTTCATGGCGGCCACGGTGTGGAAGTGCTTGGCACAGGCCCCGCAACTGAAGTCTCCCGTCTGGTGGGTCTGCCGGTGGTTGATGAGGCTGCCTGAGTGGCGATAGCTCTTTCCACAGTCTCGGCAGGCAAACGCCCGAGGAGGTGACACCCTAGTCTCGGTCCTGCCGTTCTCCCCTTCCCCATGGCTCCAGCCGTGACGTTCAAGACTCTCAGGGTCTTCAAAGAGCGTGCCACCCAGGCTACATATCTGTGGCGCGGTCCTATCTGTTGCTGGCGGGACATCGGTGGCCCCCTCTTCATGTCTGCACCCAGGTCCCTGATCTGAACAGGGGGCTGCCTCTGCTCCCACTGGGTCAGCTGGGAGCTCCACCTTGCGGCGGCCGAGGGTACCCTCGGCCCCTGGGCCTGTGCTGCGGCGAGCAGCCTTGCAGTGTACCCGCACGTGGTTGCGCAGGGCCATGAGGTTGGGGTACTTGCGGGGACAGAGTGAGCACTGGTACTCTCCTGTCCGATGGCTATGGCGGTGGTTCACCAGGCTCCCCCGGTGCCGGTAAGCCCGACCACACTCATTGCACTTATAGGGGCGGTGGTCCAGGGTGGCGGTGGGGACCTCCTTCTCTTTGTGGGTGGTCTCAGCCAGCGGCAGGGAAGCTGGCAGTACTGATGGCTGCCCATCCTCTCCGGCTCCTTGCCGGGGTCTGTGATGAGCCCGCACGTGGTTTTTGAGGGCAGCTGCGTTGAACAGCTGCTTGGAACAGATGGAGCAGGGGTAGACACCTGTCTGGTGGCTCTTGCGATGGTTGATGAGGCTCCCAGCATGGCGGTAGGTACGGCCACAGTCCTCACAGTGGAATGGCCGATACTCCTCCATGCTGCTATCTTCCAGCTCCCCAGAGGTGCTCAGCTCCCCAGAGCCATTTAGCATCTGTGTACCAGGGAGCTGGTCCCGGCTGCTCTCGTCTGTGTGCCCATTGGTGGTGGGCATCCCTTTCTCTTCCCACAGCCGCTCCTGACTTTCACCCTCATGGGATTGCTGGTGTTCCAGCAGCTCTCGGGGGAGCCGGAAGGCGCGGGGGCAGTGGGGACACTGGTAAGGCCGATACTGGGCATGGAGTCGGGAGTGATTCTTCAGAGCCATGAGGTTAGAGAACTCCTTGAAGCAGATGGCACAAGGGTAGACGCCCAGGGTGTGGCTCTGGCGGTGGTTGGTGAGGCTCCCGGCATGCTTGTAGGTCTTGCCACACTGACTGCACTTGTACCGCCGCTCCTCCTCAGGAGGAGGGGACTGGGTGGGCTCCTGGCTTGCTGTGAAATTCACTACTGATTCAGCCAAATACTGTTCCAAATTGCTAAGGAGACTGCTGGCCGGGGTGGGGAGCAGTGGGTCTCTGGCAGAGTTGGTGGTGGGCCCCCAGCCCTCTGTGCCCTCCTCAGGATCTGGCTGGCTTTCCCAGCCTTCTCTTTGTCTGGTGGGTGGATCTTCCCAAGTGTCCAGAGCTGCCCTAGGGTCTGGCCCAGATTCACAGCCAGATGTCTCTTCAGTATGTTTCTTCTGGTTTTCCCAGCCTTCCCCAGGGCCAAGCCTCTGGCCCCAGGAGTCAGTGGACACTGTCTCCCCCTGGAGGCATGGAGTGGCTTCCTTGGGGCGTGGAGGCCTGCGCCGCCGGCGGCCTTCAGGAGCATGAGTCCTCATGTGGCTCTTGAGGGCCATGGGATTGGTGAAGTCCTTGCCACAGGTGGTACAGGGGAAAAGGCCAGTCTCGTGGGTCCGGCGGTGGTTGACCAGGCTCCCTGGGTGACGATAGCCCCGCCCACACTGCTGACAGCGGTAGGGCCGAGGGATGCCGTCAGCCTCCTCACTGTCCTGGTTGGAAGATGGATGGAGCAGTTCTCGGTGCCGTGACAGTTCTGGGAGGCTAGGAAAGTGGCGCTGACAGTCAGAGCAGCTGAGTGAGGTGGGCGTGTCCTCCATGGGGCAGTGTGGCAGAAACCTGAAGGTTCAGGAAGAGCAGGCAGGTGGCAACAGCATCTTCCTCTGGTGGAGGGTCCAAGGCCTAGGAACAGGGGGCAGTGGTCAGAAGGAGAGCCTGAATTAACTTTGCCTCTTAGTTCTATGAGCAACAAGTTCACCAGAGGGCACAGATGGGTTCCCCAAGCAGCAATGCCCAGAGACCTGCTCTCTACTGGATCTATTCTGGAAGCAACATCATTTAATACTTCCCTGCATACAAGCTCCCCAGACATGGCAGCTCCTCTAGGCCTGACTCATCTCTGGAGGTATAGATAAGGAAACTGACGTCTAAAGGAATGCAACCTACCTCTGATCACAAATCTATTATTCTGTCTTCAGACCAAATCCCCAAAGCTTTACTGTCCCTAACCCTCTGCTCTCTATAAATCTGAAACAACCTATCTTCTGCGACATCTTAAAAGGATACCTGTACCTCTCCTAGGACCTTCTATAAGGTAACTCCAATCCTCCCTCCTTCACCCCTCAGCTAAACAGAGTAGCCTAGAGGCATGGAAAAAGCAGCTTCTTTCTTCAGTTGACAGCCTCGGACCTGAGAGGTGAGGTTAGAGGTCCCCTTCAGAGAAAGGGCTGGCTTGCTCCCCCACCTGCCCTATTCCTTTCAGGGTCACAAAGTCACGTTTCTGAAAGACTCTCTTGGGTTCCCTGGATTCCAAACGATCTTCCATCTTGGAAATTTCATCTCCTTTCTGGCTCTTCACCCCCAAACTTTAGCTGTCCTACGCCTCTCCATCCCTTCTCATTTTTTCTTCTATCTTCTCTCATAATACTAATGACAACAGCAACACGTGCTACCTAAGCATTACCATGTGTCAGGCACTGTGCTAAGAATATTCGTTATGTCACTTAGTCCTCACAACACACTGCAGTGCCTCTGTTATCCCAGTTTACACACGAGCCAGCCCGTTTGACTCAATCTTCTTTCCAAAGCCCTTGCTCTCTCCATGGCAGGCCCCCATGCCTCCTACATCACCTTGGCCTTCTCTGACTCTGACTGTTCACTCCCTTGGGACCCCAATACAACTCCTATCTCCGACTCTAAACCCCCTTACTGAACCTGCTCCCAGAATTCTCACTTCACAAAGCCCCTTCGCTCAAGAGTCGCCTCTCCTAATCAACCACCAATAAGGTCCTCTTGCCTCACTCATCTCCTCGACCAGTTTTCTCTTAGGACCCCTACCTCACACCGGTGGCCCCTTCTCGTTCCCGCCGCGGGTGCGTCCGTTGGGGACCGCGAACGGGAATGCGCCTGCGCACTGGGACCCTCACCCTAACTGCAGCCGCGCACCCCAAGGGGTGGTTGTGGAGGGGCTCTCGAGCTCCCACACACGCACACTCTGCCAGGGCTCCTGGGCGGTGGGAGGGGAGGGAAAGAGGTGAAGGAGAGGGGGAGAAGGAAGAGAAAGAGGGAAAGGAGAGGGGGAGAAGGAAGGACGCAGAGGAAAGAAGGCGCAGCTGGCACAAGCCAGCAGTCTACCCCCCACCTCCGCGGACACTTCCTATTGTTACTAGGAAACAGGAAGTGTCCTAACCGCAAAAGCTTCCCCGCGAAACTTCCGCCTTAAAAATGCTTCTGTCCCGCCTCCAAGCAGCGGTTCTACACAGACACATTTCCGGTGCTAGATGAGAAGCGGCTAACGCGCGACTCTGGCCCCGCCCACGTAGGTCAAAGAGCTGTGTCGTTCTGGACTAACCTTAGCCACACTTCCGGGAAGAGCAGCTAAAATCGTTACGGTGCATATTGGGTGAGCGCAGAAGAGGATAGAAAGGGTTCTGCAGCCCTAGCCTCAGTATTTTGGCGACACTTTTCCTGGGGCTTCTTGTAAAACTTCTAAAAACAGATGAAGGGAGCGTCATTTACTCCTTGCTATTAAGGGAAATGTTGTGGAATATAAGCGGATTTAGGTACTACAAATCTTGGGCATGGCCTTTCTGTCCTCCCACCTTCTAGTTCACGGTGATCTATCCCCAGGCTAGCAATAGCCGGTGCATCCCGTAAACCTATTCCGGTGTCCTCTGTCATTAGCACCCACAGAGACCCCCTGCAAGGTGTTTCTCCGCCACCTTCGGCTGGGGGGTGCTCGGATAAACTTTGCCTTCCTCCCTAGCGGGAAAAGCTCCCTTCCACTTCCGCTCGCCGGCCCCGCCTT